>NC_080377.1:80314025-80658647 GCF_014773155.1 Arachis stenosperma
CTTGGCATTCAGCTTCATGATTGCTCCTAAATACTGGGCAACTTGCCCTTCAATAATGTCTTTATCTTCTTCAGAAGATGAATAGTCATCAGAGCTCATGAATGGTAAAAGGAGGTTCAATGGAATCTCTATAGTCTCTAGATGAGCCTCAGATTCCTTAGATTCCTCAATTGGAAACTCCTTTTTGTCCAAAGGACGTCCCAAGAGGTCTTCCTCACTAGGATTCACGTCCTCATCCTCTTCTGTGCATTCGGCCACACCAAGTAAGGTTATGGCCTTGCACTCTCTTTTTGGGTTCTCTTCTGTATTGCTTAAGAGAGTACTAGGAGGAGTTTCAGTGACTCTTTTACTCAGCTGGCCCACTTGCGCCTCCAGATTTCTAATGGTGGACCTTGTTTCATTCATGAAACTGAGAGTGGCCTTAGATAGATCAGAGACTATATTCGCTAAGCTAGATGGATTCTGCTTAGAATTCTCTGTCTATTGCTAAGATGATGATGGAAAAGGCTTGCTATTGCTGAACCTGTTTCTTCCACCATTATTAAAGCCTTGTTGAGGCTTTTGTTGATCCTTCCATTAGAAATTTGGATGATTTCTCCATGAGGGATTATAGGTGTTTCCATAGGCTTTACCCATGTAATTCACCTCTGCCATTGCAGGGTTCTCAGGATCATAAGCTTCTTCTTCAGAAGATGCTTCTTTAGTACTGTTGGATGCATTTTATAATCCATTCACACTCTGAGAAATCATATTGACTTGCTGAGTCAACATTTTGTTCTGAGCCAATATGGCATTCAGAGCATCAATTTCAAGAACTCCCTTCCTCTGAGGCGTCCTATTACTCACAGGATTCCTTTCAGAAGTGTACATGAATTGGTTATTTGCAACCATGTCAATGAGTTCCTGAGCTTCTGCAGGTATTTTCTTTAGGTGAATAGATCCACCTGCTAAATGGTCCAATGACATCTTAGACAATTCAGACAGACCATCATAGAATATATCCAGGATGGTCCATTCTGAAAGCATGTCAGAAGGACACTTTTTGGTCAGTTGCTTGTATCTCTCCCAACCTTCATAGAGGGACTCACCCTATTTCTGTCTGAAGGTTTGAACATCCACTCTAAGCTTACTCAGCTTTTGAGGAGGAAAGAACTTGGCTAAGAAAGTCGTGACCAGCTTATCCCAAGAGTTCAGGCTATCTTTAGGTTGAAAGTCCAACTATATTCTAGCTCTGTCTCTTACAGCAAAAGGGAAAAGCATAAGCCTGTAGACCTCGGGATCAACCCCATTGGTCTTAACAGTATCACAGATATGCAAGAATTCACTTAAGAACTGAAAAGGATCTTCTGATGGAAGTCCATGAAACTTGCAATTCTGTTGCATCAGAGAAACTAATTCAGGCTTTAGCTCAAAATTGTTTGCTCCAATGGCAGGGATTGAGATCCTTCTTCCATGTAAGTTGGAATTTGGTGCAGTAAAGTCACTGGTGCACGAAATTGTGATCATCAATGGCGCCATCAACATGGTACGCTCATTGCAATCTCAAGTCTTGATCACAACTCCACACAACTAACCAGCAAGTGCACTGGGTCGTCCAAGTAATAAACCTTACGCGAGTAAGGGTCGATCCCACGGAGATTGTTGGTATAAAGCAAACTATGGTTACCTTGTAAATCTCAGTCAGGCAGACTCAAATGGGTATAGATGATGAATAAAACATAAAGATAAAGATAGAGATACTTATGCAATTCATTGGTGGGAATTTCAGATAAGCGCATGAAGATGCTGTGTCCCTTCCGTCTCTCTGCTTTCCTACTGTCTTCATCCAATCCTTCTTACTCCTTTCCATGGCAAGCTTATGCAAGGGTTTTACCGTTGTCAGTGGCTACCTCCCATCCTCTCAGTGGAAATGTTCAACGCACCCTGTCACGGCACGGCTATCCATCTGTCAGTTCTCGATCAGGCCGGAATAGAATCCATTGATTCTTTTGCGTCTGTCACTAACGCCCTGCCCTCAGGAGTTTGAAGCACGTCACAGTCATTCAATCATTGAATCCTACTCAGAATACCACAGACAAGGTTAGACCTTCCGGATTCTCTTGAATGCCGCCATCAGTTCTTGCCTATACCACGAAGACTCTGATCTCACGGAATGGCTGGCTCGGTTGTCAGGCGAGCACTCGGTTGTCAGGCGATCAACCATGCATCGTGTATCAGGAATCCAAGAGATATTCACCCAATCTAAGGTAGAACGGAGGTGGTTGTCAGGCACACGTTCATAGGTGAGAATGATGATGAGTGTCACGGATCATCACATTCATCAAGTTGAAGAACAAGTGATATCTTAGAACAAGAACAAGCGGAATTGAATAGAAGAACAATAGTAATTGCATTAATACTTCGAGGTACAGCAGAGCTCCACACCTTAATCTATGGTGTGTAGAAACTCCACCGTTGAAAATACATAAGAACAAGGTCTAGGCATGGCCGTGAGGCCAGCCCCCAAATGATCTAAGAACTAGATGTCCAAAGATTGAAAATACAATAGTAAAAGGTCCTACTTATAGAAAACTAGTAGCCTAAGGTTTACAAAGATGAGTAAATGACATAAAAATCCACTTCCGGGCCCACTTGGTGTGTGCTTGGGCTGAGCAATGAAGCATTTTCGTGTAGAGACTCTTCTTGGAGTTAAACGCCAGCTTTTGTGCCAGTTTGGGCGTTTAACTCCCATTTTGGTGCCAGTTCCGGCGTTTAACGCTGGGAATTCTGAAGGTGACTTTGAACGCCGGTTTGGGCCATCAAATATTGGGCAAAGTATGAACTATCATATATTGCTGGAAAGCCCAGGATGTCTACTTTCCAACGCCGTTGAGAGCGCGCCAATTGGGCTTCTGTAGCTCCAGAAAATCCACTTCGATTGCAGGGAGGTCAGAATCCAACAGCATCTGCAGTCCTTTTCAATCTCTGAATCAGATTTTTGCTCAGGTCCCTCAATTTCAGCCAGAAAATACCTGAAATCATAGAAAAACACACAAACTCATAGTAAAGTTCAGAAAAGTGAATTTTAACTAAAAACTAATAAAAATATACTAAAAACTAACTAAATCATACTAAAAATATACTAAAAACAATGCCAAAAAGCGTACGAATTATCCGCTCATCACAACACCAAACTTAAATTGTTGCTTGTCCTCAAGCAACTGAAAATCAAATAAGATAAAAAGAAGAGAATATGCAATGAATTCCAAAAACATCTATGAAGATCAGTATTAATTAGATGAGCGGGGCTTTTAGCTTTTTGCCTCTGAACAGTTTTGGCATCTCACTCTATCCTTTGAAACTCAGAATGATTGGCTTCTTTAGGAACTCAGAATCCAGATAGTGTTATTGATTCTCCTAGCTAAGTATGATGATTCTTGAACACAGCTACTTATTGAGTCTTGGCTGTGGCCCAAAGCACTCTGTCTTCTAGTATTACCACCGGATACATTCATGCCACAAACACATAATTGGGTGAACCTTTTCAGATTGTGACTCAGCTTTGCTAAAGTCCCCAATTAGAGGTGTCCAGGGTTCTTAAGCACACTCTTTTTGCCTTGGATCACAACTTTATTTCTTTCTTTTTCTTTTTTTTTCTCTTTTTTTTTTCACTGCTTTTTCTTGCTTCAAGAATCATTTTTATGATTTTTCAGATCCTCCGTAACATGTCTCCTTTTTCATCATTCTTTCAAGAGCCAACATTCATGAATCACAAATTCAAAAGACATATACACTGTTTAAGCATGCATTCAGAAAGCAAAAGTGTTGCCACCACATCAAAATAATTAAACTGTTATAAAATTCAAAATTCATGCAATTCTTCCCTTTTTCAATTAAGAACATTTTTTCATTTAAGAGAGGTGATGGATTCATAGGACATTCATAACTTTAAGGCATAGACACTTAAGACACTAATGATCATAAGACACAAACATGGATAAACATAAGCACTAAAATTCGAAAAACAGAAAAATAAAGAACAAGGAAATTAAAGAACGGGTCCACCTTAGTGATGGCGGCTTGTTCTTCTTCTTGAAGATCCTATGGAGTGCTTGAGCTCCTCAATGTCTCTTCCTTGTCTTTGTTGCTCCTCTCTCATGATTCTTTGATCTTCTCTAATTTCATGGAGGAGAATGGAGTGTTCTTGGTGCTCCACTCTTAGTTGTCCCATGTTGGAACTCAATTCTCCTAGGGAGGTGTTCAGTTGCTCCCAATAGTCTTGTGGAGGAAAGTGCATCCCTTGAGGCATCTCAGGGATCTCATGATGAGAGGGGTCTCTTGTTTGCTCCATCTTTTTCTTAGTGATGGGCTTATCCTCATCAATGGGGGTGTCTCCTTCTATGTCAACTCCAACTGAATAACAGAGGTGACAAATGAGGTGAGGAAAGGCTAACCTTGCCAAGGTGGAGGACTTATCCGCCACCTTATAGAGTTCTTGGGCTATAATCTCATGAACTTCCACTTCTTCTCCAATCATGATGCTATGGATCATGATGGCCCGGTCTAGAGTAACTTCGGACCGGTTGCTAGTGGGAATGATTGAGCGTTGGATAAACTCCAACCATCCTCTAGCCATGGGCTTGAGGTCATGCCTTCTTAGTTGAACCGGCTTCCCTCTTGAATCTCTCTTCCATTGGGCGCCCTCTTCACAAATGTCAGTGAGGACTTGGTCCAACCTTTGATCAAAGTTGACCCTTCTAGTGTAAGGATGTTCATCTCCTTGCATCATAGGCAAGTTGAATGCCAACCTTACATTTTTCGGACTAAAATCCAAGTATTTTCCCCGAACCATAGTAAGCCAATTCTTTGGATCCGGGTTCACACTTTGATCATGGTTCTTGGTGATCCATGCATTGGCATAGAACTCTTGAACCATCAAGATTCCGACTTGTTGAATGGGGTTGGTAAGAACTTCCCAACCTCTTCTTCGGATCTCATGTCGGATCTTCGGATATTCACTCTTTTTGAGTGAAAAAGGGACCTCGGGGATCACCTTCTTCAAGGCCACAACTTGATAGAAGTGGTCTTGATGCACCCTTGAGATGAATCTCTCCATCTTCCATGACTCGGAGGTGGAAGCTTTTGCCTTCCCTTTCCTCTTTTTAGAGGTTTCTCCGGCCTTGGATGCCATAAATGGTTATGAAAAAACAAAAAGCAATGCTTTTACCACACCAAACTTAAAAGGTTTGCTCGTCCTCGAGCAAAAGAAGAAAGAAGAGAGTAGAAGAAGAAGAAATGAGGAAGAAGGGAATGGCTTTGTATTCGGCCAAAGAGGGGGAGAAGTGTTGTTTAGGGTGTGTGAAAATGAAGGGGTGAGGAAGGGTTTATATAGGAGAGGGGGGGCTCATGGTTCGGTCATGTATGGGTGGGTTTGGGAGGGAAAGTGGTTTGAATTTGAAGGGTGAGGTAGGTGGGGTTTTATGAAGGATGGATGTGAGTGGTTAAGAGAAAGATGGGATTTGATAGGTGAAGGGTTTTTGGGGAAGAGGTGTTGAGGTGAATGGGTGAAGAAGAGAGAGAGTGGTGGGGTTGGTGGGGTTGGTGGGGATCCTGTGGGGTCCACAGATCCTGAGGTGTCAAGGAAAAGTCATCCCTGCACCAAATGGCATGCAAAAATGCGTTTTGAGCCAATTCTGGTGTTAAACGCCGGGCTGGTGCCCATTTCTGGCGTTTAACGCCAGGTTTTTGCCCTTTCCTGGCGTTTAACGCCAGTCTGGTGCCCCTTTCTGGCGTTAAACGCCCAGAATGGTGCCAGACTGGGCGTTAAACGCCCATTTGCTAGCCTTACTGGCGTTTAAACTCCAGTAGGTTCTTCCTCCAGGGTGTGCTGTTTTTCTTCCTGTTTTTCATTCTGTTTTTGCTTTTTCAATTGATTTTGTGACTTCTCATGATCATCAACCTACAAAATAAAATAAAATAACAAAGGAAAATATGTAAAATATAACATTGGGTTGCCTCCCAACAAGCGCTTCTTTAATGTCAGTAGCTTGACATAGGGCTCTCATGGAGCCTCACATTTTCTCAGAGCAATGTTGGAACCTCCCAACACCAAACTTAGAGTTTGAATGTGGGGGTTCAACACCAAACTTAGAGTTTGGTTGTGGCCTCCCAACACCAAACTTAGAGTTTGACTGTGGGGGCTCTGGTTGACTCTGATTTGAGAGAAGCTCTTCATGCTTCCTCTCCATGGTGACAGAGGGATATCCTTGAGCCTTAAACACAAAGGATTCTTTATTCACTTGAATGATCAGTTCACCTCTATCAGCATCAATCACAGCCTTTGCTGTGGCAAGGAAGGGTCTGCCAAGGATGATGGATTCATCCATGCACTTCCCAGTCTCTAGGACTATGAAATCAGCAGGGATGTAATGGTCTTCAATCTTTACCAGAACATCCTCTACAAGTCCATAAGCTTGTTTTCTTGAATTGTCTGCCATCTCTAGTGAGATTCTTGCAGCTTGTACCTCAAAGATCCCTAGCTTCTCCATTACAGAGAGAGGCATGAGGTTTACACTTGACCCTAAGTCACACAGAGCCTTCTTGAAGGTCATGGTGCCTATGGTACAAGGTAGTGAAAACTTCCCAGGGTCCTGCCTCTTTTGAGGTAATTTCTGCCTAGACAAGTCATCCAATTCTTTGGTGAGCAAAGGAGGTTCGTTCTCCCAAGTCTCATTTCCAAATAACTTGTCATTTAGCTTCATGATTGCTCCAAGGTATTTAGCAACTTGCTCTTCAGTGACATACTCATCCTCTTCAGAGGAGGAATACTCATCAGAGCTCATGAATGGCAGAAGTAAGTCCAATGGAACCTCTATGGTCTCATTTTGAGCCTCAGATTCTCATGGTTCCTCATTAGGGAACTCACTGGAGGTCAGTGCACGCCCATTGAGGTCTTCCTCAGTGGCGTTCACTTCCTCTCCTTCCTCTCCAAATTCGGCCATGTTGATGGCCTTGCACTCTCCTTTTGGATTTTCTTCTGTATTGCTTGGAAGAGTACTAGGAGGGAGTTCAGTAATTTTCTTGCTCAGCTGTCCCACTTGTGCCTCCAAATTCCTAATGGAGGACCTTGTTTCAGTCATGAAACTTTGAGTGGTTTTGATTAGATCAGAGACCATGGTTGCTAAGTCAGAGTGGTTCTGCTTAGAATTCTCTGTCTGTTGCTGAGAAGATGATGGAAAAGGCTTGCCATTGCTAAACCTGTTTCTTCCACCATTATTGTTGTTGAAACCTTGTTGAGGTCTCTGTTGATCCTTCCATGAGAAATTTGGATGATTTCTCCATGAAGAATTATAGGTGTTTCCATAGGGTTCTCCTAGGTAATTCACCTCTTCCATTGAAGGGTTCTCAGGATCATAGGCTTCTTCTTTAGATGAAGCATCCTTAGTACTGCTTGGTGCATTTTGCATTCCAGACAGACTTTGAGAGATCAAATTGACTTGTTGAGTCAATATCTTGTTCTGAGCCAGAATGGCATTCAGAGTATCAATCTCAAGAACTCCTTTCTTCTGATTAGTCCCATTGTTCACAGGATTCCTTTCAGAAGTGTACATGAATTGGTTATTTGCAACCATTTCAATTAGTTCTTGAGCTTCTGTAGGCGTCTTCTTCAGATGAAGAGATCCTCCAGCAGAGCTATCCAAAGACATCTTGGATAGTTCAGAGAGACCATCATAGAAAATACCTATGATGCTCCATTCAGAAAGCATGTCAGAAGGACATTTTCTGATCAATTGTTTGTATCTTTCCCAAGCTTCATAGAGGGATTCTCCATCCTTCTGTCTGAAGGTTTGGACTTCCACTCTAAGCTTACTCAATTTTTGAGGTGGAAAGAACTTTGCCAAGAAGGCATTGACTAGCTTTTCCCAAGAGTTCAGGCTTTCTTTAGGTTGTGAGTCCAACCATGTCCTAGCTCTGTCTCTTACAGCAAAAGGGAATAGCATAAGTCTGTAGACCTCAGGGTCAACCCCATTAGTCTTGACAGTGTCACAGATTTGCAAGAATTCAGCTAAGAACTGATGAGGATCTTCCAATGGAAGTCCATGAAACTTGCAATTCTGTTGCATCAGAGAAACTAATTGAGGCTTAAGCTCAAAGTAGTTTGCTCCAATGGCAGGGATAGAGATGCTTCTCCCATAGAAGTCGGGAGTAGGTGCAATAAAGTCACCAAGCACCTTCCTTGCATTGTTGGCATTGTTGTTGTTTTCGGCTGCCATGTCTTCTTCTTTGAAGATTTCTGTTAGATCCTCTACAGAGAGTTGTGCCTTAGCTTCTCTTAGCTTTCGCTTCAAGGTCCTTTCAGGTTCAGGGTCAGCTTCAACAAGAATGCTTTTGTCTTTGTTCCTGCTCATATGAAAGAGAAGAGAACAAGAAAATGTGGAATCCTCTATGTCACAGTATAGAGATTCCTTGAGGTGTCAGAGAAGAAGAAAAATAGAAGGAAGAAGGAGAAGAATTCGAACTTAGTTAGACAGAGATCGAATTGTGCATTGAGGAGGAGTGGTACTCCATAAATAGAAGGATGTGAGAAGAGGGGAAGAGCTTTTTCGAAAATTAAGTTAAAAAGATTTTTTTAAAAAAATTTTGAAAAACTTTAATTGATTTTCGAAAATCAAGAGTGGGAGAGAAATCAAGTAATTTTTGAAAAAGACTTTGAAATTAGAAATCAAAAAGATATGATTGAAAACTGTTTTGAAAAAGATGTGATTAAAAAAGATATGATTGAGAAGATATGATTTGAAAACATTTTTAAAAAGATTTGATTTTAAAAATTAATGACTTACCTAACAAGAAAAGATATGATTCAAACATTAAACCTTTCTCAACAGAAAAGGCAACATACTTGAAATGTTCAATTAAATCATTAACTGTTAGCAAGTATCTTGAAAAAGGAAAGAAATTGATTTTGAAAACATTTGATTGAAAAGATATGATTTGAAAAAGATTTGATTTTGAAAAACTTTGAAAACTTGAAAAAAAATTGATTTGAAAACAAAATTATCCCCCTTGTGCCATCCTGGCGATAAACGCCCAGAATGGTGCACATTCTGGCGTTTAACGCCCAATGCACTACCTTTTTGGGCGTTAAACGCCCAACCAGGCACCCTGGCTGGCGTTTAAACGCCAGTCTGTCCTTCTTCACTGGGCGTTTTGAACGCCCAGCTTTTTCTGTGTAATTCCTCTGCTGCATGTTCTGAATCTTCAGTTCCCTGTACTATTGACTTGAAAATAGAACCAAGATCAAATAAACAATGCATGCAAGACACCAAACTTAAAATTAGACACTAGACTCAAATAAGAAACATAAAATATTTTTGGTTTTTATGATTTTGAAATTTTTTTGGATTTTTCAAAAATTATATGGAAATAGAAAATAAAGGTTTCAGAATTCTTAATTTGGATTCCAGGAATCATTGCAATGCTAGTCTAAGACTCCGGTCCAGGAATTAGACATGGCTTCACAGCCAGCCAAGCTTTCAAAGAAAGCTTCGGTCCAAAACACTAGACATGGCCAATGGCCAGCCAAGCCTTAGCAGATCATTGCTCCAATAGCAAGATTGATAGAGATCAATAAGCTCTTGTGATGATCAGTTGAAACCTCGGTCCAATAAGATTAGACATGGCTTCTCAGCCAGCCAGATTTTAACAGGTCATCATGAAACTCTAGAACTCATTCTTAAGAATTCTGAAAAATACCTAATCTAAGCAACAAGATGAACCGTCAGTTGTCCATACACGAAACAATCCCCGGCAACGGCGCCAAAAACTTGGTGCACGAAATTGTGATCATCAATGGCGCCATCAACATGGTACGCTCATTGCAATCTCAACTCTTGATCACAACTCTGCACAACTAACCAGCAAGTGCACTGGGTCGTCCAAGTAATAAACCTTACGCGAGTAAGGGTCGATCCCACGGAGATTGTTGGTATGGAGCAAACTATGGTCACCTTGTAAATCTCAGTCAGGCAGACTCAAATGGGTATAGATGATGAATAAAACATAAAGATAAACATAGAGATACTTATGCAATTCATTGGTGGGAATTTCAGATAAGCGCATGAAGATGCTGTGTCCCTTCCGTCTCTCTGCTTTCCTACTGTCTTCATCCAATCCTTCTTACTCCTTTCCATGGCAAGCTTATGCAAGGGTTTCACCGTTGTCAGTGGCTACCTCCCATCCTCTCAGTGGAAATGTTCAACGCACTCTGTCACGGCACAGCTATCCATCTGTCGGTTCTCGATCAGGCCGGAATAGAATCCATTGATTCTTTTGCGTCTGTCACTAACGCCCCGCCCTCAGGAGTTTGAAGCACGTCACAGTCATTCAATCATTGAATCCTACTCAGAATACCACAGACAAGGTTAGACCTTTCGGATTCTCTTGAATGCCGCCATCAGTTCTTGCCTATACCACGAAGACTCTGATCTCACGGAATGGCTGGCTCGGTTGTCAGGCGAGCACTCGGTTGTCAGGCGATCAACCATGCATCGTGTATTAGGAATCCAAGAGATATTCACCCAATCTAAGGTAGAACGGAGGTGGTTGTCAGGCACACGTTCATAGGTGAGAATGATGATGAGTGTCACGGATCATCACATTCATCAAGTTGAAGAACAAGTGATATCTTAGAACAAGAACAAGCAGAATTGAATAGAAGAACAATAGTAATTGCATTAATACTTCGAGGTACAGCAGAGCTCCACACCTTAATCTATGGTGTGTAGAAACTCCACCGTTGAAAATACATAAGAACAAGGTCTAGGCATGGCCGTGAGGCCAGCCCCTAAATGATCTAAGAACTAGATGTCCAAAGATTGAAAATACAATAGTAAAAGGTCCTACTTATAGAAAACTAGTAGCCTAAGGTTTACAAAGATGAGTAAATGACATAAAAATCCACTTCCGGGCCCACTTGGTGTGTGCTTGGACTGAGCAATGAAGCATTTTCGTGTAGAGACTCTTCTTGGAGTTAAACGCCAGCTTTTGTGCCAGTTTGGGCGTTTAACTCCCATTTTGGTGCCAGTTCCGGCGTTTAACGCTGGGAATTCTGAAGGTGACTTTGAATGCCGGTTTAGGCCATCAAATCTTGGGCAAAGTATGGACTATCATATATTGCTGGAAAGCCCAGGATGTCTACTTTCCAACGCCGTTGAGAGCACGCCAATTGGGCTTCTGTAGCTCCAGAAAATCCACTTCGAGTGCAGGGAGGTCAGAATCCAACAGCATCTGCAGTCCTTTTCAGTCTCTGAATCAGATTTTTGCTCAGGCCCCTCAATTTCAGCCAGAAAATACCTGAAATCACAGAAAAACACACAAACTCATAGTAAAGTCCAGAAAAGTGAATTTTAACTAAAAACTAATAAAAATATACTAAAAACTAACTAAATCATACTAAAAACATACTAAAAACAATGCCAAAAAGCGTACAAATTATCCGCTCATCAGTCACCAAGGATCTTCCTTGCATTGTTGTTAGATTCGGCCATGTCTCTTTCTTTTTCGAGATTCTTTTTAAGGTTTTCTCTGGATTGTTGGACTTTAGCTTCTCTTAGCTTCTTCTTCAGAGTCCTTTCAGGTTCAGGATCTGCTTCAACAAGAATGTCCTTGTTCTTGCTCCTGCTCATATAAAAAAGAAGAGAACAGAAAAGAAGAGGAATCATCTATGTCACAGTATAGAGATTCCTTTATGTGAGTAGAAGAAGAAAAGAATAGAAGAAGGAGGAGAAAAATTCGAACACAGAGGAGAAGAGAGGGTTCAAATTTTTAGATGAAGAGAAGTGTTAGTAAATGAATAAATAAATAGAAAGAGATGAGAGAGAGAGGGAATTCGAATATTAACTAAAAGAGAAGAAGAATATTTTTTTATTTTAATTACTAGTTAAAATTCGAATTTTAAGAAAGGGATCAAATTAAAATTTAAAACAATTATTTAAATAAAAAGATTTTTGAAAAAGAGGTAGGTGATTTTCAAAAATTAGAGAGAGGAAAGTAGTTAGGTGATTTTGAAAGAGATGAGAAATAGTAAAACAAACAAAAAGTCAATTAGTTAGTTGAAAAATATTTGAAAATCAATTTTGAAAAGATAAGAAGTTAGAAAAGATTTTTGAAATTGATTTTGAAAAAGATATGTTTGAAAAGATATGATTAAAAAGATATGATTTAAATTTATTTTTGAAAAAGATTTGAAAAGGAAATTAAAAAGATTTAATTTTTAAAATTAAAATTGATTACTTGACTAACAAGAAACTAAAAGATATGATTCTAGAATTTAAAGATTGAACCTTTCTTAATAAGAAAGTAACATACTTCAAATATTTTAATCAATCACATTAATTGTTAGTAAAGTTTTCGAAAATTATGAAATCAAAATAAGAGAAAGATTTTGAAAATTAATTTTTTTAAAATTTTCAAAAATATAAAAGAGAAAAATGAAAAAGATTTGATTTTTGAAAAAGTTTTGAAAAGATAATATTTTTAAAATTGAAATCTTGACTTGACTAACAAGAAATAACTTATTTTAAAAAAAATTTGACTAAGTCAACCCAAAGATTTTGAAATTTATGAGATAAAAAGGGAAATATTTTTTTTATTTTTTTGAATTTAATGAGGAAAGAGAAAAATCACAAAATGACTCAACACACAAAAATTTTGGATTAAAACAAATTATGCATGCAAGAACACTATGAATGTCAAGATGAACACCAAGAACACTTTGAAGATCATGATGAACATCAAGAACTTATTTTTCAAAATTTTTTAAGAAAAGAAAAATATGCAAGACACCAAACTTAGAACTTTTTAATGTTTAGACTCTAAGAATTAAAAAATGCATATGAAAAACAACAAAAGACACAAAACAAGAAAATCTGAAAATCAAACAAGAAGACTTGTCAAGAACAACTTGAAGATCATGAAGAATACAATGCATGAATTTTCAAAAATTTTTTGAAAAATTAAAACATGTAATTGACACCAAACTTAAAAATTGACACTAGACTCAAACAAGAAACACAAAAAATATTTTTGATTTTATGATTTTAATTTTTTTTGGATTTTTCGAAAATATCTTTTTGGAAAAACAAAAAAGAAGAAAAATTTTTGAAAGATTTTTGAAAACTTTTTGAAAATAAAAAAAGTTTGAAACAAGAAGAACATTATCTAATCTGAGCAACAAGATGAACCGTTAGTTGTCCAAACTCGAACAATCCCCGGCAACGGCGCCAAAAACTTGGTGCACGAAATTGTGATCTTCAATGGCTCCAACAACTTGGTACGCACAATTGTAATATCATTCTTTTTCACAACTTCGCACAACTAACCAGCAAGTGCACTAGGTCGTCCAAGTAATAAACCTTACGTGAGTAAGGGTCGATCCCACAGAGATTGTCGGCTTGAAGCAAGCTATGGTCACCTTATAAATCTCAGTCAGGTGGATTCAAATGGTTATGGAGTTTTAATAATTTAAAAGATAAATAAAACATAAAATAAAGATAGAGATACTTATGTAATTCATTGGTGGGAATTTCAGATAAGTGTATGGAGATGCTTTATCCCTTCTGATCTCTGCTTTCCTACGGCCTTCATCCAATCCTTCATACTCCTTTCTATGGCAAGCTGTATGTTGGGCATCACCGTTGTCAATGCCTACTTTCCGTCCTCTTAGTGAAAAAGGTCCTCTACGGTTTCTCGATCGTGTAGGAATAGGATTTACTATCCTTTTGCGTCTGTCACCACGCCCTACAGTCGCGAGTTTGAAGCTCGTCACAGTCATCCCATCCCAGATCCTACTCGAAATACCACAGACAAGGTTTAGACTTTCCGGATCTCAAGAATGCTGCCAATGGATTCTAGCTTATACCACGAAGACTCTGATCACAAGGAATTGAAGGCTCTGTTGTTAGGAGAGGCAATCAAACGCATGGACCAGGAATCCAAGAGATACACATTCAAGCTTGTTTTCATGTAAAACGGAAGTGGTTGTCAATCATGCATTCATGAGTGAGAATGGTGATGAGTGTCACATAATCATCACATTCATCATGTTCTTGTGTGCGAATGAATATCTTAGAATAAGAATAAGCATGAATTGAATATAAAACAGTAGTAATTGCATTAATACTCGATGAACAACAAAGCTCCACACCTTAATCTATGGTTTGTAAAAACTCAACCATTAAAAATACATAAGAACAAGGTCTAGGCATGGCCGAGAGGCCAGCCTCCAAAACGTGATCAAAGGATCAAAAGATAATCCAAAGATATCAACACAATAGTAAAAAGTCCAATTTATACTGGACTAGTCATTAGGGTACAGAAATGAGTAAATGATACAAAAATCCACTTCTGGGCCCACTTGGTGTGTGCTTGAGCTGAGCATTGAAGATTTCACATGTAGAGGTCTTCCTTGGTGTTGAATGCCAGTTTGTAACTTGTTTCTGGCGTTTAACTCTACTTTGCAACTTGTTTCTGGCGTTTAACGCCAGAATAGGGCAGAAAGCTGGCGTTAAACGCCAGTTTGCGTCATCTAAACTCGGGCAAAGTATATACTATTATATATTGCTGGAGAGCCCTGGATGTCTACTTTCCAACTCAATTGAGAGGACGCCATTTGGACTCATGTAGCTCCAAAAAATTCATTTCGAGTGCAGGGAGGTCAGAATCCAACAGCATCTGCAGTCCTTTATCAGCATCCGAATTAGATTTTTGCTCAGGTCCCTCAATTTCAACCAGAAAATACCTGAAATCACAAAAAAACACACAAACTCATAGTAAAGTCCAGAAATGTGAATTTTTCTTAAAAACTAATAAAAATATACTAAAAACAAACTAAATCATACTAAAAACTATGTAAAAACAATGCCAAAAAGCGTATAAATTATCCGCTCATCAGCTTGCTAGCCTAGGCGTGCCAATTTTGGTGCGTTCATATTCCTTGCCTAGCGCTCAATACTCATTGAGCGCTACTCCTTGTGTGTGGACAGCACAAGTCCCTTGCCCCCAAGCTTGGAAATTCACTCCTTGTGCTTTTTGGGCCTTTGGTTGAGCGCTACGTGGTTCCCCTCTTTGAGCTTTGGTGTGAGCACTTGCTTGTTGGTTTCTAGGCCTTAAAGATGTCTATCACTTATGCTTCAATTTCATGCCAAATATAGATTGTTATATATCATTGGAAAGCTCTGAATGTCAGCTTTCGAACACAGCTAGAAGCACATCAATTGGACATCTATAGCTCAAGTTATGGCCCTTTGAAGGAGGCATGGTCATGTTGTCACAAGGCTTAAAGAAAAACCCAAAAAGTGAACAATTTTAACGTAGCGCTCCCTTTAATGAGCGCTAGCCTTTGTTACTTTCGTTCATGGTCATTAGCCACGCTTTTAAAAGCGTGGCCTAAGGCATCAAAGTGTGCTCCAACTTCAAAGTGTGCCCCAAAACTCTTTTTTTCTCCTTTTTAGCTTATTTTGTGCTTTTTTGCTTCTTTTTTCTTCTTATTTTCTACAAAGTTTATCAAATCAAAAGATCAAATAAATATACCATTTAAGAACAAAAGAATACAATATTTAAGCACTAATTATCAATTTCTTGTATGAAAAAGCATAGAAAAACATGACATGATGAGATGTCATCACCGCCGCCTACCTAACCTCCTCAGCACCAGACAATCGCAAGTAATACAAGGAAGTAATACATAGTTAATATTCAAATATAGCAAGTAATTCAAGAAGCAATTAGGCATGTTATACATTTAGGCAAACTTAATTAATCAAAGCAAACAAGCACATAAGAGATGCATATGATGAATGCCTGTCCTATTGGCTCGTGATGTCACTTGTCGGTCCGTAAATGCCAACCCGACACATCCTTCCGGATGTAGCCTTTTCTGCCACGTCAGAGATATAGTGCCCTGCACACTCATGCAGTAAGGAGTCTACTACGCCAAGGATATAGGCCTCGCACACTTCATGCAGCAGAGACAGAAACAACAACAACTACTAATGTAGTAGAGAAATCTGCTATGCCACGGATATAGGTCCCACACACTCTCAACAACAACTAGTCATGCAGCAGAGAAATCTGCCACGCTAGGGATATAGGCCCCGCACACTCTCAACAATAATTACTCATGCAGCAGAGAAATCTGCCACGCCGGAGATATAGGCTCCGCACATGATGAGCGGATAATTTATACGCTTTTTGGCATTGTTTTTAGGTAGTTTTTAGTATGATCTAGTTACTTTTAGGGATGTTTTCATTAGTTTTTATGCTAAATTCACATTTCTGGACTTTACTATGAGTTTGTGTGTTTTTATGTGATTTCAGGTATTTTCTGGCTGAAATTGAGGGACCTAAGCAAAACTCTGATAGGAGTCTGACAAAGGACTGCTGATGCTGTTGGAATCTGATCTCCCTGCACTCAAAATGAATTTTCTTGAGCTACAGAACTCCAAATGGCGCACTTTTAACGGCGTTTGAAAGTAGACATCTAAAGCTTTCCAGCAATATATAATAGTTCATACTTTATTCGTAATTAGACGACATAAACTGGCGCTCAACGCCAGTTCCATGCTGCATTCTGGAGTCAAACGCCAGAAACACGTCACGAACCAAAGTTGAACGCCCAAAACACGTTACAACTTGGCGTTCAACTCCAAGAGGAGTCTCAGCTCGTGGATAGATCAAGCTCAGCCCAAGCACACATCAAGTGGGCCCCGTAAGTGAATTTATGAATCAATTACTTACTTCTGTATACCCTAGTAGCTAGTTTAGTATAAATAGAACTTTTTACTAGTTTATTAGATGTCTTTGACTATCTAGTCTTTTGACCACATATCGGGTCCTTCTCCTTTATTTTCGAATTCACATCATACTTTGGGGACTGGCCATTCGGCCATGCCTGGACCTCTATCACTTATGTATCTTCAACGGTGGAGTTTCTACACACCATAGATTAAGGGTGTGGAGCTCTGCTGTACCTCGAGTTTTAATGCAATTACTACTATTTTCTATTCAATTCGACTTATTCTTATTCTAAGATATTCGTTGCACTTCAACATGATGAATGTGATGATCCGTGACACTCATCATCATTCTCACCTATGAACGCGTGACTGACAATCACTTCCGTTCTACCTTAGACCGAGCGCATATCTCTTGGATTCCTTAATCAAAATCTTCGTGGTATAAGCTAGAATTGATGGCGGCATTCATGAGAATCCAGAATGTCTAACCTTGTATGTGGTATTCCGAGTAGGATTCTGGAATTGAATGACTGTGACGAGCTTCAAACTCGCGATTGCTGGGCTTGATGACAAACGCAATAGAATCAAGGGATTCTATTCCAACATAATCGAGAACCGACAGATGATTAGCCGTGCTGTGACAGAGCATTTGGACCATTTTCACTGAGAGGATGGGATGTAGCCATTGACAACGGTGATGCCCTACATACAGCTTGCCATAGAAAGGAGTGACAAAGATTGGATAAAAGCAATAGGAAAGCAAAGATTCGGAAGGAACACAGCACCTCCATACACTTATCTGAAATTCCCATCATTGAATTACATGAGTAACTCTATCTTTATTTTCTGTCTATTTATTATTATTATTCGAAAATCCAATAATCTCTTAATATAGTTGAATCCGCCTGACTGGGATTTACAAGATGACCATAGCTTGCTTCATACTAACAATCTCTGTGGGATCGACCCTTACTCACGTAAGGTATTACTTGGACGACCCAGTACACTTGCTGGTTAGTTGTGCGTAGTTGTGACAAAGTGTGATTTATGTTTGAGAGCACCAAGTCTTTGGAGCCATTGTTAATGATCACAATTTTGTCCACCAAGTTTTTGGCGCCGTTGCCGGGGATTGTTCGAGTTTGGACAACTGACGATTCGTCTTGTTGCTCAGATTAGGTAATTTTCTTTTTATTCTCTTTTCAAAAATTTTTCAAAATTTTTCCCTTTGTTTTCGAAAATTTTTTGAAAGTTTTTTTAGAATGAATTCTAGTATTTCATGAAGCAAGTTGAAGCTTGGCTGGCTGTAAAGCCATGTCTAATTCCTGGGGCTTTGATTGAGGACTATGAATTCATTACTTCCTTTTTCCAAAATATGTTTTCGAAAAATTTATTAAGAAAATACAAAAAAAAATCATAAAATCATAAAACGCAAAAATATTTTGTGTTCTTATTTGAGTCTTGAGTCAATTTTTAAGTTTGGTGTCTATTGCATGTTCATCTTATTCTTGCATTTTTTTTCGAAAGTTCATGCATTCATAGTGTTCTTCATGATCTTCAAGTTGTTCTTGGTAAGTCTTCTTGTTTGATCTTGATGTTTTCTTGTTTTGTATTTTTTGTTGTTTATCATATGCACTTTTCGTTTGTTAGAGTCCAAGCATTAAAGATTTCTAAGTTTAGTGTCTTGCATGTTTTCTTTGCATCAAAAATTTTTCAAAAATATGTTCTTGATGTTCATCATGATCTTCAAAGTGTTCTTGGTGTTCATCTTGACATTCATAGTGTTCTTGCATGCATCATGTGTTTTAATCCAAAATTTTCATGGTTTGGGTCATTTTTGTGTTTTTCTCTCTCATCATTAAAGATTCAAAAATAAAAAAATTATCTTTTCCTTATTTCTCTCAAAAATTCGAAATTTTGGGTTGACTTGGTCAAAAATTTTTAAAATAAGTTGTTTTCTTGTTAGTCAAGTCAAAATTTCAATTTTAAAAATCTTATCTTTGCAAAAACTTTTTCAAAAATCAAATCCTTTTCATTTTTTTATTTATTTTCGAAAATTTTAAAAATATTTTTCAAAAATCTTTTTCTTAATATTATTTCACAATTTTCGAAATTACACTAACAATTAATGTGATTGATTCAAAAATTTGAAGTTTGTTAATTTCTTGTTAAGAAAGGCTCAATCTTTAAATTCTAGAATCATATCTTTTAGTTTCTTGTTAGTTAAGTAATTAATTTTAATTTTAAAAATTAAATCTTTTTCAACCATATCTTTTTATCATATGTTTTTATCATATCTTTTATATCTTTTTCAAAATTTTATCTTTTTCAAAAAAAAAATTTGATTTCAAAATATCTTATCTTATCTTCTTATCTTCTTATCTTTTCAAATTTTATTTTCAAATCTTTTTCAACTAACTGTTTGACTTTTTGTTTGTTTCTTATCTTTTTCAAAACCACCTAACTACTTCTCTCTCTCTAATTTTCGAAAATATCTCCCCCTTTTTCAAAATTATTCTTAATTTAATTAATTATTTCAAATTTTAATTTTAATTTTAATTCTTCCTATAATTTTCGAAAATCACTAACTCTTTTTCAAAATTAATTTTCGAATTCTCTCCCCCTCATCTTCCTCTATTTATTTATTTATTCACTAACACTTCTCTTCATCTCAAATCACTACCTCTATCCTTACCCTTCTGTTTGGATTCCCCTTCTTCTTCTACTAACAATAAGGAACCTCTTTACTGTGACATAGAGGATTCCTCTTCTCTTCTTTTTCTGTTCTCTTCTCTTTCATATGAGTAGGAACAAGGAAAAAGGAATTCTTGTTGAAGCTGATCCAGAACCTGAAAGGACTCTGAAGAGGAAACTAAGAGAAGCTAAATTACAACAATCCAGAGACAACCTTACTGAAATTTTCGAACAAAAAAGGGAGATGGTAGCTGAACCCAACAACAATAATGCAAGAAGGATGCTTGGTGAATATACTACACCTACTTCCAAGTTTAATGGAAGAAGCATCTCAATTCCTGCCATTGGAGCAAACAATTTTGAGCTGAAACCTCAACTAGTTGCTCTAATGCAACAGAACTGCAAGTTTCATGGACTTCCATCAGAAGATCCCTACCAGTTTTTAACTGAGTTCTTGCAGTTCTGTGAGACTGTTAAGACTAATGGAGTAGATCCTGAAATCTAAAGGCTCATGCTTTTCCCTTTTGCTATAAGAGACAGAGCTAGAACATGGTTGGATTCTCAACCTAAAGATAGCGTGGACTCTTGGGATAAGCTGGTCACGACCTTCTTGGCCATGTTCTTTCCTTCTAAAAAGCTGAGCAAGCTTAGAGTGGATGTTCAGACCTTCAAACAAAAAGATGGTGAATCCCTCTATGAAGCTTGGGAAAGTACAAACAGATGACCAAGAGATTTCCTTCTGACATGTTTTCAAAATGGACCATGATAGATATATTCTATTATGGTCTATCTGAGTTCTCTAAGATGTCATTGGACCATTCTGCAGGTGGATCCATTCACCTAAAGAAAATTTCTGCAGAAGCTCAAGAACTTATTGACATTGTTACAAATAACCAGTTCATGTACACTTCTAAGAGGAATTCCATGAATAATGGGACGCCTCAAAGGAAGGGAGTTCTTGAAATTGATGCTCTGAATGCCATATTGGCTCAGAACAAAGTGTTGACTCAGCAAGTCAACATGATTTCTCAAAGTCTGAATGGATGGCAAAATGCATCCAATAGTACTAAAGAGGCATCTTCTGAAGAAGAAGCTTATGATCCTGAGAACCCTGCAATAGCAGAGGTAAATTACATGTGTGAACCTTATAGAAACACCTATAATTTATCATGGAGAAATCATCCAAATTTCTCATGGAAGGATCAACAAAAGCCTCAACAAGGCTTTAATAATAGTGGAAGAAATAGGCTCAGCAATATCAAGCCTTATCCATCATCTTCTCAGTAACAGACAGAGAATTATGAACAGAATACCTCTAACTTAGCAAATTTAGTCTCTGATCTGTCTAAGGCCACTTTAAGTTTCATGAATGAAACAAGGTCCTCCATCAGAATCTGGAGGCATAAGTGGGCCAGCTGAGTAAGAAAATCACTGAAACCCCTCCTAATACTCTCCCAAGCAATACTGAAGAAAATCCAAAAAGAGAGTGCAAGGCCAATGATATAATCAATATGGCCGAACTTAGAGAGGAAGGAGAGGACGTGAATCCCAATGAGGAAGACCTCATGGGACGTCACTCAAGCAAGAAGGAGTTCCATATTAAGGACCTAAAGGAATCTGAGGCTCATATAGAGACCATAGAAATTCCGTTAAACCTCCTTCTGCCATTCATGAGCTCTGAATACTATTCTTCCTCTGAAGAGGATGAAGATGTGACTGAAGAGCAAGTTGCTCAATATCTAGGAGCCATCATGAAGCTAAATGCCAAGTTATTTGGTAATGAGAGGAAGCATGAAAAGCTTCTCTCAATACAGAGTCAAACAAAGCCCCCACAATCAAACTCTAAGTTTGGTGTTGGGAGGCCACAACCAAACTCTATGTTTGGTGTTGAGAAGCCCCCACATTCAAACTCTAAAGTTTGGTGTTGGGAGGCCTTCATCATGCTCTGAATATCTGTGAGGCTCCATGAGACCCACTGTCAAGCTAGTGACATTAAAAGAGCGCTTATTTGGAGGTAACCCAATTTTTATTTATCTAATTCTATTTTTATTTTATCGTTATTTTATGTTTTATTAGGTTCATGATCATGTGGAGATACGAAAAAAATACAAAAATTAAAAACAGAATCAAACACAGCAGAAGAAAAATCACACCCTGGAGGAAGGACTTACTGGCGTTTAAACGCCAGTAAGGAGCATCTAGCTGGCGTTCAACGCCAGAACAGAGCATGGATCTGGCGTTGAACGCCAGAAACAAGCAACATCCTGGCATTTAAACGCCAGGAATACACCCTGACGAAGAGCTGGCGCTGAACGCTAGAAATAAGCATGGAACTGGCGTTCAACTCCAGAAACATGCTACACATGGGCGTTGAACGCCCAAAACAAGCATCAATCTGGCGTCTAAACGCCAGAATTGCATGCAAAGGCGTTTTACACGCCTAATTGGTGCAAGGATGTAAATCCTTGACACCCCAGGATCTGTGGACCCCACAGGATCCCCACCTACCTCAACTCACCTTCTCTCCTTTTCTTCATATTCAAACTCTCTTCCCCAAAAATCCTTCACCAATCACCTCAATCTCTCTTCCCTATTAACTCTTCACCACTCACATCCATCATCTCTTCCCCACCCAAACCCACCCTACATAGCCGAATACACACTTCTCTCCCTCTCCTCCATATCTTCTTCTCTTTCTTCTATTCTTTCGTCTTTTGCTCGAGGGCGAGCAACATTCTATGTTTGGTGTGGTAAAAGCATAGCTTTTTTTCTTTTCCATAACCATTGATGGCACCTAAGGCCAGAGAAACCTCAAAAAAAAAGAAAAAGAAAAAGGGAAGACAATTGCTTCCACCTCTGAGTCATGGGAGATGGAGAGATTCATCTCAAGAGTCCATAGCTCAGTAATATAGCATTTGACTGCACATTAAGAGAGCATGAGGAATTCCCTCATCAAGAAATCCCTGAGATACCTCAGGAGATACATGTTCCTCCACATAATTATTGGGAGCAACTAAGGATAGGAGCACCAAAATCACTCGGGATCATGCAACAAAGGCAAGGAAGAGACATAAAGGAGCTCAAAAAGCATCATTGGCTCTTCAAGAAGAAAGCGCCACCATCACTAAGGTGGACTCATTCCTTGTTCTTAATTTTTTTCTGTTTTTCTGTTTTTATGCTTTATGTTTGTTTATGTTTTGTGTCTCTACTTCACGATCATTAGTATTTTGTAACTATGTCTTAAGGCTATAAATAATTCCATGAATCCTTCACCTCTCTTAAATGAAAAATGTTTCTAATTCAAAAGAACAAGAAGTACATGAATTTTGAAATTATCCTTGAATTTAGTTTAATTATATTGATGTGGTGACAATACTTTTTGTTCTCTGAATGAATGCTTGAACAGTGCATATTTTTTATCTTGTTATTTATGAATGTTAAAGTTGTTGGCTCTTGAAAGAATGATGAACAAAGAGAAATGTTATTGATGATCTGAAAAATCATGAAATTGATTCTTGAAGCAAGAAAAAGCAGTGAAAAACAAAAGCTTACGGAAAAAAAATATTGGCGAAAAAAAAAGAAAGAAAAAGAAAAAGCAAGTAGAAAAAGCCAATAGCCCTTAAAACCAAAAGGCAAGGGTAAAAAGGATCCAAGGCTTTGAGCATCAATGGATAGGAGGGCCCAAGGAAATAAAATCCAGGCCTAAGCGGCTAAATCAAGCTATCCCTAACCATGTGCTTGTGGCATGCAAGTCCAAGTGAAAAGCTTGAGACTGAGTGGTTAAAGTCGTGATGCAAAGCAAAAAGAGTGAGCGTTGGTCACGCGTACGCGTGATATGTTTTCGTGCTAGACGCACGAAACTGGCAGCATTCCATGATAACTCTCTGGTTTTTGTACCAGCCATGGCAGCATTAAGATACAACGCGTGCGCGTCGGTCACGCCCACGCGTGGGTGGCCAAAAAATCAAATGACGCGTACGTGTCCGTGATGTGTGCGCGTGGGTTGCGTTGTGCGCCTAGCACCCCACCCGCATGGTTGATGAGCGGATATTTTATACGCTTTTTGGGGGTAATTTCATGTAGATTTTAGTATGTTTTATAGTTTTTAATAGAATTTTATTAGTTTTTAAGCAAAAATCATATTTTTGGACTTTACTATGAGTTTGTGTGTTTTTCTGTGATTTCAGGTATTTTCTGGCTGAAATTGAGGAAGCTGAGCAAAAATCTGAGTTAGGCTGAAAAAGGACTGCTGATGCTGTTGGATCCTGACCTCCCTGCACTCGAAATGGATTTTCTGGAGCTACAGGAGTCCAATTGGCGCGCTCTCAACGGAGTTGGAAAGTAGACATCCAGGGCTTTCCAGCAATATATAATAGTCCATACTTTGCGCGAAGATAGACAACGTAACTTGGCGTTGAACGCCAAGTACATGCTGCTGTCTAGAGTTAAACGCCAGAAACACGTCATGATCCGGAGTTGAACGCCCAAAACACGTTATAACTTGGAGTTCAACTCCAAGAAAAGCCTCAGTTCGTGGATAGCTTTAGTCTCAGCCCCAGCACACACCAAGTGGGCCCCAGAAGTGGATTTCTGCACCAATTACCTTAGTTTTCTCATATTTTGTAAACCTAGGGTACTAGTTTACTATTTAAACAACTTTTAGAGAATTATTTTGCACCTCATGACATTTTCAGATCTGAATTACATACTTTTTGACGGCATGAGTCTCTAAACTCCATTGTTGGGGGTGAGGAGCTCTGCAGCATCTCGATGAATTAATACAATTACTTTGTTTTCCATTCAAACACGCTTGTTCTTATCTAAGATGTTCATTCGCGCTTAATTATGGAGAAGGTGATGATCCGTGACACTCATCACCTTCCTCAATCCATGAACGTGTGCCTGACAACCACCTCCATTTTACATCAGATTGAATGAGTATCTCTTAGATTCCTTAATCAGAATCTTCGTGGTATAAGCCGGATTGATGGCGGCATTCATGAGAATCCGGAAAGTCTAAACCTTGTCTGTGGTATTCCGAGTAGGATTCTGGGATTGAATGACTGTGACGAGCTTCAAACTCCTGAAGGCTGGGCGTTAGTGACAGACGCAAAAGAATCAATGGATTCTATTCCAACCTGATTGAGAACCGACAGATGATTAGCCGTGCTGTGACAGAGCATAGGAACGTTTTCACTGAGAGGATGGGAAGTAGCCATTGACAACGGTGACACCCTATATAGAGCTTGCCATGGAAGGGACCTTGCGTGTGGGAAAAGGATTTCAAGGAAAAGTAGAAATTCATAGGACAAAGCATCTCCAAAACTCCAACATATTTCTCATTACTGCATAACAAGTAACGCTTTTATTCTCTTTTATCTTTCCAATCTAATAATTCCAACTGATAATTTTAATTAATATCCTGACTAAGAATAATAAGATAAACATAGCTAGCTTCAAACCAATAATCTCCGTGGGATCGACCCTTACTCACGTAAGGTATTACTTGGACGACCCAGTGCACTTGCTGGTTAGTTGTGCGGATCACAAATTCGTGCACCAAGTTTTTGGCGCCGTTGCCGGGGATTATTCGAGTTTGAACAACTAAAGGTTTATTTTATTTCTTAGATTAGGAATAATTTATTTTTATTGTTATAGAGTCATTAAATCTTGATAGGATAGTTTCTTTTCAAAATTTTCTTTTCAAAATTTATTATTTTTCTTAATTAATTGCTAATTTTCGTGAGTTTAGTGTCTTATTCTAAGTTTGGTGTTAATTGCATATTTTACAATTTTCTTTAAATTTTTGAACTTGTGTTCTTTGTTCTTCATTGATCTTCAAGTTGTTCTTGTTTTGTGTCTTTTCTTGTTTTTCTTGTGCTTTTTCAAAACATTAACTTTCAAAAATTTATATTTTTATCTATAATATAATACATTTTTAAAATCAACATTGAAGTTACTGCCCAATTGGCTGGAGCATTGGTAGTTGTTCTTGATAATTGGGTATCTTCTTTGGAATCTTTTTCAAAAATAATTTTTCTTTGATTGAATCTTGTGCCAAACTCTAAGTTTGGTGTTTTCTTGTTGATCTTTCTTTAATTTTCGAAAATTTGTCTTGGTTTTCTAAAAATTTTAAGTTTGGTGTTCTTTCTTTTGTTCTTGGTGTTCTTGTGAATCTTCAAGGTGTTCTTGAGTCTTTCTTGTGTTTTGATCTTAAAATTTTTAAGTTTGGTGCTCCTTGGTGTTTTCCCTCCAAAATTTTCGAAAATAAGGAGCATTGGATCTAAAAATTTTAAGTCTTGTGTCTTTTGCATATTTTTCTCTTTCATCATAAAATTCAAAATTCAAAAAAAATATATATATTTTCTAACTAATTTTGAACTACATTTTTCGAAAATTTTATATAAAAATTCAAATTTTAATTTCAAAATATTAACAATTTCTTTTATTTATTTCGTTTTTTTTATTTTATTTTATAAAAATTAATTTCAAAAAAAAAATAATATCAACATACATATCATCTCTTTTATTCCATCATGGAATTAAGTGGGAATGAACAGTCCAGGAGGACTCTGGGGTCATATGCTAACCCCACTACTGCTTCATATGGGAGTAATATCTGTATACCCTCCATTGGAGTTAGTAGCTTTGAGTTGAATCCTCAGCTCATTATCATGGTGCAGCAAAACTGCCAGTATTCTGGTCTTCCACATGAAGAACCTACAGAGTTTCTGGCACAATTTTTACAAATTGCTGACACAGTACATGATAAGGAAGTGGATCAGGATGTCTATAGATTATTACTGTTTCCATTTGCTGTAAAAGATCAAGCTAAGAGGTGGTTAAATAACCAGCCTAAGAACATCATAAAAACATGGAAGCAGCTGTCAAAAAAATTCCTGAGTCACTATTTCCCTCCAAAACGGATGACACAGCTAAGGCTAAGCATCCAAGGCTTCAAACAAGGAGATAACGAATCCCTTTATGATGCTTGGGAGAGATACAAAGAGATGCTAAGAAAATGCCCCTCTGAAATGTTTTCAGAATGGGTGCAATTAGACATCTTCTATTATGGGCTTACAGAAAAAGCTCAGATTTCTCTAGACCACTCAGCTGGTGGATCTATACATATGAGAAAAACAATTGAAAAAGCTCAAGAGCTTATTGATACTATTGCCAGAAATCAGCATCTGTACCTACGCAGTGAATCTTCCATGAAAGAAGAAGCTAAAACAGTAACTGCTGAACTCAGTCCTGTAGATCAGGCTAATGAATTCAATCAGCAATTAGACTTTCTAACTCAGCAGCTAGCCGAATTCAAGGAAATACTACAGGAAACAAGAATGGCTAACAGGAATATGGAAGTACAGCTAAAGCAAACAGAAAAGTAACTGTCAAAACAAATAGCAGAAGAATGCCAAGCAGTTCAATTAAGAAGTGGGAAAACATTAAATACCTCACTTCAAAGCAGCAGGAAGCCAAGAAATGAACAAATGGCTACTCAAAATCCCTCTGAGGACAATCAGAGCCCAGCGAGGAATAAAGCTGGCGCTGAACGCCCAGCCCATGCTCATTCCTGGCGTTCAACGCCAGAAACAAGCATGAATTCGGCGTTGAACGCCCAAAGGGAGCATAGTTCTGGCGTTCAGACGCCAGTAACAAATAAGGAGGTGGCGTCTAACGCCACTCCAGCTTCCACCCCTGGCATTCAAATGCCAGTGGGGGATCAGTCACATACAAGTGCTGATAACAACCCTTCTAAAAAGGCTTCCCAGCCCACTTCTATAGGTAATAAACCTGCAGCAACTAAGGTTGAGGAATACAAAGCCAAAATGCCTTATCCTCAAAAACTCCGCCAAGCGGAACAGGATAAGCAATTTGCCCGCTTTGCAGACTATCTCAGAACTCTTGAAATAAAGATCCCGTTTGCAGAAGCACTTGAGCAAATACCCTCTTATGCTAAGTTCATGAAAGAGATCTTAAGTCATAAGAAGGATTGGAGGGAGACTGAAAAAGTTTACCTCACTGAAGAATGCAGTGCAGTCATTCTGAAAAGCTTACCTGAGAAGCTTAAAGATCCTTGGAGCTTTATGATACCATGCACATTAGAGGGTACTTGTACCAAGCAAGCTTTATGTGATCTTGGGGCAAGTATCAACCTAATACCTGCATCTACTATCAGAAAGCTTGGTTTAACTGATGAAATCAGACCAACCAGGATATGTCTTCAACTTGCTGATGGCTCCATTAAATACCCATCAGGTGTGATTGAGGACATGATTGTTAAGGTTGGGCCATTTGCCTTTCCTACTGACTTTGTGGTGCTGGAAATGGAGGAGCACAAGAGTGCAACTCTCATTCTAGGAAAACCTTTCCTAGCAACTGGCCGAACCCTCATTGACGTCCAAAAAGGGGAAGTGACCTTGAGAGTCAATGAGGAGGAGTTCAAGTTGAATGTTGTCAAAGCCATGCAACATCCAGACACCCCAAATGACTGCATGAGTGTTGATATTATTGACTCTCTGGTAAGAGAGGTCAATATGGCTGAGAGTCTCGAATCAGAGCTAGATGACATCTTTAAAGATGTTCAGCCTGATCTAGAGGAATCAGAGAGAATAGTAGAACCTCTGAAAATCCCTCAGGAAGAGGAGAAACCTCCTAAGCCCGAGCTCAAACCATTACCACCATCCCTAAAATATGCATTCTTGGGAGAAGGTGATACTTTTCCTATGATCATAAGCTCTACCTTAGAGCCACAGGAAGAGAAAGCACTAATTCAAGTGCTAAGGACACACAAGACAGCTCTTGGGTGGTCTATCAGTGATCTCAAGGGCATTAGCCCAGCCAGATGCATGCACAAGATCTTACTGGAGGGTGACGCCAAGCCAGTGGTTCAACCACAAAGGCGGCTGAATCCAGCCAGGAAGGAGGTGGTGCAGAAAGAGGTCACTAAGTTACTAGAGGCTGGGATAATTTATCCTATTTCTGATAGCCCCTGGGTAAGCCCTGTCCAAGTCGTCCCTAAGAAAGGTGGCATGACAGTGGTTTATAATGAAAAAAATGAACTGGTTCCTACAAGAACAGTTACTGGGTGGCATATGTGTATTGATTACAGAAGGCTCAATACAGCTACCAGAAAGGATCATTTTCCTTTACCATTCATAGACCAGATGCTGGAAAGACTGGCAGGTCATGAATACTACTGCTTCCTGGATGGATATTCAGGTTATAATCAAATTGCAGTAGATCCAAAAGATCAAGAGAAAACGGCATTCACATGTCCATCTGGAGTATTTGCATACAGAAGGATGCCATTTGGCCTGTGCAATGCACCTGCAACCTTTCAGAGGTGCATGCTCTCAATTTTCTCTGATATGGTGGAAAAATTTCTGGAAGTCTTCATGGATGACTTTTCAGTATTTGGAGACTCATTCAGCTCCTGTCTTGACCATCTAGCACTTGTTCTAAAGAGATGCCAAGAGACTAACCTGGTTTTAAACTGGGAAAAATGCCACTTTATGGTGACTGAAGGAATTGTCCTTGGGCACAAAATTTCGAACAAGGGGATAGAGGTAGATCAAGCTAAGGTAGAGGTAATTGAAAAATTACCACCACCTGCCAATGTTAAGGCAATCAGAAGCTTTCTGGGGCATGCAGGATTCTATAGGAGGTTTATAAAGGATTTTTCAAAAATCGCCAAACCTCTGAGCAACCTGCTAGCTACTGACATGCCATTTATCTTTGATAAAGAGTGTCTGCAGGCATTTGAGACTCTGAAAGCTAAATTGGTCACTGCATCAATAATCTCTGCACCAAACTGGACATTGCCATTTGAATTAATGTGTGATGCCAATGACCATGCCATTGGTGCAGTGTTGGGACAAAGGCATGACAAGCTTCTGCACGTCATTTACTATGCCAGCCGTGTTCTAAATGACGCACAGAGAAATTACACAACCACAGAAAAAGAGCTACTTGCAGTGGTTTACGCCATTGACAAATTCAGATCCTATTTAGTAGGATCAAAAGTGATTGTGTACACTGATCATGCTGCTCTTAAATATCTACTCACAAAGCAGGATTCAAAACCCAGACTTATAAGATGGGTGTTGCTTCTGCAAGAGTTTGATATAGAAATAAGAGACAGAAAAGGGACAGAAAACCAAGTAGCAGATCACCTGTCCCGAATAGAACCAGTAGAAGGGGCGTCCCTCCCTCTCACTGAGATCTCTGAAACTTTTTCGGATGAGCAACTCTTTGCCGTCCAGGAAGTGCCATAGTTTGTAGACATTGCAAACTACAAGGCAGTGAGGTTCATACCCAAAGAATACAGTAGGCAGCAATCAAAGAAATTAATCACAGATGCAAAGTACTATCTTTGGGATGAACCATATCTCTTCAAGAGATATGCAGACGGAGTAATCCGTAGATGTGTGCCTAAGGAAGAAGCACAGAAGATCCTATGGCACTGCCATGGATCACAGTATGGAGGACATTTTGGAAGTGAGCGAACAGCCACAAGAGTCCTCCAATGTGGCTTCTACTGGCCTACTCTCTATAAAGACTCCCGAGTGTTTGTACTTAATTGTGACAGTTGCCAAAGATCTGGCAATCTACCTCACAGTTATGCCATGCCTCAACAAGGGATCTTGGAGATTGAGTTGTTTGATGTATGGGGCATTGACTTCATGGGACCTTTCCCACCATCATACTCAAACACTTATATTCTGGTGGCAGTGGATTATGTATCCAAATGGGTGGAGGCTATTGCAACACCCACTAATGACACTAAAACAGTGTTAAAATTCCTCCAGAAACACATCTTCAGCAGATTTGGTACCCCTAGAGTATTAATCAGTGATGGGGGGACTCATTTCTACAATAAACAGCTTTACTCTGCTCTGGTTCGTTATGGAGTTAGCCACAGGGTAGCTACTCCATATCACCCACAAACTAATGGGCAAGCTGAAGTCTCAAATAGAGAACTCAAAAGAATCCTGGAACGGACTGTAATTAACCGTAGAAGGGATTGGGCAAGAAGCTTGGATGATGCTTTGTGGGCATACAGAACAGCATTCAAGACCCTTATAGGGACCTCTCCATACCAGCTTGTGTATGGAAAGGCATGTCACTTGCCAGTGGAACTGGAACACAAGGCCTACTGGGCAACCAGATTCCTAAACCTTGATGCCAAGTTAGCTGGAGAAAAACGATTGCTCCAGTTAAATGAGCTAGAGGAATTTAGACTCAATGCTTTCGAGAATTCAAAAATTTACAAAGAGAAAGCAAAAAAATGGCATGATAAGAAATTGTCATCCAGAGTCTTTGAGCCGGGGCAGAAAGTTCTGCTATTTAATTCTAGGCTCAAATTATTCCCTGGGAAATTAAAATCCTGGTGGAGAGGTCCATATGTAATTACAAGTGTATCACCATATGGATATATAGAGCTTCAAGATAATGACTCTAACAAAATGTTCATTGTTAATGGACAAAGAGTTAAACATTATCTTGAAAGCAATTTTGAGCAAGAATGCTCAAAACTGAGACTTAATTAAAGCTCGGTAATAGTCCAGCTAACGACATTAAAGAAGCGCTTGCTGGGAGGCAACCCAGCCAATCACAAAATTTAATTTTATTTGTTTCTGTTGATTTTTCCAGGTATATGTCAAAATATCTTCAAGGTAAAAAAGCAATTGATTGAATTCACAGAGTTACAGGGGAATTTGGAAGTTCACTGGCGAAAAAAAAGCCAGTAAGAAACATTTTGGGCGTTGAACGCCCAAAAGAAGCACCCACTGGGCGTTCAACGCCAGTAAGGGTTGCCATCTGGGCGTTAAACGCCAGAAAGGAGCATCTTCTGGGCGTTAAACGCCAGAAAGAAGCACCTTCTGGGCGTTTAACGCCAGGTTGATAGCATCCTGGGCGTTCAGAAAAACGCCCAGTGACAAAGGACTTCCTGGCGTTCAACGCCAGAAAGATGCATCAGCTGGGCGTTGAACGCCCAGGAGAAGCAACATTTGGGCGTTAAACGCCCAAAACATGCAGCGTTTGGGCGTTTAACGCCAGGATGGTGGGGAGGAGGTAAAATTCGTTTTTCTTTACAATTTTTTTATTTTTATGTTTCAATTTATAATTTCTTGCATCAACATGTTTCAAAATGTCATCCTTCAAATCAAATTAGTTTTCTAAGAACCCTAATTTCTAAAATCCCTTTTTCAAAAATTTCAAATATATCTTAATCCATAAAGACAAATTGTTTTCCAATCCAATCCAACTCTTTTAAGTTTGTTTTCAAAACTCAATTATCTTTTTAAAATCTTTTTCAAAATAAAAAATTCAGATTTATCTTTTTAATTATTATTCATATCTTTCTCTTTTTAAACTATATCTTTTTCTTATCATATCTATCTTTTATAAATCACATCTTCTATCTTATCTTTTTCTTATTTTCGAAAATTTCCCACCCCTCCCTATATATTGAATTCGGCGCCCCTCTCATCATCACCATGCCACACTTGCTCTCCTCCTATCCCTCTCCTTTCTTCTCTTTTGCTTGAGGACAAGCAAAGCTCTAAGTTTGGTGTGTTTATCCGTGATCACAAAAACATACTCATTAAGATCATGGCTCCTAAAGGAAAACAACCCACCCCAAGAGGCAAGAAAGAGAATACTCCAAAGCTACTTTGGAATCAAGGGAAGTTCTTAACTAAAGAACATTCAGACCATCACTACAAAATAATGAGTCACAGATCAGTGATCCCGGAAGTCAAATTTTATCTGAAAGAAGATGAATATCCGGAGATCCAAGAGCAAATTCGAAACAGGAACTGGGAAATTCTGGCCAATCCTGAAACGAAAGTGGGAAGGAACATGGTTCAGGAGTTCTATGCTAATCTATGGCAGACAGACAGGCAAAGAATAATTGGAGCTGCTCTCTATGACCATCGGACCTTAGTCAGAGGAAAGATTGTTCATACCCATCCTAACAAGATTAGGGAGATATTTAAGCTTTCTCAACTGAAAGATGACCCAGACTCCTTTAATAGGAGAATGATGAGGGTAAATAAAGGTCTGGACAAGATTCTAGAGGATATATGCATCCCTGAAGCCAGGTGGACCACCAGCACGACTGGCATCCTAAATCAACTCAAAAGAGAAGATCTAAAACCAGTAGCCAGAGGCTGGCTGGATTTCATTGGGCGTTCCATATTGCCCACCAGCAACCGTTCTGAAGTTACCATTAAAAGAGCAGTAATGATTCACTGCATCATGTTGGGAAAAGAAGTAGAAGTCCATCAACTGATCTCATGTGAACTATACAAAATAGCAAACAGGAATTCCAAGGACGCCAGATTGGCCTATCCAAGCTTAATTTCTATGCTCTGCAAAGATGCCGGAGTGAAGATGGGAATAACAGAGTATATCTTAGTTGAGAGGCCAATCACTAGAATATCAATAGACAGACAACAGCTGCAGGATGATTCAGTCAAGAGGAGAGCACAGGAAGCCCTCCCAGAACTCCCTCAATTCGAATATTGGGGACATCTTGAGGCTTCTATTTCCAAATTGCAAGAAGCTATGGACCAAATAAAGGAAGAACAGAACAATCAAAGTAGCATGCTTTGCAAACTGCTTAAGGAACAGGAAGAGTAAGGGCGTGATCTAAGGGACCTGAAGCGCCAAAAATTAATCCTTGAAAAACACCCCACAGATTAGAGGAACATCTACTTCTCAAAACAACAGGTTGTTGAATTCCAATTTTTAGCTTTACCTCTGTGATAATGTTTTTATAGAAATTTACCTTAGGAGATATATAGTAGTAGTAGTAGTAGTAATTAGTATATCTATTCTGGTTTTATTTCCAATTAAGTTATAATTTATTTTTCTCATCATCATCAAACATGAATAAAATAGTAGATTTTTAGAATAAAGAGGCAATTTAATTTTTTCGAGTTCTTAATAAGGAAAATTCTAATTATTTATATGTGGTGGCAATACTTTTTGTCTTCTGAATGAATGCTTGAACAGTGCATATTTTTGATATTGAATTTTATGAATGTTAAAATTGTTGGCTCCTGAAAGAATGATGAACAAGAGAAATGTTATTGATGATCTGAAAAATCATGAAATTGATTCTTGAAGCAAGAAAAAGCAGTGAAAAAAAAATTTCTTGCGGAAAAAAAAAAGAGAGAGAGAAAGAAAAAGCAAGTAGAAAAAGCCAATAGCCCTTAAAACCAAAAGGCAAGGGTAAAAGGGATCCAAGGCTTTGAGCATTAATGGATAGGAGGGCCCAACGAAATAAATCCAGGCCTAAGCGGCTAAATCAAGCTGTCCCTAACCATGTGCTTGTGGCATGCAGGTCCAAGTGAAAAGCTTGAGACTGAGTGGTTAAAGTCGTGATCCAAAGCAAAAGAGTGTGCTTAAGAACTCTGGACACCTCTAATTGGGGACTCTAGCAAAGCTGAGTCACAATCTGAAAAGGTTCACCTAATTATGTGTCTGTGGCATTTATGTATCCGGTGGTAATACTGGAAAACAAAATGCTTAGGGCCACGGCCAAGACTCATAAAGTAGCTGTGTTCAAGAATCAACATATTAAACTAGGAGAATCAATAATACTATCTGAATTCTGAGTTCCTATGGATGCCAACCATTCTGAATTTCAAAGGATAAAGTGAGATGCCAAAACTGTTCAGAAGCAAAAAGCTACTAGTCCCGCTCATCTAATTAGAATCTGAGCTTCACTTGAAACTCTGAGATATTACTGTTTCTTAATTTCTTTTCATCCTATTTTATTTATCTAGTTGCTTGAGGACAAGCAACAGTTTAAGTTTGGTATTGTGATGAGCGGATATTTTATACGCTTTTTGGGGGTAATTTCATGTAGATTTTAGTATGTTTTAATTAGTTTTTAATAGAATTTTATTATTTTTTAAGCAAAAATCATATTTCTGGACTTTACTATGAGTGTGTGTGTTTTTTTGTGATTTCAGGTATTTTCTGGCTGAAATTGAAGAAGCTGAGCAAAAATCTGAGTTAGGCTGAAAAAGGACTGCTGATGCTGTTGGATCCTGATCTCCCTGCACTCGAAATGGATTTTCTGGAGCTACAAGAGTCCAATTGGCGCGCTCTCAACGGCGTTGGAAAGTAGACATCCAGGGCTTTCCAGCAATATATAATAGTCCATACTTTGCGCGAAGATAGACGACGTAACTTGGCGTTGAACGCCAAGTATATGCTGCTGTCTAGAGTTAAAGGCCAGAAACACGTCATGATCCGGAGTTGAACGCCCAAAACACGTTATAACTTGGAGTTCAACTCCAAGAAAAGCCTCAGTTCGTGGATAGCTTTAGTCTCAGCCCCAACACATACCAAGTGGGCCCCAGGAGTGGATTTCTGCACCAATTACCTTAGTTTTCTCATATTTTGTAAACCTAGGTTACTAGTTTACTATTTAAACAACTTTTAGAGAATTATTTTGCACCTCATGACATTTTCAGATCTGAATTACATACTTTTTGATGGCATGAGTCTCTAAACTCCATTGTTGGGGGTGAGGAGCTCTGCAGCGTCTCGATGAATTAATACAATTACTTTGTTTTCCATTCAAACACGCTTGTTCTTATCTAAGATGTTCATTCGCGCTTAATTATGGAGAAGGTGATGATCCGTGACACTCATCACCTTCCTCAATCCATGAACGTGTGCCTGACAACCACCTCCGTTCTACATCAGATTGAATGAGTATCTCTTAGATTCCTTAATCAGAATCTTCGTGGTATAAGTCGGATTGATGGCGGCATTCATGAGAATCCGGAAAGTCTAAACCTTGTCTGTGGTATTCCGAGTAGGATTCTGGGATTGAATGACTGTGACGAGCTTCAAACTCCTGAAGGCTGGGCGTTAGTGACAGACGCAAAAGAATCAATGGATTCTATTCCAACCTGATTGAGAACCGACAGATGATTAGCCGTGCTGTGACAGAGCATAGGAACGTTTTCACTGAGAGGATGGGAAGTAGCCATTGACAACGGTGACACCCTACATAGAGCTTGCCATGGAAGGGACCTTGCGTGTGGGAAAAGGATTTCATGGAAAAGTAGAAATTCAAAGGACAAAGCATCTCCAAAACTCCAACATATTTCTCATTACTGCATAACAAGTAACGCTTTTATTCTCTTTTATCTTTCCAATCTAATAATTCCAACTGATAATTTTAATTAATATCTGACTAAGAATAATAAGATAAACATAGCTAGCTTCAAACCAATAATCTCCGTGGGATCGACCCTTACTCACGTAAGGTATTACTTGGACGACCCAGTGCACTTGCTGGTTAGTTGTGTGGATCACAAATTCGTGCACCAATGGTTCCAGCACAACTCTCTGGTTTTTGTTCCAGGGAGCAGCAGCATCAAAATTTGGCGTTGACGCGTACGCGTCAGTCACACCTATACGTGACAACCCTCTTTTTTTTTTCAAAAGCTTATTGAGAAACTCACAAGCTGCAGAAGAAATGCCAAATATTATTAAACAAGCTAAATCACAACTTAAACTAAATAAACCTAACTAAAAATGAGAATTCAACTTATTACCAATATAAACAAAAGAGAAAAATGAAAGGATGTTACCATGGTGGGGTGTCTCCCACTTAGCACTTTTACTTAGAGTCCTTAAGTTGAACATTTGGTAAGCTCCATGTCATGGTGGCTTGTGCTTGTACTCATCCTTGAACTCCCACCAATGCTTGGACTTCCAATAAGTTCAAATTTAATAGCTCCAAGCTTTGATGATGTTCCACACACGTTAAAGGCTCCCAAAATTAATCTTCATATGTTCCTGGATCCCAAATCTTGTTTCTAAACCTGTGTTCAAGTTGATCATTATTGTTCCAACCGGGTGGCAAGCAGTCCGAATTCTCAATTAAGCATCCAAACAACTTTGTAGACCCAAGAAATCTAGCTCTACACCAACCTTTGCATTTAGACTTTGAGCATGCAACCATATTAAACCTTGCATGATAACTCCAACCACTAACCATCTCCTTTTTGCTCTTAAAGCGACAAAGAACTCTAATTTGACCATCCGTCTCAAGCAAACCATATTCAAGTGGGAAAGTAAAGCGTAAGGATAAGAATTTCACTCACTTGAATGAAAGAATGGATGGTGATGGCTTGGGGAGAGGTGTATCTAATGATCTTGCAAGCTCCACTCTCTTGTGCTCTTCTTGATTTGCCTCCACCTCTTGGTAGCTTTCTTCTAATTCAATCTCTTCTTCATTACTTACCAAGGTTATGGAAGGTTGTGCACATTCTTCTTTGACCTCTAACTCATGTCCAAAGGGAGAGGGTTTAATTATAGATAAAAATTCTTCAATGATTGAATCGATCTCTTGATCAACCTCTTCAAAAGCTCCAACTATAATATGCTTTGGAGGTTATACACCCTCCTCAACATCAATTTCAAGCTTCTTGGGAGGAGGCTCTATAACTTTCAATTCCCATGGATTTTCAACATCTCCTAAGTCTTCAACCACTTCTTCTTCTTCAACTAATTGGGCTTTCTCACTACAAGAAAAAGGCCTATTGGTACACTTTTTTCTTGCCACGCTTTTAAAGCGTGCCCAAAAGTGGTCAATGGCCACGCTTTTGCGAGGGTGGCCATTGATCTGGGATTTGGCCACTTTTTTTTTTGCCACGCTTAAAAAGCATAGCCATAGAGGGAAACCGACACGCTTTTACGTGGGTGGCTACTAATTTGTGTTTTGGCCACACTTTTTTTGCCACTCTTTAAAAGCGTGGCTAATTTTTATTCTAACGGTGACATTTTTAAAGTGTGCCGATATGTTGTGTGTAATTAGGCACCTTGCAAAAGCGTACTGATATACTGTGTGTACCAAAATTTAATTTCCCACCCTTACTTTTCACGCTTAACTTTTTTCTAAGTGATAACAACGCATACTACATACACACTTCACTTTTAATTTATCCCCAAATTCACTTTTAACCTAAGATACCCATCACGATGAAGCAAGCCGCCGTCGTACCCATCAGCAAGTTGTCGCACCAAGTTCATCATTGCAGATCACGATGACCGTCGCACCATCCATCTTGCCGTCGCACCAATGTTCATAACCGTCACACCCAGCCTTTCATCTAACCGTCACACTTGGCCTTCTTTCTGTCGCACCCAACCCTGGCACCATCAATGGTCTCTCGCACCCTACTCGAACGACCGCAAACCCTCGCAAACCCAATCCTCTATCTTGCAAACACAACCTTCTGTCTCTGTCTCAGTGGTCTCTCCCTCAATCGGTCTCTCGGCGTGCCCAGGCATCGGCGTGGCCTCCTACTCGCAAACCCTCACAAACCCAACCCTCTGTCTCGCAAACCCAACCCTCTGTCTTTGTCTCAGTGGTCTCTCCCTCAATCGGCACCGTAAACACTGGTAAGTCTTTTTTTCTTGATTTTCTGTTTCTCTGTGTCTCTATTTTTCTCTATTTTGGACTAATTAACAGAAAGAGAAGGCGTCACTCCTTTGCATTTGGTATATCTTCTATATAAACCCTACAAAATCCACCTTCCCCAATTAGGCACTCCTGCCTGAAGTTCTTTCTAGTAGAACCTAATTTGCGGAAAGTGAAAGTTTATGCAGCAATGTTATTGCTCTTTGTGTCTTTGTTTCCTTCTTTGTTTAATATTTCAGGTTCTTCTTAGCCTCCCATTGCCTTGTTCTGATAATTATTATTTAGTTAGTTAAATCCATGTTTTAATTTTACAGAATCTAACCCTGGAGCACTATACAAGCTACAAAGCCTCAGATCTTGAAACGGTTGTTCTTGCACTTGTAGATTTGCAGTTCAACACCAAAGCCAGTTTTCTGAATGATATACGTGAAAAGTATAAACAACATAAGGTAAAAGTTTGGTGTTTACTATTTTCACTAATAAAAGTAATATCCTAAATTAGTTTTCAAAGGAATATTTTATCGGATGTTTTAATTTTCATTAAATTTTTATTATTAAATTAGTCTTTGAATTTCTCCAGGTTATATTGCTTACTACCTGAATGGACTAATTTGAGAATTTAAAAATTTTTAAAAGGCTTATTTCTCCATACAAATAATTGTATCATCTTACTCTATTTCCTTCAATTCATCATATTCTATTCTATTTCATATAGATTATATACATATGTAAAATAAAAACACACACTATCCATGAATGGTAAATTAATTACATTTTTCTATAGAAAGGAAAAGTCTCCACAAAGTAGGTAAATTAGTAATGAGGACTGTAAAGAGCTCTGTGGCTAATTTGGTTTGTTGATGTTGTGATACATCATGCATTTGACACTGTTGGTTGCTTTTGTAGCATATAAACCTTCCAAAACAAGTATTATTCTAAGAGGATGGTCATTCAAAATGGAAGCGCGTGCCTATTAGGGTCGAGAAAGAATAGTAATTAGCTCTAATGATGTGCAAAAATTTGCGTTCTGTAAATTATTGGTTTAGGGAAGCAAGCAGACTAGAATGGATCCATATTGGTTTATTGATGTTAACTACCAACTTGCACAGGTATAAAATTATTGGTTCATAGATTGGTGTTAAGATTTGTAGCTGGACCAAGTCACAACTTCGAGGATGGAGTGGTTGCTACAAGCATTCATTCTATATTGAAAGCCATAGGTAAAGTAACTTGACTTATTGTACTCTTTTATTTGTTTTAATTAACTGCCATCTTCATTTTTGTTACAGCTTTGAATGGTGTTTTATTAACAAGTTCAATAATTCTTCTTAAAAAAACAAAAAAACTGCAAGCACGATCAAACAAGCCCGAAGCTTGACTAGCTATAACACTTTTTTATACAAACCTTTTCACTAATAACTACTTCATTTTTGTGCATTCTTGTTATGGGATACATCTAAAGTAATCTGCTGTTATTTCATTGGAGAAATTGGCCTGATATTTTTTTTGTTGTTGTCATCTTAACTATGCATTGTTTTTATTGTAACAAAATTGACAACCACTGAGCCACATGTTTTGTTTAGTTTATTGTGTTTGATTTTCTTGTAATCTGGTAAGTGACGTCGATATTTCTTTCAGGTCTGTTAATTATTTCTGAAAACTTGTACGTCTAGGTTAAAGCTATTGTGGAGGAAATGGGCATTGGATTTTTGGGGTTTGGCTTCCAGCCAATGTGGGGAATCAAAGACATACCTATAATGCCAAAGGTAGTTTCTCTTTCTCCACATCTTTTTAAGTGCATGAACTAGCTGAGTGGATTTGGAAATGTATATACTTGTTCCACTATAACCTCACATTGTGTAACATGCTAGAATGACTTTTACCTTGCTAGTTCAAGTTTCAGGGCATATAAGCTTTTATTCCTGAAATATCTTTATTTAAGAGATTACTAATTGATTCCTTAATCACCATTGATAACCCGCCTTTTCTTCATAGCTTAGCAACTTATATTAAGGGAGGCAAAATAGTTGGGCTTATTTGATATAGTGATTAAACAGTGACCATTCTTCTTTCTTATGTTTAGTGCTTTAATTACTTGCTTTTTGACTGGATTTTGACGGCTCAGGGAAGATATGATATCATGAGGAATTACATGCCCAAATTTGGTTCCTTTGGTCTTAACATGATGTTCAGAACATGTACTGTGTTACGGATCCGACCCACGGATCCTACGCCCGGAATGGTCCTCGAAACCGGTTACCCGGGTCCGACCCGCTTCGCCCTTCTAGAAGGCCCGGAACCGGCCCTCTAGAACTCCTAACCAACTTTTGAATTCAAACGTCTCCCTTATCTTAGCCAAACAAGATAAGATAAGATAACTACCATCACCTATAAATAGAGGACCCAGGTCCCTCCAGGTATTCATTCATTCCTCACACCTTATACCTCTTAGATCCATTCTGACTTGAGCGTCGGAGTGTCTTTGCAGGTACCTCCCCCATTGCTCCAGTCAAGTGATCCGGCATCTGCCTCAACCCGCAAGTTCTCGATCCATCTCTCAACCCGTACCAGAGACATCTTGAACATTGGCGCCGTCTGTGGGGAACTTTGCAACGTTGTGGCGGCATGGCGGATAATCCAGAAGAGCAATCATCAAACTCAGATTTCTTGTGTGTAACTGAAATCCCAAAGGAATAATGTTTCCTTAACTTGCATCACCTTTGCAGGGATAACACACCCTCGCCCTACTCCAACGGCGAAATCCCAAAGGAATAATGTTTTCTTAACTTGCATCACCTTTGCAGGGATAACACACCCTCGCCCTACTCCAACGGCGAAATCCCAAAGGAATAATGTTTTCTTAACTGGCATCACCTTTGCAGGGATAACACACCTTCGCCCTACTCCAACGGCGAAATCCCAAAGGAATAATGTTTCCTTAACTTCCATCACCTTTGCAGGGATAACACACCTTCGCCCTACTCCAACGGCGAAATCCCAAAGGAATAATGTTTTCTTAACTTGCATCACCTTTGCAGCGATAACACACATTCGCCTCCCTTTAGTGGGACACCTCCACCTCTTGGACCCTCTCATTCACCACTCCCTCATCCGTCTCTCCAAGCGCCATGAAGCCCGGCCACCCGACGACCTAAGAGAGAAGGCGGTCCAGATAACCCAAGAGCTGTGCCTCAGGGTGCAAGACCTCAAAGGCCGAGTTACACCCAAAGAAAAGCACAACGCTGAAAACGGAAGTCACGCAACCTCCAAATTAAGATCTCGCCATGAAACCAGGAACGGCGGATCGCCAGAACGGCGACATGCCAAGAGATACAATCGCAGCATCTCCCGTGACCACGGACACGACAGGATGCCTGAACGACGACACGGCAAAAGGTATGATCGCAGCGTCTCACGCAACCCGGCTCATCAACACGACACGGACGACAACCGACGACATCAAGAGGCCAAACGCACAAGAAGTGACCACGTGATAATGGGAGCCACTCCCTTCACTGAAAGAATTCTGAAAGCAAAACTCCCTAAAGGCTTCGACAAACCTACGGATATGAAGTACGATGGAACTAAGGACCCCCAGGAGCACCTAACAGCCTCCAAGGCCAGGATGAACCTGGAAGGGGCCGCTAACGCGGTCCGAGGTAGGGCCTTCCCGGTAATCCTAGCCGGGCCAGCGATTAAATGGTTCAACGCCCTCCCCAACGGATCCATAACTGGCTTCCACGATATCTCACGGAAGTTCATGGCCCAATTCACCACCAGAATCACCAAATCTAAACACCCCATCAGCTTATTAGGGGTCACACAGAAACAAGACGAATCCACACGAAAATACCTGGACCGCTTCAACGATGAATGCCTAACGATTGATGGACTCACGGATTCCGTTGCAAGCCTCTGTTTAAACAATGGGCTCATGAACGAAGACTTCCGCAAACACCTCACCACCAAGCCAGTATGGACCATGCACGAGATCCAAAACGTCGCCAGAGACTACATAAACGACGAGGAGGTCAGCCAGGTCATCGTCGCTAATAAAACGGCAACACGGCAACACCGCACACGGCAACCCGACTTCCCGCCATAATCCGATGCCCAGAGAAAGTCAAAGAGACCAACCCAAACAAACCAACACAAACCGACCACCCAGGATCGGGAAATTCTCGAACTACACCCCCCTGACAGCTCCGATTACCGAGATATACCACCAGATAGCGGATCGGGGTATTATCCCGAAAGCCCGACAAACTCAGAGAAAGAACGGGCGGCAACAAGACCCTTTACTGCGACTACCACCGAGGTTACGGGCACAGGACACAAGATCGTTTCGACCTTAAAGACGACCTCGAACAAGCTATAGGAGACGGCAAACTCCCAAAGTTCGCCAAATTCATCAGAGAACCAAAACGCGCGGAAAAAGATAGGTTGCCTGAGAGGGAAGGACGCAACCCGAGAACACAAAAACAACCTCCCAGGGAAAGTCCAGAAGACGACCCGGCCATAGTAGTAAATGTCATCACGGGCAAGGATGTGTCAGGCAAGTCAAGATCAACACTAAAAAAGGACCTCAAAGTCTTGGCCGTCAGAGATCAAGCCCCAGCTACCACAGCTGACAAAACGATAACTTTCTTGCCCGAGGATTGCCAGCACGGCACCTCGGCCGAAGACGCACTTTTCGTCATCTCGGCGAGAATCGGAACAGGACTAGTTCGAAGAATACTGGTGGACACCGGCGCAGACTCCAACATCCTCTTCCGAGGTGCCTTCAACAAGCTCCGGCTCCGCAACGAAAATCTCCAAACACACTGCAACGGTGTCACGGGACTCGGAGACAACTTCCTCAAGCCAGACGGTTCCATCATTCTTCCCCTTACCATAGGGACGGGAAGCCAGAGGAAGACAATCACGTCCGAGTTCGTCATCCTCAAGAACTCCACCACCTACAAACATCATCCTCGGGAGAAAGACCATTAACAACCTCTCGGAGGTCATCTTCACCAAATTCTTACTCATGAAGTTCCAAGCCAATGACGGCACTATCGGCACAATACACAGAGACCGGAAAGTCGCGGTAGAGTGTGAGAACACCAGCTCGACCCTCCGCAAGAGATCCCGAGATGCAGCAGGCATCTTCCTCGCCGACCTCGATGCACGCCAAGACCAAAGTCCGCGCAGAACCGTGCGAGGAAACGACAAAGAGGCAGAGTGGGACCTTGCAGACAAAGTCAGGAACATAGCACACTTACGGGAGCTAGCCCTAAAACAAATAATAAGTCTAAGGTACAATGGCAGCATGGTACGATGAGACTTTGGACCAGGAGACCTCGTCTTACGACAAAACGATATCGGTCCACCCACTCCCGGAGAAGGGATGCTCACGCCCAACTGGGAAGGTCCCTACCAAATTAGGACGGTAATCGAAAAAAGAGCCTACATGCTCGAAAGACTAGACGGGACCAAGCTTCCAAGATCCTGAAATTCCACCAACTTACGGTGCTACTATATCCTTCCAAAGCAACAAGATTGAGGTCGTTTAAGACTATCTCTTTACCCTTTATATTTTGCCTTTTTTACTTGCATTTATTGCTTAAGTCGTTTAATCGTATATTTTCTTACTGGGCACTCTTTCCTACCCACATTGGGAGGTTTTGACGAGGCCCAAACCATAAATAGAATTCATTTTCTCCAAAGCATTACCCCGTCCGACGGCACAAACCAAACGCGGCTACACGGGAATCGATTATCCAGAAGCCAACAAACGGATATCCGAATAACAAAACGGATATCCAAACGGCTACACGGGAATCGATTACCCACGGATATCCAAATAAGTGAACGGCTACACGGGAATCGATTACCCACGGATATCCAAATAAGTGAACGGCTACACGGGAATCGATTACCCACGGATATCCAAATAAGTGAACGGCTACACGGGAATCGATTACCCGAGGCTAACAAAACGAATATCCAAACAATAAAACGGATATCCAAATAAGTGAACGGCTACCCAGGAATCGATCACCCCGAAGCCAATAAAACGGATATCCAAATAAGTAAACGGCTATCCGGGAATCGATCACCCCGAGGCCAACAAAACGGATATCCAAACAATAAAACGGATATCCAAATAAATGAACGGCTACCCGGGAATCGATCACCCCGAGGCCAACAAAACGGATATCCAAACAATAAAACGGATATCCAAATAAGTGAACGGCTACCCAGGAATCGATCACCCCGAAGCCAATAAAACAGATATCCAAATAACAAAACGGATATCCAAATAACAAAAATAGTGACTCCTGAATCGATCACCCGCAAAGTCTTGAAATCGGCCCACCAAGAGGCCTAAAATAAGTTCGCAATAACGACCCAAAAAAGGCCGCACAAAACAAGCATGAGCTGACGATCTTCTAACTTGCGGAAAGCCAGACTAACCAACATCCTACCAATAAATGCAGGATGATGTCACGCCCTTTTCAAGCCCCTCACAGTCTCCCAAACTACAGAGAATCGGAATCCCCAACGACTTAGCATTGAGACCAAGAAAGCATACTTTCATGCTCCGGGGACAACTGTTCCAGACCCGATCTCCGGACCCTTCTTCGAAACGGTCATCAAATCCGGCATGTGATGAGACGCCCAAACAACGTGCTCCTCGCTTGACCATGAAACGGCCAGGAACTCCCCAAATCCTCGACCTCGACTGGAAAAACCAAATAAACGATCTCCTTGCCAAACCACAAACGGCGAGGAAAAGGTTCCTCCAGCGATGAGACCGAGCACCCTCACTCTCTCGCTCCGGGGGCAACTGTTACGGATCCGACCCACGGATCCTACGCCCGGAATGGTCCTCGAAACCGGTTACCCGGGTCCGACCCGCTTCGCCCTTCTAGAAGGCCCGGAACCGGCCCTCTAGAGCTCCTAACCAACTTTTGAATTCAAACGTCTCCCTTATCTTAGCCAAACAAGATAAGATAAGATAACTACCATCACCTATAAATAGAGGACCCAGGTCCCTCCAGGTATTCATTCATTCCTCACACCTTATACCTCTTAGATCCATTCTGACTTGAGCGTCGGAGTGTCTTTGCAGGTACCTCCCCCATTGCTCCAGTCAAGTGATCCGGCATCTGCCTCAACCCGCAAGTTCTCGATCCATCTCTCAACCCGTACCAGAGACATCTTGTACATACTGTACAGGTGAGATGTGTGACGATCATTGAGCTGATTTATCCTTGAGCAATGCTGATTTGAAGATGGTGAAATAAATATCTTTTGAAAGAAAATTAATCAGTTCAACTCATGACAAATAAAGCTCTTGTATTGGTAGTAATAATTTTGAACTTTAGAAATTCTTTTTTATTTCTCTATTTAGTTGGCATCTGTTGCTCTTGCAGTGATTTTAAAGCATTTTCTAGTTATGCTACTGTTTTTGCCATTATCTATACAAAACTATTTTAAGCATTAGCTTAGACAAGCAGGAATCATGTTTTTAATATATTGCCATAAAGCTTTTTACCATGTTTATTTAGATATTCAAGCGTTTTCTATTTATTAAAGGGTTTGGAAAATAAAAGGAATTATGAAAACTATTTTTTAATATATTACATCACATTGTTCCATGGCATGTATGTAAGTCTTAATTTATGTATAAATGTAATGTAGATCTATCATTGAAGTTCGTGATGGGCTAACTTTTCTTGATTTAATTGTTATCCAAATTGAGGTTAGTTTACGGTCCTCTCTTTGCTTGGCCTTTATTTTAGATGGCTATTCAGATTCAGAAGGATATGAATCTATGGCCAATTAACTACACTTTGGAGCTCAGTTAAACAACTTTCGTTGTTTTTGTTATGTGATTTGTCTCTTGCATTTCGATGCCATGTTTCAGCAATCCTGGAGATAACAATCTGAATTAAATTGACTTTTCATGCTTGGGAAGAAACATTTGTAGTTTATATAGTCTGTTTTGTTTTGGCAGTCATCATTATTTTAGGGCTGTTATTAGTGTACCCCAAGTTGTATATGATGTGACAAAATTAGGCACAAACTTTGAATAAAATATCTATCAAATTTAAGTAATATCATATTCCAAGTACATCTTAAACACGTATTGATGTGTGGAAAACGATCCAACACAAAATTCACCGGCAAGTGTACCGGGTCGCATCAAGTAATAAAACTCACGGGAGTGAGGTCGATCCCACAGGGATTGAAGGATTGAGCAATTTTAGTTTAGTGGTTGATTTAGTCAAGCGAATCAAGTTTTGGTTGAGTGATTTTGTATCTAACAGTAAGTAAATGACAGAAAATGTAAAGGGGGAGGGAAGAATTGCAGAAATTAAATAGAACTGAAAGTAAAAGAGCTGAATCTTAAAGAGCAAGAAATTAAATGACTGAAACATAAAGTGCAAGAAATGTAAATTGCAGTAACTTAAAGTGCAAGAAATATAAATTGCTTGAATGGAAAAGGGATTTGAGGACTGGGATTTCAGAATTCAAGCAAGGGAAATTAAATTGCAACAATTATCAAAGCAAGAGATGGTTTGAGTCCTGTTAGATCTCAACAGAAAAGGAAATTAAATTGCAGCAGGGGTTCACAGAAGAACCAAAAGGAAAATGGGATCTCAAGACTCCAGAGACTAGATAACAAAGTCTAGATCTCAATTGCCTTCCCAGATCCAAATTCACAAAGTAATTAACAAGAAATTAAAGATGAAGCAGTAAAGGAAATTGGATTCAGTTCAATTATGCAGTGAGATAATCAAAGGGATCTTAAATGATGATTGAGACAGAAATTCCTCAATTCTTCACATCCAAGATTTAAACAAGAAAAGTAAAGATTGCTCAAGCAAGAACAAGGAAGAAGAGAGATCAATTCTCCTCCCTAATTCTCTCAAATCTCAGTTCAAAGCTCTTAGAGAAGATGAAGTTTCAAAGTGTCCAAATTCAAAAATCAAAAGAAAGGTCCAAGTCAAAAGTGCCAAGAAAAGGTCTTAAGTCCAAAGTGCCAAGAAAGGTCCTCATTACATCAAACTATCTCCTATTTATACACTTTCTATTCTTGGATTTTGGAATTTGGATGGGCTTTTGATTTGGTGAAGAAATGAATTTAATTGGATTTTTAATCCAATTTCAGCCCATGAGAAAGTAGCTCCCAGGAGGCTGCCCTGCCCTTGTGGAGGGCAGAGCAGGAAATGGTGCGTGCGGCTCATTGCGTGCGAGCTTAGTGTGTTTGATGCTGCAGGATGCTGCCCTGCCCTTGTGGAGGGTAGGGCAGAGTTTTCTTGGTGCGCCAGATTCTGCCCGTGCGCGCTGCTGCTGGCCGAGACTCCCTTGGTGCGTGCTAATCTTGTGCGCTGGCCGTGCATCACAAAATGCTGCCCTGCCCTTGCGGAGGGCAGAGCAATGTGCCAAAAGTGATGTCCCAAGTTCGAAACTTGGTGGAGGCACACGCTACTTCTTTTCTTTGGTTTTCTTGGCACCAAAGTCATGCTTAGTTCCTTGCTTCCTCATGGTGCCGTGTTCGATCCAGGGAGAATGAAAGCAAGCCAATTTTTGCTTGATTTTATTGTGTTTGAGCGCTACTCCTTTCCTCTTTGTCCTTGGGTTCGAAACCCATAGGAAGCATTATGAAGCAATTTCCTTTGAATTTTTCTTGGGTGAAGCCCGATATTGCTCTTGAGGAGGGCAGGGCAGAGTTTTTGCTCTCTTTGATTCTTAGCATCAAATTGTACTCCGCCCTTGTTGTGGGCAGGGCAATGTTGCTTTTCAAGGCTTGGTTCATTATGTTGCTCTCCTGGAGGGCAGTGTGCCCTTGTGGAGGGCAATGTTTGCTTCCTCCTTCTATGCGCCACACTCCTTCTTTCCTTGGGCCACGCTTTCTTAAGCCACGTTTTTCCTCTTTTCTTCCTTTCTTCACCTACAAGAAACCAAAACAACCACTCAAAGTATCTCTAAACTCATAAGGTTTATAATTCATTAAAAATCAATTAATTTTAGCTCAAACCTCATGATTTAGCATCAATTTAATGGTAGTTGCTTGATTTAAAGAAGTTGTGCATTTTCATTCCAAATCACTTACTTAGGATGCAAGAAAGTGCATAAAGGCTAATAAAACAAGTGAAATTAGCTTGAAAAATGGGTATATGATGACCTGTCATCACAACACCAAACTTAATTCTTGCTTGTCCCCAAGCAAGCATCAAAACTAAGAGAAAATGAAATGAACAAGAAAAGAAAACATATCCTTATTAGGCATATAGCAGAACTTGATTCATGTAGTTTTTATGCAGACAATGATAACTCAATTATTGTTGCTGTTACATAATATACATTTTTCCTCAAAGGCTTACTAAACTTGCTGTTATAAGGTTTATTCTTTCTTTGCTCCCTTGTTAACTTTTCTTTTCTCAAGTTGCTTAACAAGCTTATTATTCTTTTGGAGGCTTGGTGTCTAATGTTGCAGCAGTAGCCTTTGGCTTTATTTTTACTCAACATCTTTCCACCACAGACACATGGCTCACTACTTCTTCCTAGGATCATTGATGCCCAGCATCTCTTTGGATGACTAAATGTTCTGTATCTAGGTTGCTCTTTATTGTGGACTTTCAATTGGCCATCCCAAATCAGTTGATCTAAGTGACCAGGTTTTAAAATACCCCTCAGAATTTACTTATCCAAGCATATCCTAGTACAAGAACACCACAGGCATGTGTCCTAGGGTCCAAGCTATTGGTGTCTAGCCTTTATTCTTTGTTTTTCTTGCCACATTGGCTTTTTCTTCTCCCTTTTCTTTCTGTTTTATTTTTGTTCTCAAGGGCTTTTTCTTTACTGATAAGAACCTTTATAATAGCAAGCTAGATTACACTTCAATGAAAATGACATTATGCAGCAATTATTTTATGAGTTATGCATTTAATCAAACACATACACCACCATTAACTTCCATTCTAACTTATGCAACATTGGATATTCACTTTCCAATTCAAACATTTCTCTTTTATTCAAGCATATGGGAAACAAAACAAAATTCAAAGCTAAGTGATGGATGACAAGCATTATGCAGATCAGCATACTTAACAAACAATTCCACTTGCAACTAGATAAACACTTTAGCAAGATATATAAGGGTTCCTGATGTGCGGAAAACGATCCGACACAAAACTCACCGGCAAGTGTACCGGGTCGCATCAAGTAATAATAACTCACATGAGTGAGGTCGATCCCACAGGGATTGAAGGATTGAGCAATTTTAGTTTAGTGGTTGGTTTAGTCAAGCGAATCAAGTATTGGTTGAGTGATTTGTGTTTAACAGGAAGTAAATAACAGTAAATGTAAAGGGGGAAGGGAAAGTTGCAGTAAATTAAAGAGCAGGAAAGTAAACTTGCAGAATCTTAAAGAACAAGAAAGTAAATGACTGAAACTTAAAGTGCAAGAAATGTAAATTGCAGTAACTTAAATTGCAAGGAATATAAATTGCTTGAATATAAAAGGGATTTGAGGACAGGGATTGCAGAATTTAAACAAGAGAATGTGAATTGCAACAATCAATAGAGCAGAAATTGAATTAGAAACAATTAGGATTCAAACTGTAAGGAAATAAAATGCAGCAGAGGTTCACAGAAGAACCAAAAGTAAATTGGGATCTCAGGTCTCCAGAGACTAGGTAGCAAAGCCTAGATCTCAATTGCCTTCCCAGATCCAAGTTCACAAAGCTATTGACAGGAAATTGAAGAAGAAGCAGTAAAGGAAATTGAAATTCAATTGAATTTTGCAGAAAGGAATTAAAGAGATTTTGAATGGAGGTTGAGACAGAATTTCCTCAACTCTTCACACCCAGAACTCAAAACAAGAAAATTAAAAGTGCTCAGGAAAGAACGAGGAAGAAGAGAGATCAATTCTCCTCCCCAATTCTCTGAAATCTCAGTGAAGTCACTAAGAGAAGTTGCAGAATTCAAAGTTCCCAAGGAAGTATGAAATTCAAAAATCAAGTAAAAGGTAAATGTCAAGAGTGAAAGTAAAGGTCCAAAGCTCAAAAGAAAGATCCTAATTACATCAAACTATCTTCTATTTATACACTTTCTATTCTTGGATCTTGGGATTTGGATGGGCTTTTGATTTGGTGAAGAAATGAATTAAATTGGATTTTTAATCCAATTTTCAGCCCATGAAAAGTTGCTTCCAGGAGGCTGCCCTGCCCTTGCGGAGGGCAGGGCAGAAAATGGTGCTTGGTGCGTGCATGGTGCGGCTTTGGTGCGGTCTTGGTGCGCAGAACGCTGCCCTGCCCTCGCGGAGGGCAGGGCAGGAAAAATTGGTGCGCCAGATGGGTGCTGTGGTGCGCTGCTGGTGCTGCCAGATTCATTCCTTGGTGCGCCAGACTTGTTTCTTGGTGCGCCAGAATCATGCCACACAAAATGCTGCCCTGCCCTCGCGGAGGGCAGGGCAGTGTTTCCAAAATGAAGTCCCGCGTTCGAATCCTAGCAGAAACGCACGCTTATTCAATTTCTTTGGCTTTCTTGGCACGGTAATGGAACTTAGTTCCTTGCTTCCTCATGATCCCGTGTTCAACTCTTGTGGCAAGCATTTGGAGACATTTTCCTTTGATTTTCTCCCCTTGTGAGCCCGATACTGCCCTTGTGGAGGGCAGGGCAACATTTTCTTCTTCTTGATTTCAAGGCATAGATTTGTGCTCTGCCCTTGTAGTGGGCAGGGCAGAGTTGCCTTTTATGCCTTGTTCCCTTATGTTGCCCTCCTAGAGGGCAGTGTGCCCTTGTGGAGGGCAATGTTTGCCCTTCCTCATGTTGTGCGCCACACTTCTTCTCTCTTTGACCACACTTTCTTCTCCTTGGGCCACACTTCCTTAGGCCACGCTTTTCCTTTTTTTCTTTTCTTCACCTACAATAAACCAAAACAACCACTCAAAATATCACTAAATTCAAGAGGCTTATAAATCAATTAAAATTCAATTAAAATTAGCTTAAACCTCATGATTTAACATTAATTTCATGGTGGTTGTTTGATTTAAAGAAGTTATGCATTTTCACTCCAAATCACTTACTTAGGATGCAAGAAAGTGCATAAATGCTAACAAAACAAGTGAAATTAGCTTGAAAATGGGTATATGATGACTTGTCATCACAACACCAAACTTAAATCTTGCTTGTCCCCAAGCAAGCATCAAAACTAAGAGAAATTGAAATAAACAAGAAAAGATATATATCCTTATTAGGCATATAGCAGAACTTAATCTATGGGGTCTTTATGCAGACAATGATAACTCAAGTTATTGTTTGCTGTTACACAATACACATTTTTCATCAAAGGTTTGCTAAACTTGCTGTTATAAGACTTACTCTTCAATCACTCCCTTGCTAACTTTTCTTTCTTATAATGCTTAACAAGCTTATTCTTTTGGAGGTTTTTGTGTCAAATGTTGCAGTAATAGCCTTTGGCTTTATTTGTTTCTTTCTTTTACTCAACATCTTTCCACCACAGACACATGGCTCACTAATTCTTCCTAGGATCATTGATGCCCAGCATCTCTTTGGATAACTAAATGTTCTATATCTAAGTTGCTCTTTATTGTGGACTTTCAATTGGCCATCCCAAATCAGTTGATCTAAGTGACCGGGTTTTAAAATACCCCTTAGAATTTACTCATCCAAGCATATCTTAGTACAAGAACACCACAGGCATGTGTCCTAGGGTCCAAGCTATTGGTGTCCAACCTTTATTTTTTTTTTTTTGCTTTTCTTGCCATTTTGGCTTTTTCTTCTTCCTTTTCTTTCTGTTTTTGTTCTCAAGAGCTTTTTATTTATTGATAAAGTTCTTTATAACAACAAGATAACTCACACTTGAATGAGAATGATATTATGCAACAATTTATTTCATGAGTTATGCATTTAATCAAACATATATACCACCATTAACTTCCATTCTACTTATGCAACATTGGATATTTCACTTTTCAATTCACACCAAATCTCTTTTATTCAAGCATATGGGAAACAAAACAAAATTAAAGCTAAGTTATGGATAACAAGCATTATGCAGATTTGGCATTTTTAACAAACAACTTCACTTGCAACCGGATACACACTTTAGCAAGATATATAATGGTTTCCATGTTCAAAACAATTCACAGCAGTAAGGATTAAGTTTAGATACAACCTTTGAAGTTGCAGACCTTTGATTCTTCCTCCTGTTGTGTTTTCTTTGAGTTAGGATGCACAATATCTTCACTTGTTGACTTATGTCCTGCATATTTCTCAAAGTTGCTTGCTTCTCAAGCCCTTAAGTGTATGGTTAGTATGTATAAATTGAGTGTGGTTCTTGGATTTGTTTTGGTGTGTGAACACTAAATTTAATTGTTTACCACTGTCTCAGATGCAACAAGTTAACCATATTTGAAACCCTGTATCCTTGCTAAAGAGTATGAAATTAAAAACTAGAAAACAGTTAAGTAGTTGAATAATTTGTTTGATTGCTTGGAGCTAGCATTGTGCAGGAAGTGAGAATATGCTTTTAAGTGGGCTTTTTTTTTTTGGTGGAACACCAAACTTAGAATCCTTCATTCTTACTTAAATTGTTTTGGTGTGCAACACCAAACTTAGCTCCTTGCAATGCATACAAATTATTCAACATTTTTATTGAAAAAGCTATGAAAAGAAAACTATCCAGGTTGGGTTGCCTCCCAACAAGCGCTCTTTTATTGTCACTAGCTTGACATCTTCTGTTCTGCTGATCATGGAGGTTGAAAATCATAGTGCCTTAGCTTGTCTTTCTTCACTGTGAACTTCCTTCCGGTTTCCTCTTTGATGACCTCTATAAACTCTTGTGGAAGGATCTTAGTTACAATGTAATGATCAGACAACTGTGGGGACACCTTCATGTTTTGAATATTGATCATCACTCTATCCCCTGGTGAAAATTTTCCAGTGGGGATTTTCTGCTTTTCTTTAGTTCTATCCTCTGTCTCTCCTTGAAAGAATTCCTTGTGTTTTTCTTGGCTGGTACTTCCTTTGTCCAGTATTTTCTCATTGTCCTCTACGATCCTTTTCCATCCTTCCTTCTTTGTAGTATCTTTGTTGTCGGTTGGTTTGTCTTCAAATGTTTTGAGGATAGTATTTGGTTTCTTCTCACCCATTTCTGCAAAGTACCTTGCCAGTTGAGCTATCTGCTCCTCAATTCCTCTGATTAACATCTCTTGGTTCCTTGTTGTCTCCTCTTGGTGTTTCATCATTCTCTCTATTAGGATCTCCAAGTTCGTGATTCTCTGAGAGTCTTGTGAGGTTGGTTGGTTATGAGATGTTAAAGGTAGGAAGGGTAGGTGTGGTGGTGGCATGTAGTGGTTGTTATTGCTGTAATGGTGTTTTTGCTGGTTTGTGAAGTTGGGGTTGTTATAATTGAAGTCCCTTGGTTTGTGATTTTGGTACTCGTTCCTTCTCCAGTTGAGATGGGTCTGAGAGTGTCTGTGTTGCGAGTGTTGGCTTTGAGTGGTATTAGTGGGTGGGTGATGTTGATTGTTTGTGGTCATGAAGTTGCCTTGGTGGAAACCTCATTGTTCTTGATGTTGAGACTCCCTCATTCTCAGATAGGAATGGGGTCTCCATGGTGGAAATTTGGCATTCACTGCAGCAGATATCTCCATGTTTTGCTGTGGTTGAGGGTGCATTTGTCTGTTTAAGTCCTTGAATGCATTCACCCCTTCAATATTCGTCACTTCTTTTCCTGAGGTTTTATTCTGTGATTTCTCAAATGAATATTGGTTGTTGACTCCTTTGTCATTGAAGTCTGCAGTTCCTTGGGTAGTTGTTGTTGCCTTGAGTAGGCCATCTGAGAAATAGTCCACTGCTTTCCTTGTTTCTGGGGTCAATCCTTCATAGAACGCTCGGAAGCCCACTTTATCAGTCGCTTTCTTGTATCTTTCCCAGGCCTTAAAGAGTGGTTCTTCCTCTCCTTGTGTGAATAGATGTTCCTCCTCTTTCAGCTGGGTGATCTGTCTAGATGAGGTGAATTTGGCTAGAAATTTATTAACCAAATCATCCCAACTAGTGATACTCCCTTGGGGAAAAGTTTCAAACCATTGTGCAGCTTCAACCTTTAATGAGAAGGGGAATAACAGGATCTTATAAGTGTCATGATCTGAACCATCGGTTTTGACCGCATTACAAGTCTTCAGAAAAATGGATATGTGCTGCTGAGGATCTTCCGATGGATTTCCGTCATAAGAACAATTGTTCTTGATGAGTGTAATAAGTGGTGGCTTCATGTCATGATACTCTTTGTCTGTAGAAATTCGATTTCCTGTGATACGCAAACAATCAGGATGACTAAACAACAGCACGCTTGAGAATTCAGTGCAGTTAATTGAGATAAATTGTTAGTGAGTTAGTAGAGGCAATTTCTCAAACAGTTAGTATGTTAGAGAAATAGAAAAGAAAAAGTGCTTAATCTAGACCTCCACTTCACTTAATCATTGTCAATCTATTTCATTCCCCAGCAACGGCGCCAAAAACTAGATGTGCGGAAAACGATCCGACACAAAACTCACCGGCAAGTGTACCGGGTCGCATCAAGTAATAATAACTCACATGAGTGAGGTCGATCCCACAGGGATTGAAGGATTGAGCAATTTTAGTTTAGTGGTTGGTTTAGTCAAGCGAATCAAGTATTGGTTGAGTGATTTGTGTTTAACAGGAAGTAAATGACAGTAAATGTAAAGGGGGAAGGGAAAGTTGCAGTAAATTAAAGAGCAGGAAAGTAAACTTGCAGAATCTTAAAGAACAAGAAAGTAAATGACTGAAACTTAAAGTGCAAGAAATGTAAATTGCAGTAACTTAAATTGCAAGGAATATAAATTGCTTGAATATAAAAGGGATTTGAGGACAGGGATTGCAGAATTTAAACAAGAGAATGTGAATTGCAACAATCAATAGAGCAGAAATTGAATTAGAAACAATTAGGATTCAAACTGTAAGGAAATAAAATGCAGCAGAGGTTCACAGAAGAACCAAAAGTAAATTGGGATCTCAGGTCTCCAGAGACTAGGTAGCAAAGCCTAGATCTCAATTGCCTTCCCAGATCCAAGTTCACAAAGCTATTGACAGGAAATTGAAGAAGAAGCAGTAAAGGAAATTAAAATTCAATTGAATTTTGCAGAAAGGAATTAAAGAGATTTTGAATGGAGGTTGAGACAGAATTTCCTCAACTCTTCACACCCAGAACTCAAAACAAGAAAATTAAAAGTGCTCAGGCAAGAACGAGGAAGAAGAGAGATCAATTCTCCTCCCCAATTCTCTGAAATCTCAGTGAAGTCACCAAGAGAAGTTGCAGAATTCAAAGTTCCCAAGGAAGTATGAAATTCAAAAATCAAGTAAAAGGTAAATGTCAAAAGTGAAAGTAAAGGTCCAAAGCTCAAAAGAAAGATCCTAATTACATCAAACTATCTCCTATTTATACACTTTCTATTCTTGGATCTTGGGATTTGGATGGGATTTTGATTTGGTGAAGAAATGAATTAAATTGGATTTTTAATCCAATTTTCAGCCCATGAAAAGTTGCTTCCAGGAGGCTGCCCTGCCCTTGCGGAGGGTGCTTGGTGCGTGCATGGTGCGGCTTTGGTGCGGTCTTGGTGCGCAGAACGCTGCCCTGCCCTCGCGGAGGGCAGGGCAGGAAAAATTGGTGCGCCAAATGGGTGCTGTGGTGCGCTGCTGGTGCTGCCAGATTCATTTCTTGGTGCGCCAGACTCGTTTCTTGGTGCGCCAGAATCATGCCACACAAAATGCTGCCCTGCCCTCGCGGAGGGCAGGGCAGTGTTTCCAAAATGAAGTCCCGCGTTCGAATCCTAGCAGAAACGCACGCTTATTCAATTTCTTTGGCTTTCTTGGCACGGTAATGGAACTTAGTTCCTTGCTTCCTCATGATCCCGTGTTCAACTCTTGTGGCAAGCATTTGGAGACATTTTCCTTTGATTTTCTCCCCTTGTGAGCCCGATACTGCCCTTGTGGAGGGCAGGGCAACATTTTCTTCTTCTTGATTCCAAGGCACAGATTTGTGCTCTGCCCTTGTAGTGGGCAGGGCAGAGTTGCCTTTTATGCCTTGTTCCCTTATGTTGCCCTCCTAGAGGGCAGTGTGCCCTTGTGGAGGGCAATGTTTGCCCTTCCTCATGTTGTGCGCCACACTTCTTCTCTCTTTGACCACACTTTCTTCTCCTTGGGCCACACTTCCTTAGGCCACGCTTTTCCTTTTTTTCTTTTCTTCACCTACAATAAACCAAAACAACCACTCAAAGTATCACTAAATCCAAGAGGCTTATAAATCAATTAAAATTCAATTAAAATTAGCTTAAACCTCATGATTTAACATTAATTTCATGGTGGTTGTTTGATTTAAAGAAGTTATGCATTTTCACTCCAAATCACTTACTTAGGATGCAAGAAAGTGCATAAATGCTAACAAAACAAGTGAAATTAGCTTGAAAAATGGGTATATGATGACTTGTCATCAGTTCCCAGATTCAAAACAATTTACAGCAGCAAAGATTAAGTTTAGATACAACCTTTGAAGTTGCAGCCCTTTTATTCTTCCTTCTGTTGTGTTTTCTTTGAGTTAAGATGCACAGTATCTTCAATGGTTGACTAATGTCCTGCATAATTCTCAAAGGTTGCTTGCTTCACAAGCCTTTGTGCAATTGGTTAGTCTAAAAATGATTATGGCTTTTTGAACTTACTTTGGTGTGTGAACACCAAACTTAGTTCCTTGTCACTCTTTCTGATGCAACAAGTTAACCATATGTGAAACCTTGTGTCCTTGCTAAAGGTTATGGAATTAAAGCTAAAAAGTAGTTAAATAGTTGAATAATTCGTCTGATTGCTTGGAGCTAGCCTTGTGCAGGAAGTGAGAATGTTCTTTTAAATGAGATTTTGGTGGAACACCAAACTTAGAATCCTTCATTCTCACTTGAATTGTTTTGGTGTGCAACACCAAACTTAGCTCCTTGCAATGCATACCAATTATTCAACATTTTTATTGAAAGCTATGAAAAGAAAACTACCTCAGGTTGGGTTGCCTCCCAACAAGCGCTTCTTTATTGTCATTAGCTTGACATCCTCCATTCTTTGATTATGGAGGCTGAAAATCATAGTGCCTCAGCTTTTCACCTCTTATTGTGAACTTCCTTCCAGTCTCCTCTTTGATGATCTCTAGGTGTTCAAGTGAAAGGACCCGGTTCATAGTGTAGTATTCAGATAATTGTGGAGACACCTTCATTGGTTGGGTGTTTAACACCACTTTATCCCCTGGTGAAAAGCCTTCAGTAGGGATCTTCTTATTTCTCCACCCTCTTGGCCTCTTCTTCTTTTCTTTCTCAAGAGATACTCCCTGCCTTGGTGGTTCTTTATCTGGGATGCTGAATTTCTCATCTAGGGGTTTTGGATCTAGTTCCTCCTTGACTTCTTTGGTTTGTTGCACCATTCCTACTGCTTTCAAGCATGGATTTCGGAGTCTTGGAGTTAACTCATTGACTGCCTCCTTCAAACTTTGATCTCTGGCCTTATCCTTCATAAAATCTTCTTCTTGAATGGGTTCATGCAAGATTTTAAAAACATGGAATGCTAGATGCTCATCATGCACTCTCAGCAACAATTCTCCTTTTTCCACATCTATCAATGCTCTGCCCGTAGCTAGGAAAGGCCTTCCCAGGATGATGGGAGTGTCAGGGTCCTCTTCTATATCTGAGATAACAAAGTCAGCAGGGAGAAAGAATTTTCCCACTTTTACCAACACATTCTCCACAACTCCCAGTGCTTGCTTAGTGGATTTGTTAGCCATTTGGAGAACTATTCGTGTGGACTTCAGCTCAGAAATTTTAAGTTTCCTCATTAGAGACAAAGGCATCAAGTTTATGCTTGCACTGAGGTCACAGAATGACTTCTCAATTGTTATGTTTCCTATGGTGCAAGGTATGTAAAAACTCCCAGGATCATCTTTCTTCTCTGGCAACTCTCTTTGAAGGATAGCACTACATTCCTTTATCATCTCAACAATCTGTCCTTCCTTCAGGGATCTTTTCTTTGTCAATACTTCCTTCATGAATTTGGCATATAGTGGCATCTGTTCAAGTGCTTCCAAGCAAGGAATATTGATGCTGAGTGTCTTGAATTTGTCCAGAAATTTTGAGTATTGCTTATCCTCATTTTCTTTTTTAAACCTCTGAGGGTATGGAAGTTTGGGGACATAAGGATACACTCCTTTCCTCTTCTCTTGTAGTTGTGATTCAAGGGTGTTCTTGTATCCCTTTGAAATTTGTACATTTTTGGTTTCTTGATCCTCTTTACTTTTCCCCTCTGTCTCTTCTTGTGGAACTTCTCTATTATGTTTGTCCTGATTGATGGCTTCCTTCTTCATAGTCTTCTCACTTCCCACTGTGATTGCTTTGCACTCCTCCCATTTTGTGGCTTTTCCTTTGTCCCTTGGGTGTTCTTCAGTGACATTGGGGAAGGCATTCGCTCTCTTCTCATCCATTTCTGAAATTTGCTTAGCCATTTGCCCCATGTGTCTCTCAAGGTTTCTGATTGAGGTCTCTTGGTTTTTGAATGCCAGGGTCTGATCTTTCCTTGCAGCTTCCTGATCTTGTCTTGCCATCTCTTGATTTTTCATGAGTTTCTCCATCATTTTCTCTAGACGTGAGATTCTCTGAGAGTCTGGATTTGGTTATGGTTGTGTGAAATGAGATGGTTGTTGTTGGAAGTTGTTTGAATTAATTGTGGGGGTACTTTGTGGGTGGGATGTGGATGTGGAAAAGTTATTCTGGTGGTTTTGTGAGTTATTATGGGGTTGGTGATATGTGTTTTGTGAATTTTTGAATTGGTTAGTATTATTGGATGAATGGTTATGGTTGCTTGTGTTGCTGAGGTTGCCAGAGTTGAAGTCCCTTTGTCCTTGATTCTGATGCTCACCCCACCTTGAATTAGAATGAGTCTTCCAAGGTGTCTTGTGTGCATCACCATGAAAATTGTGTTGAAATGAACTTGAAGTGTTGTTCATGCATTGCACCTGCTAAGGGCTTTGTTGCTCAAAATTGAATGTCCCAAAACTTTCTTCAGATAGATTCCACCCATGTGAGGTTTGAGATTGGCGTTGTGTGTTTACTGCAACACCTTGCAGTCCATTAATTTTCTTGGCCATCATTTATATTTGTTGCTGAATCTGTTGATGCATCTGTTTGTTTTGTGCCAAGAGAACGTCAACACCTTCAAGCTCCAGCACATCCCTTCTCTGGGCTGGTTGGCGTTGTCTTTGATGAGCAAAGAAATATTGATTGTTTGCCACCATCTCTATGAGGTTTTGGGCTTCCTCTGCTGTCTTCATTAGCTGCAATGAGCCTCCTGCTGAATGATCTAATGCTTCTTGAGCTTTCTGGGTTAACCCTTCATAGAAGTTTTGGAGTCTATCCCACTCACTAAACATTTCTGGGGGACATTTCCTGATTAAGGCCTTGTATCTCTCCCAGGCATCATACAGCGACTCTCCATCCCTTTGAATGAATGTTTGCACCTCTGTTTTCAGCTTGATAATCCTTTGGGGAGGATAGAACTTGGCTAGGAATTTGCTCACTAAGTCTTCCCAATTATTGATGCTTTCTTTGGGAAATGTCTCTAGCCATTGAGTGGCCTTATCCTTCAGAGAGAATGGAAACAGCAGTAGCTTGTAGATGTCTGGATGCACACCACTTGTTTTGACAGTTTCACAAATCCTAAGGAAGATGGATAAGTGTTGGTTTGGATCTTCAAGTGGACTTCCTCCATAGGAGCAATTGTTCTGCACCAGAGTGATAAGTTGAGGCTTCAACTCAAAATTATTTGCATGAACGTTGGGAGTGAGTATGCTACTCCCGCAGTTTCTTGCATTGGGGATAGTGTAAGAGGCCAACACCCTTCTTACAGGCTGGGTATTGTTGCTTGCTCCCTCTTCACGCACCTCAGCATCCATGACTTGCAAGAATCACAAACAAACCAAATGAAACATGGACATTCTAATGCTAGAATGTGGTTAGAGGGTTAGATGACACAATGTGTCAAACAGTTAATGTGCTTAGTTAAAAAGAAAAAAAATGCTTAATCTAGACCAACACCTTACTTAATCATTGTCAATCTAATTCAATCCCCGGCAACGGCGCCAAAAACTTGATGTGTGGAAAACGATCCAACACAAAACTCACCGGCAAGTGTACCGGGTCGCATTAAGTAATAAAACTCACGGGAGTGAGGTCGATCCCACAGGGATTGAAAGATTGAGCAATTTTAGTTTAGTGGTTGATTTAGTCAAGCGAATCAAGTTTTGGTTGAGTGATTTTGTATCTAACAGTAAGTAAATGACCGAAAATGTAAATGGGGAGGGAAGAATTGCAGAAATTAAATAAAACTGAAAGTAAAAGAGCTGAATCTTAAAGAGCAAGAAATTAAATGACTGAAACTTAAAGTGCAAGAAATGTAAATTGCAATAACTTAAAGTGCAAGAAATATAAATTGCTTGAATGGAAAAGGGATTTGAGGACTGGGATTTCAGAATTCAAGCAAGGGAAATTAAATTGCAACAATTATCAAAGCAAGAGATGGTTTGAGTCCTGTTAGATCTCAACAGAAAAGGAAATTAAATTGCAGCAGGGGTTCACAGAAGAACCAAAAGGAAAATGGGATCTCAGGACTCCAGAGACTAGATAACAAAGTCTAGATCTCAATTGCCTTCCCAGATCCAAATTCACAAAGCAATTAACAAGAAATTAAAGATGAAGCAGTAAAGGAAATTGGATTCAGTTCAATTATGCAGTGAGATAATAAAAGGGATCTTAAATGGAGATTGAGACAGAAATTCCTCAATTCTTCACATCCAAGATTTAAACAAGAAAAGTAAAGATTGCTCAAGCAAGAACAAGGAAGAAGAGAGATCAATTCTCCTCCCTAATTCTCTCAAATCTCAGTTCAAAGCTCTCAGAGAAGATGAAGTTTCAAAGTGTCCAAATTCAAAAATCAAAAGAAAGGTCTAAGTCAAAAGTACCAAGAAAAGGTCTAAGTCCAAAGTGCCAAGAAAGGTCCTCATTACATCAAACTATCTCCTATTTATACATTTTCTATTCTTGGATTTTGGAATTTGGATGGGCTTTTGATTTGGTGAAGAAATGAATTTAATTGGATTTTTAATCCAATTTCAGCCCATGAGAAAGTAGCTCCCAGGAGGCTGCCCTGCCCTTGTGGAGGGCAGAGCAGGAAATGGTGCGTGCAGCTCATTGCGTGCGAGCTTGGTGTGTGTGATGCTGCAGGATGCTGCCCTGCCCTTGTGGAGGGCAGGGCAGAGTTTTCTTGGTGCGCCAGATTCTGCCCGTGCGCGCTGCTGCTGGCCGAGACTCCCTTGGTGCGTGCTAATCTTGTGCGCTGGCCGTGCATCACAAAATGCTGCCCTGCCCTTGCGGAGGGCAGAGCAATGTGCCAAAAGTGATGTCCCAAGTTCGAAACTTGGTGGAGGCACACGCTACTTCTTTTCTTTGGTTTTCTTGGCACCAAAGTCATGCTTAGTTCCTTGCTTCCTCATGGTGCCGTGTTCGATCCAGGGAGAATGAAAGCAAGCCAATTTTTGCTTGATTTTATTGTATTTGAGTGCTACTCCTTTCCTCTTTGTCCTTGGGTTCGAAACCCATAGGAAGCATTATGAAGCAATTTCCTTTGAATTTTTCTTGGGTGAAGCCCGATATTGCTCTTGAGGAGGGCAGGGCAGAGTTTTTGCTCTCTTTGATTCTTAGCATCAAATTGTGCTCCGCCCTTGTTGTGGGCAGGGCAATGTTGCTTTTCAAGGCTTGGTTCATTATGTTGCTCTCCTGGAGGGCAGTGTGCCCTTGTGGAGGGCAATGTTTGCTTCCTCCTTCTATGCGCCACACTCCTTCTTTCCTTGGGCCACGCTTTCTTAAGCCACATTTTTTCCTCTTTTCTTCCTTTCTTCACCTACAAGAAACCAAAACAACCACTCAAAGTATCTATAAACTCATAAGGTTTATAATTCATTAAAAATCAATTAATTTTAGCTCAAACCTCATGATTTAGCATCAATTTAATGGTAGTTGCTTGATTTAAAGAAGTTGTGCATTTTCATTCCAAATCACTTACTTAGGATGCAAGAAAGTGCATAAAAGCTAATAAAACAAGTGAAATTAGCTTGAAAAATGGGTATATGATGACCTGTCATCACGTATATTTGTTAATTTGAGTATCCTTATTTAATGTTTCGCACTTCTATCATTTTTGGTTATACTACTTTTTAATTTTATATGAAGGTGGCACCTTTAGTATCATGCAGCCTCCTTGACTGCTTAATTTAGAAATCTTAAATTATTTAATCCAGAATAAGAATAAATACTGCATGGAGGTGAAGAACGATCATTATCATTAGCAACTTTGAGCTATAGACCTCACATGATTTTGATTAATTTACTTATATTTTTAGTGCCTGTTATGCAGGTAACTCCCAAAACATTGGCTGATGTGAAGGGTGGCACTTTGGTTTCTTATGAAGGAGGAATTTAGCTACGTAACCATTGCTGAATCACCACTTCTCAATCAAGATTTAGCTGATTAAATCTGTACTGTGATAGTTGCAAATTGGCCATAAATTTGATAGTTTTAATGAGATTCTAAGTTCTAATGATGAACTTATTTTATCCTAATTCAATTATTCGTTTTGTTAAAGTATTGTATTTTTTAATTATAATTATAGCATGTAAATAATTCATGTAAATTAATAAAAAATCAATTATTATACCTTCTAATTTTCTCTTCTTTTTTTTAATTTGACAAAGGAATAGAAAGCGTGGCAAAAGATTTTAGCTGGCAAGCCACGCTTTTGAAGCGTGACTATATGTGCTCTATCAGTACGCTTTGAAAGCGTACCGAAAACCAACCTAATCGGCACACTTTGAAAGCATGGCAATATGTACACTTATCGTTACGCTTCTCAAGCGTACCTATAGGTTAAGACCTATGACCACGTTTTTTAAGCGTGGCAAGAGATGAAAGCGTGCCAACAAAAAAGGCATGCCGATAGATCTACAAAAGAGCAACTGGCACGCTGGCGGATGTGACCCTTTTAAAAGCATGCCGATAGCTCAAAAAGCGTGGCGAAAAGCTATCGGCATGCTTTTTGCACTTTTTGGCACACTTTAATAGCGTGGCAGAAAGCTTATTTTCTTGTAGTGCCTCCATTTGTTCCAATACAAAATTCCATTCCTGATTGTCCACTAAAGTTTCTAATCTCTTCTTCATGCTATGCTCTTCAATTGATTCTCCACATGTGGCCATGGGAGTACTTTGAATGTCCAAGCATTGCGAGGCTAGAATATTTACTAACTCGGTCAAGGTAGCTGTGAATTCTAGTGTCATCCTTTGCATCTCTCTTTGCTCTTGAAGTAGTGAAGTGAGAGAATCATCAATTGGGGCTTGGGACGGATAGGAGGGTTCATTGGTTGGGAGAAAGGGCTCATAATAGGAAGGTGATTCATCTTGATTAAGATATGGAGATAGTGTATATTGAGGTGGTGGTTCTTGGGAGTCATTGTGTTGGAATTGTGGTGGCTCTATGTATGGTTCATTTGGTTATTGGTATGGTGAATATGGGTTAGGATCATATGGAGGTGTTTGGTGATAGAGGGCTTGTGAGTATGGTGGTTGAGAGTTATATTGAGGGAGGTGAGAGGGTTCATAGGCATACGGTGGTGGTTGTTGGTAATCACAAGGAGGTCCACCATAGCCATTGAATTGGTATGCATTATGGAATGGTTCTTGCTCATAGTACATTGAAGGAGGTTGTTGCCACGAGGGTTGATCATAAGCATATGCTTGAGGCTCCTCCCACCTTTGATTATCCCATCCTTGATGCAAATTTTCATTGTAGCTCCCATTTCATACAACATAGTTGTAACTACACTCATAGCCAAAGGGTTGAGAATTCATAATAACAATAGAAAATAAAAACAAAAGCTGACAAAAATAAGCAAACAAACTCCTAAAATTAACAAAAACTAACAAAGAAGCAAAAGGCGAACATATTCACAATATATACAATAACCAATAACAAGGCACACATTTGCGATTCCTCAGCAACGGTGCCAAAAACTTGACGGAGAAAAAATGTCGGTAAAGAATTTTTCAATAAAAATTGCGTTGCAAGTATAGTTCTAAATCGACAATTAAACCTCAATCAACGTTTAATTTGTTTGTCACTTAAGCAAACCCAATAAAAACCGAAGTATTTAAACCTCGGGCCGTCTTTCAAAGGAATTGCAGGGAAGTGTGTTTATTATTAGTTATGGGAAAGTATTTTTAGGGTTTTTGAAATAAGAGACAAGAAAGTAAAATGGCAAGAAAATAAATTGATAACTAAGAAAGCTCTTAGCAAGGAAAGAGAATTAGAAGTCCTATCCTCATTATCGTCATCAATTGTGATGGTAAATGTAAATTGCCTTCACTTAGTTAACCTCTAACTAATGAAGGAAAGTCAAGTGCATACAATCAACTTGAGTTCACAAGTCCTAGTCAACTCATAGGGAGAGACTAGATTTAGTGAAATTCAAGCTAACCAGCAATCTTTAATTACCAATCAACAAGAGACTTTGATAATTCAAGAGTCTCCAAATCATCAACCCAGGCCAAGAACATAAGAATCTATTTTAAAATCCAACCAAGCATTTCATCAAACACTTGGAACGCACAAAATAAAAATATAAAAAATTAACAAGAAATATTCAATCTAAACTACCAAATGCAAGAATCAATAACTAACAGTTAAAGAGAGCAACAATAAACGTAGAAACATAAATTGCATTAATAGAAATCAAACGTAACAAGAGTTTATAAACATAAAATGGTATAAAAGGGAAATTAACAATGTAAACAAAGAGACCGAAGACAATGAAGCATGAAAACATAAATGAAACTACACTGAAATAAGAACTAAAGAGAGAACTAAAGAGAAATTAAACTAATCTAGCCTAATTTCTAGAGAGAAGAGAGAGCTTCTCTCTCTAAAAAACTTAACCTAAAGCATGTTAAAACTAAACTATGACTCCCCCTGTTCACTGCTCCATCCCCAACCTCTTATCTTCATTTTTGGGCTTGAAACATGGCCAAAAGCAGCCCAAAAATTGCCCCTAGTGTATTCACTTTATTGCAGCACGTGACACTCGTCACGCGTACACGTCATTTGAACTCTGCACTGGCCACGTGTACGCGTCATTTGGACTATGGCTTGGTCATGCGTACACGTTATCCATGCGTAAGCATCGAGACCAGCTTCTCAAATCTCCAAATTTTTGTGTTTCTTCCACTTTTGCATACTTCTTCTTCATCCTCTATGTCATTCCTTCTTTATAAACCTGAGATCACTTAACGCACATATCACGACATCGAATGGTAATAAAAGAATATTGAAAATTAGCGATTTTATGTCCTAGGAAGCATATTTTCAATCATAGCACAAAATTAGGAAGAAAACTTAAAAACATGCAATTTACATGAATAAGTGTGAGAATAGTTGACAAAATTCACTCAATTCAATCCAAAATATACCATAAAATAGTGGTTTATCACTTCTCCCAGAGGTTGATGGCAGCCATTGCGAAGAACAGAGAAGGCATCCCGAAGATGCATGTTACTCATTGTGATCTACGAGCTTCTATGTTTGTTGTGGAGGAGTTAGATTCGTTCGAGTGTTGGTCGCAAGGTTCCTTTCGAGTTTGGCTAGCGGCGGGTACGTGTTACCATGGCCTCTTTCAGTCTCTCCACTACCCATGCCGACATGCGCTTGCCGCCTATGCCGCCGCAAGCATCGAGTGGGCACCATATGTTCATCCGATTTACAGGCAGGAAGTTGTATTGCTCAAGGTGTACGAGATGGAGTTTCCACCGATATCTGACAAGGCCCTATGGTCGGAGTGGCATGGGACTCTACTTCATTCTAACCCAGTCATGTACAGGAAGGCTACTGGGAGACTGGTGTGGAATTTCTAGATCCACAAACTAACCGGAAAGTGCACCGGGTCGTACCAAGTAATACCTCAGGTGAGTGAGGGTCGATCCCACAAGGATTGATGGACTGAGCAACAATGGTCAAATGACTCACTATGTTAGGCAAGCAGAAAGTGATGTTTTGGGGTTCAAAAGTATTAAACAGTACTTCAGAAAGTAAGAAAGAAAGTGATAGGATTGGTGTGAAATATATGAGAGAAAACAGTTAAGGTTTCAGAGAAGTTTATTCTTCTAAATTAAGTTTTCTTACCAACTAATTTAATCATGCAAGTTTCATTTCATGGCAAACTGTCAATGACTAAACCCTTATGTCTTAGTGATTTAGTCTCCTCTAACCTAGTTAACTGCCAATGTGTTGGTCACTTAATTTCAATTAGATGGTTAGGTTCAATTCTAGTTTATAGCCACAAAAACCCTAATTACCCAGATATAAAAGGATTATATGTCACGTATCCCGTTAAGTCCAAGTAATTAGCAATTTAGGAGGAATTTACTTTCAAGCTGTTGTTCAAGTGAGATAACTCTTCTAAGAATCACAAGAACGCATATAGAATAAGGGTTATTCTTCCGATCTACCCAAATTCATAAGATGAAGAACAAAAGTAATCCTTGAAACTAAATCAATACATTAATTAAAATAGAAAAATAATAGTCAAAAGTAATCCTTCAAGAATCGAAGACTATGAAAGAAGCCACATAGGAAGGATTATAGCTGATAGAGGATTTGGGATAGGCACAATTGAAGGTGCATTCACTGCAATTTGGAATCATTCTGAGGGATTGCGTATTAAGCCACAATGAAATAATGTTTTTCAGTTTTTCTTCACACAAAAGGCAGATTTAATCAGGTTGAAAAGGGGTTCTTCATGGTTAATCAAGGGACATGTGATCTATCTGAGAAGATAAATGCTTGAAATGAGGATTGTAGAAGAGAATTATTCAAAAGTACCTATGTGAATTTAACTGTGGGATATGTCAAAATTCTGCAAACGAAAAAGACAGCCCAAAAAATGGGAAAGTGATTGGAAAAAGTTATTAATGTGGATGTATTTATGATAAAGGCTAGAGAGAATCATATAATGAAAGGTGGGGTGAATTTGGATGTGAACAAGACACTTTAGCAGACTATGAAAGGTAGCTCAAATAGGAAGGTTTCTGAGATCGTGCTTAAATATGAACGTCTATGAATTTATTGTTGCTTTGTGGGTACTTTGGTCTTGAAATCTGAGACTACAATAAATTTTTGGAACAATCAATAGATCAACAAAAACCAGAAGTAAAGTGGAGGACAGATCTTGAGGCTGATTGTGTGGGTTGGCATATTAAGGACTCTAAGGAGAATATGAACTCGAACCTGAACAGAGATCGTAATTGAGAGGAGTACATTGGCTAAAAGCTTACACTTGTGAGCATATTAAGAAAGTTTGCAAGCTTATCATTCAAATATTAGAATGTATAGGAAAAGTCATGGGAGGACAGCAGAAGGGTAGAATTAGTGAGGTTGAAAAATTAATTTCCTTACATATATCACATGGTTTAATCTAAGATCAACAAGAGTAGTGTGCTAGTGACTAATTTGGCCAAACAGAAGGTGGAGAGGGCTAATAAAACACTTGCTTTTCAGTTTAGAGCATCTCAAAGTAGAATTCCAATAAAAAATAAAAAGCATAAAATTAAGCACATGGCCAAAAGAGATATGCAAGTGATAGCAGCCATAGTGTCCTAAAAGTTAAAAGGAGGAGGAAATTGACACTGTATCCTGTAGGTAGTTTCGAGGGATTTGAAGGTGTTGATGACATGATTGCTGAACGAGGGGAGGGTTCCAACCCAAAGGCACCCATGGTACCATGAGAATGCTAATATGGAACTGTCAGAGTTCGGAAAAACCCGTCATAGTTTACAACATCAAAGGAATCATAAGATCCTATTCCCCCAAAGTGGTATTTCTTTATGAAACAAAACATCAAACCTCGTTTGTAGAGAGCCGGATGAAAAATTGTGGTCCCACAGGGAGTTACTATGTGATTTTAGTGGGTATGACAGAGGGACTGGTTCTTAGAAGGAATGGGTAAAACTGGTGGTTAGAAAAAGTGCGATTACTACATCAAGATCAAGAGAAACAACTAGTTTGGCAGGTGCTGGGAGTCACTACAAAAAAAGTTATTTTGTAGGATTCTTTTAACGGAGGTTTTAAAAAATTCCTGCAAATAAATTTTGAAATCAAAGGATTATTGATGACAAGTCATCTTATGCTAGCTTTTCAAGCATTTTTCACTTGTTTCATTAGGTTTTACGCACTTTCTTGCATTATAAGTAAGTAATTTGGAATGGAATTGCATGGTTTTGTTGAATCAATCGACCATCCTTTATTTGACACTAAATCATGAAGTTTAAGCTAAAATTAGTTGGGTTTTGAATGATTTATGAACCTTGTGAATTTGGTGATACTTTGATTGATTATTTTGATTACTTGTAGGTGAAGAAGAGAAAGAAACAAGAAAAGCGTGGCCTAAGGAAGAAGAAAAGTGTGGCCTATGGAAGAAGGAAAGTGTGGCACATCAAGGAAAAAGCTATAGCGCTCTCTCAAAGAGCTCAGCACTCTCAATGAGAGCCCTACTCAAGGCCAAGGAAGCAAAGCAAGGAATGTTGTGCTCTCCTTGTTAACCGAGCACCAAAGAAGCAAGGAAAAATCACAATGCTCGGTTAACACAAATGACTTTATCGAGCTCCATTCCAATTTAATTCAAGGGGAAATATTTGCTAATGAAGCCACCAAGGATCGAACCCATGAGCAAGGGAACAAGAAGAGCGCTACGTGCAAAAACAAATGAGCCAAAATGGTTTGGCAAAGGTTCAAACTGGGGAACTCCACAAAGAAGCAAGAAAGGAGTGCTACAATCCTTTACAAGGAAAATAGGCAAAAGGGCTCAGCAAGGATTCAAACCAGGGACTTGCACTCAAGGGGGAGGCGCTGCCTTTGTTTATTTCACAAGGAAATTAGCTGAAGTGCATCCAGCGAGATTCGAAGCTGGGACCTCACCAGGACAACATGGATGCTGCGCTCTTGGTGTTCACCGAGCGCTATTGCTTGGCCAAGGAGCTAGACGCGCGCAACAATTTGACACGGTCAGGAGCTTGGAGCGCCCAATTTGACGCACCAACAAGGCAACATAGATTTTGCGCTCTCCCAAATCACCGAGCATTGTCCTGATGCTTGTCCAAGGAGTGTGTCACAAAAAACTTGGAAGGCTAGCAAAGGGAAATACGGCAGTCTTGCCACTCACCGAGCACTCTACTGGGAGTGTGGCCCATCATAAAAAATTCAACCAAAATTCTAATTAAATTCAATTCTTCACAAAATTAAAAAGCCCATTCCAAATTCTAAAATCCAAAAATAGGAAGTGTATAAATAGAAGTTAGTTTGATTTAGAGGAGGACTTTTTTTGGGACCTTTTGATCTTTTTATCTTTTACCTTTAACCTTTTTATCTTTGGGAGATTTTAGCTTTGGGGTTTGGGGAATTGGAAAAGAGAAATGAGTTCTCTTCTTCCTTGTTCTTACTTCTACACTATTCCTTCTTTGTTTTGAATCTTGGATTGAGAATAGAAGGAATTCTGTTTCATTGTTGATCTAAGATCTCTCTTTATTTACTTTCTGTATAATTTCAAAGAATTGTGATTTGGATCTAAGTTTCTTTTACAGTTTTCATTTCTACTTCTTCTGCAATTATTTTCTGTTGGATCAAGGAAGGAATTGAGATCTAGACTTGTTCTCTAGTCTCATTCAACCCCTGAGATCTTCACTTTCTCTTTTAGTTATTGCAATTGAGCTAAATTTACTTTCTGTTTTGCTTTTCAGGCAATCATTCTTTTCTGATTAGATATGCTGCATTTTAATTCATCTTTTACTTCTTTGATTGATTGTCATCTACTTCATCTTGTTTAATTTCTGTAATCCCAGCTCCCAAAGCCCTTTATGATTCAAGCAATTTACATTTCTTAAAATCTAAGCTTCTATCATTTATATTACTTGCAATTTAAGATTCAGCCTCTTTACTTCCTTTGTCCTTTAATTTACTGTCAATTATCACTCTCCCTTTAAATTTCATGCAATCTAGCTTCTGTTGGATACAAATCAATCAAATCAACAGTTGTTTGCTTGACTAAATCAACCACCTAACTAAAATTGCTCAATCCTTCAATCCCTGTGGGATCGACCTCACTCATGTGAGTAATTACTACTTGATGCGACCCGGTACACTTGTCGGTGAGTTTTGTGTTGGATCGCTTTCCACACATCAATTATCTTTTGCATTTTTGGAGATTTATTAGCCATAGCTTTTATTTCAAATAGTAGAGATTTTAAAACCCCTTAAATTAAAATCAATTCCTCTAAAAAATTTAGAATGCACAAAATTCTCATTCCCGCAAACCCTTTTATCATATTCCCTCTCACTATTTTTTGCTCCCACTCGCATGAGAAGTTATCTGATCATACGTAGTGTTGCTTGCGATTTGTCCTTGATTGTCGTTCTTGCTTGCGATTCTTCCTTTATTTCGTTTGTGCTATTGTTGATTGTGTTTGTCCTGTTGCTGATCGCATTCGTGCTGTTGCTGTGTTACTACATTTTCTTGTTGTTTGTCGTAGCTCTTCTTCTTTACAAATATATGTATATGTAATTACTTGTTTATTAATAATGATCTTGATTTTTCACTAGAACCTATTCTGTTGAAAATAGGGATTTTTGGTCTAATTTCTATTTTCTAAAATTTTAAGGTCATGGTTCTTTTTGGAAGATTCATGTTGATGCATTCTTTTGCACACATGTAGTTTTTGGAGAATTTTAAAATGATCTTCTCACTACAACATTTTTGAGCTATTGCAACATGTGCGATAAATAACCCTTAAAAAGTGTTGTTTAAAGTGGTTAAAAGCATCACTTAAAATTTATTGCAAAAAAATAAAGCTAATACAACACCTTGTTAATAAGTGTTATTTTTGATCAATTTAAAAAACATATAAAAAACGTTTCTTTAATAAATTAAACAAACAACATTTATAATACTTATATATTATACTTATCAAATGTTGCTATATTAAATATATAAAATCAACTATTATAAAAATAATATATTACTTTTTTTTAAAGTTGCCTTTAGATTTATTTTAGACTTCACGTTTCAAGTGTTGCTTAAAATTTTTTAATATTTTTTAAAAAACAAAAATAAATTATATTGTGCAGAGAAAGAGAAAAAGAGGGAGAAGAAAACCCCAATCCATTCCAAAATGTTTTGTTCCTAAAACCACAACCCTAACAAAATCACAAAATCATCAATCCATTCCAAATGTTTCGTTCCTCTGTTGTTCTTCAATCCATTCAATGATGACGCGCGTTTCTTTATTGAGCTTCGATCTCAATCTCTGTTCGCTAATGAGCTTCGATTTTTTCTTCTTGTGAATGTGCTTCGATCTTCTCTGCTCGTGAATGTGCTTCGATCCTCTGCTCCTCTCCTCGTTGAGCTTCGATTCTCTACTCGTTGAGATTCGATCATCTGCTTGTTGAGCTTTGGTCCTCTACTTCTCTTTTCGTCAAGCTTCGATCCTCTCTGCTCGCGTTCATCACCACCAGTCACTGTTCGATTATCACTGCTCGTGGTTTTGGTGAGATTCTCGTTTTTGGCATTCTTCTGCAGCTATTGATGATTCTACTATTCTTTTTCTGCTATTTTAGCACTTGTTTACATATCCTTCCTATTGACAAGTTTAGGTCACGCAAATAGTATTCCTATTGTTACTTTGGAGGGTTTGGGTGGTGATGGTGTTTTTGGAGGGTTTGGGTGATGGTTATTGTGGGTAGCAAGTGAAGGAGCTTGAGAAATTGGTGATGGAACATATGGAGGATTAGGTGATGGTTGTTATGAGCAGGGGAAGGAGCCTGTGGTGGAGTTGGAGTATGATAAGGTGGTTGAGAAATTGGTGTTGGTACATATGGAGAAGGTGATGATCTTGGTGTTCCTGGTGGAACAATTGGAGTGTATGGAGGGTTAGGATGATGATTGTTATGGCTGGGGGAAGAAGCGGCTTTTGGTGGAACTATTGGAGTGTATGGAGGGTTATGGCCAGGGGAAGGAGCAGCTTGCGGTGGAGTTGGAGTAACATATGGTGGAATAATTGGAGTATGGCCAGGGGAAGGAGCTTCTGGTGGTGTAGGAGTAACATACGGTGGTGATGGAGTTTTTGGTGGGACTATTGGAGTATATGGAGGGTTATGGCCAGGGGAAGGAGCTTGTGAAGGAGGGGATGATGATTAACTTAAATAACATTTACTACTTTTCTACCAGTATTAAATTGCCTATGTGCTTCACAAAATAATTTCTTTAGAATCTCTATTTAACTGTGTAATGTGTCTTATTCAAATTTGCAGGCTGCTTTTCTATTAGCTTTGGTTGGATCAGAAGTTGCATATTCTGCTGCACAAGCTACAGTGACAACTCTCTCGGAGGCTTACAAAACAACTAAAAATCATCGATCATTTCCAAGAAACACATCACTACAAGGTGAGAATGGTGAATATCTTTGGCTTAAGATTACGAGCTTCTGAATTAATTAAGGTAATGGTCAAAATGGAGGTTATCTTGAAATGGATGGATCAATCTTCATCATGTACTTATTGGACTAGTTTTTGAAACGTGTTTTCTAAATTATGTGAATCTATACAATGTGCTGCAATTTTTTCCGTTTGTTTTTCTTCCTCCCCTCTTTTTCTGGAGCTGATATAGTATGTTCATGTGATTCTCAACAGAAAGTGAAGAATTTAACTTATTAACTCATTTTTTTCAGTATAATGCTGGCTTTGTTTCTGATGCAGAAGCTGGTATTAAACTTTAGCTTGTTAATAAACATTTCTGCAACTGACCTTTTCTTGAAAATAGCAAGACCCGCCACTTTGATGCTTGTGAAGATCCAGAATATAGAATTTTAAATTTTAATGATGTCACTTAATTTGAATTTGTGAGTTTTAATCAACTATATATACATCTAATAAATAATGTAATCGGTAAAGGAAAAGTAATCAATGATTATATAAAACAACTAAGATCTCGTATAGTATAGTAAAAGATTTAGATTCGTTCAATGCTGAGAGCTTAAGATAACAGGATCAAGTATATTTTATGATCTTGCTTCCAAATGAACAAGCAGCTATATTGATTAAAATTTTTAGTGCAGTTTGGTTCTCTTTGTTTCCAATTTCGGTAAAACAATTAACAGATACATGTATATATATATATATATATATATATATATATATATATATATATATATATATATATATATATATATATGATTTGATTTAGGCGAAGAGAAGGAGTAATAAAATGAATTATAGGAATAGGTAGGTTGAAATTGAGTAAGTGATGGGATAATTAGGTAGTTAGGAGTGTTAGTTGAGCATGCATGCAAGACACAAAATTCACCTGAATCCTTACCCATGCTATGGGAATGTACCATTTCATGAATTCCATATTCCCCGTAAAGAAAACAATAGGGAATATATAACTAATTTTCGTCATGGGCTTAGTCTTATGAGCAGAACCCATCTGACTTGTACCGTTCTATTTAAAAACATTTAGTTTATATATAACTATTTTTTTGTTACACCAAAATTTCATATACCTACTCAAATTTCTTTGCATTAGCCCACTAGTAATAACTAATCTATAATAAGTATTTCATTAAATTGGTCTTCTTTCATTTTTTCAATTACTTTTTATTTATTTCTGTTACACTAATCTCTGGTTTCTTTTTTCTTGAAGAAGATTGATAAAAAAATATTTACGGATCTTCGGTGAACACTAAGTGCAAATTGTGCATATATAGCAAATTATTGCGGCATGACCTTGTAAGATATTTCTATCTTATACTTATTTGCTTTTATATGTTTATGTTATTCTTTTGCACTTTTTTATGTAACAAAATACTGATTGTTTAATTAAAAAATTAAAATATAAAAGCATTTTTATTTTAAAATATATCTTTTCAAAAGTAATTATTAATATTTCTTTTAGAATAATAAAAGAATTATGATTAGTTTGTATTTACTTAGCTTTTTAGAATAATAAAAGAATTATTAATATTTCTTTTAAGATATAAAAGCATTTTTTTAATATTTCTTTTTATATATTTTATATTGAGCAACCGTGCATATATAACAAGTTTTAGATTCCATTTTGATAAAAGAAAATTGTTTTTAGCTGGTGTTTAAGACCATAATCATTTTTAGTTTAATAGTAATATCACTATGAACAATTAGGTTTTCCCAGAACTCATCCAAGATCTAGATGAGTTTACCTAGACATAGCCAAGAGTTTAGAGACGGCGTCAATAGATTCTTGGACTATGCTTACTCCGTTGGAAATCCTCAAGGAGAGAAAATTCTATGTCCTTGTGCAAAATGTTGCAACTTCCTTTGGGGTCAAAGAGAGTCTATTCATAGCGATTTAATATGCTTTGGATTTGTCAAGGGCTATACACGATGGGTTAATCATGGGGAAAGTGTAATTGGTATGGATGTCGATACTGGTGATACCGATGAGATTTATTCATGCGATGACATTGAAGGCTTGCTAGACGAAAGGTTTAGGAATGTGGCAGATGTTGAGGGAGAAAAAGAAGGCATGAACGAAGATGCAAAGAAGTTCTATAATTTGGTTGACGAGGCTAGCAAGGAACTATATCCTGGTTGCAAGGGATTTTCTACGTTATCTTTCACCATCCGACTATACTTGTTGAAGTGTCTACATGGATAGAGCAATGCCTCGTTCACTTCCCTCCTGAAGTTGTTGAAAGAGGCTATTCCTAACTTGAATCTCCCTTCTTCTTTCAACAAAGCCAAGGCTATGGTGAGAGATTTAGGTCTTGATTATAAAAAGATTGATGCATGCCCAAATGACAGCATGCTATATTGGAAAGAGCACGAGAATGAAACATGTTGCCATGAATGTGGAACTTCTCGTTGGATTGAGCCTGCGGTAGTTGAAGGTGACATATCTTCAAAGAAAGCTCACAACATTCCTGCAAAGACATTACGGCACTTTCCCCTAATTGACAGGCTTCAAAGGCTATTCATGTGCTCAAAGACCGCTAAGAATATGAGTTGGCATCAGGAAGAGCGTAAAAAGGATGGAAAGCTAAAGCATCCTGCCGATGGTCAGTCATGGAAAGATTTTGATAACCGACATTCAGAATTCGCCAAGGAACCTCGTAACTTGAGACTTGGTTTGGCGAGCGATGGATTCAATCCGTTTCGAACCATGAGTATATCTCATAGCACGTAGCCGGTTATTTTAATGACTTATAACTTGCCACCATGGATGTGCATGAAACAAGAATACTTGATGCTTTCTCTGTTGATCCCGGGACCAAAATTGCCAGAAAATGATATTGACGTGTACCTGCAACCATTGATTGAGGAATTAAAGGAGTTATGGGAACTTGGGATAGAAACATACGATGCCACAAGAAATAAAACTTTTCAAATGCATGCAGCTCTCTTATGGACAATTAGTGAGTTCCCTGCATATGCAATGTTATCCGAGTGGAGTACAAAGGAAAAACTAGCTTGCCCTTCTTGTAACTATGGGACTTGTTCTAGTTATCTTACACATAGTTGGAAGATGTGTTATATGGGTTATCGTGTTCTTTTGCCCAAGGAACATTCATGGAGAACTAATAAGAGGTCATTTAATGGAAAAGAAGAACATCGGAAAGCTCCACCATTGCTAGAGGGCATGGAAGTTTTAAGTCACTTAGATTCTATGGAGAATTCCTTTAAGAAGACAAAAAAAAAGGTGAATGAAGGCCCGTGGAGGAAAAGGTCAATCTTTTTTTATTTACCTTACTGGAAGTATAACACATCAAGACACAATCTTGATGTAATGCATATAGAAAAGAATATAGTTGATAGTATTCTTGGAACTCTTGGATAAATCTGGCAAGACAAAAGACCACCTAAATGCTCGATATGACTTGCAAGAAATAGGCATTCGTAAGAATCTTCATCCAAAAGAAATAAGAGGTCATAGAAAAGTGAAGTTTGCAAAAGCATGTTTCTCCATGACTAAAGCTGATAAATCAATTTTTTGTGATGTCTTGAAGAAAGCAAAACTACCTGATGGTGCTGCCTCAAATATTTCTCGATGTGTGAACCTTGCAAAAAGAAAAGTATCTGGTTACAAGACTCATGATGCCCATTTTATGCTGCATTATTTACTGCAAATTTCCATCAAAAGTATACTTCCAGATTCGGTTGCAATCCCTTTAATTCGGCTTGGCTCTTTTTTTCGTCAGTTATGTCAAAAGGTTATCACATTAGAAGAGATAAATCAATTGGAAGCAGAGATTGTGATAACACTATGCCAATTAGAGAGGATTTTTCCTCCTTCATTTTTTGACATAATGATGCATTTGCCTATTCATTTGGCTAATGAAGTGAGACTAGGCAGCCCAGTTCAATTTCGGTGGATGTATCCTCCCGAAAGATACATGTGTACTTTGAAGTCATATGTTCGAAATAGAAGTCGTCCAGAAGGATCTATTGCGGAGGCCTACTTGGTTGATGAGTGTTTGACTTTTTGCTCACGTTATTTACATGATGGTATTCAAACAAAATTGAATAGAATGCCCCGGAATAATGATGCTAATGACTTTGAAGCGGAAATTCCACATTCATTTCCAATTTTGTTTCTTAAGAAAGGCTGTCCATTGGGAGCAAAGAAGGGTGAGCTTTTTTCTCTTGACGACAAGTCTCGAAACCAAGCCCATAGCTATATATTATTGAACTGTGGAAAAATTGAAGACTATGTTAGGTAACTGTCCATTTATTTAACTGTCCATTTCTTTTAATTTTTTTAATTATGAATCATGGTATTATTTCTAGGTTTTACTTACGAAAATCCTAATTTTGGATTTAGAGAGCATGAGGCTGATCAATAAGGAACAAGTTGGGTGAAAGCTAAGAACCATAGTATGACCTTTTCCTCATGGTTTAAAGGACGTGCCATGCGTCAAAATGTTCCAGATTGGATTAAGTAGCTTTCTAGAGGGCCCAATAAGATTGTAAAAAGATATACGGGATATTTTATCAATGGGTATAGATTTCATACTAGGCAACGTGAGGCAAGACGCAAGACGCACAATAGTGGTGTAACTTTAGTTGCGTTGACTACGAGCTTTGCAAGTGCAAAGGATCCAAATCCAATTCGTGCAAAAATTTCCTACTATGGCAGAATAAATGATATAATTGAGTTAGACTACTTTGGCAATTTTAAGGTTGTATTGTTTAGATGTGACTGGTATGAGACTCAAGAGGATGGCTATGGCTCTTCATATGTTCAATTCAACAAAAAATGCTATCAAGAAAAGCCTTTTGTGTTGGCATGTCAAGTACACCAATGCTTCTATGTGCAAGATCCATTTGATCAAAATAAGCATTGTGTTATGAAGTCAATTCCAAGGAATTTATTTAACATAGGTGACGAAGCTGATGTTGATCCCCAAGCTATTTATGAAAAAGAGCCATCTGATCAGTCAATGGGTCCTTCTATACCCAATGATAATGGTGAAATTGATTTGATTAGGGGTGACTTGCACGAAGTTGTTATAGATGCTTCAAAAGGAGTTCTTCTTTCACAAGAATATAACACAGAATCAGAAGATAATTCCAAAGACGACATTGAATGATTTATACTTTTTTCCTTCATTACACTAAATAGTAGGGAAGTGGAATGAAAGATGTATATACTTTAACTTTTTAATTGTATTAAACAGTAGAAAAGTGGAATGAAAGATGTATCACTTTTTTTATATATGTGTCTTATGGCATGCCTTCTTGTTTATTTCTATTATATAGTAGTTTTCTTCTTTTTTATTAACATACAGCAGCTATAGCATAACTGATTAATTTTATTTCCTTTTTATTTTTAAGGTTCTAATAGAATAGGTTTATTTTGTTTTATTTCAGAAATACAATGGAAACAAGAACTACTCTAAAGCGGAGAAGACTGGTAAAACAGTATCAAAGCAACAAGGAATTCATGCAGAAAAATACAGCAAAAATTCATAAGAAGCAGCATTTTATCTCTCCCATGATGGCTGGTGGTCATGGACAAAAGAGAGTGACTCCTATGCCTTCTAAGCAAAGCACTCAAAAAGAAGTCCCAATTTCCAAAAGAATGAAAAGTACGCCGAACCAGAAAATTGTAGCTAGTGAAGAAGAACCAGAAAATCTTAAAAAGCATCCAACCATGGGTATGGATAAATTTTTGGAGACACATGGGATTCATTTGGAAAGAGAAGATGACGATTTTGAACCAAGTGCTGAAAACGAAAGATCTATTCAAGAAAAGCAACAAAATCTTAGGAAGATAAATACAAAATCAAGTTGTCAAGCCATGACACTTGATACATTTTTGGAGACAAATGGGATTCGTGTGGAAGAAGAGGAGGAACATAGTGGAGCAAATGCTAATGAAGTTGGAGATGATGATGATGATGATTTCTCGGATGATGAGGACTATGTTGGTGAATATGAAGATGCAGTTCTTCATGGTGATGACAATCACCTTATGGAAACTAACAATGTTAAAGGTGCTGTACTTTATACATAATTATCATTTTACTTATTCATTAGCATGTATAGCTATATAATTTATTTAAATGGTTAAATTGCACATATTTATAGATACTCCAAAGACTAGAAGGACACGAGGAAAAATGAGGTGTGCTAAAATCCATGCAAAAAGTTGGGAAGAAAGAGAAGAGGTGACTTTTTATGAAGGACAAGCAGTGGGACCAACTCCAAGAAGAGTGAAGGATTTAACTTACTTTATTGGAACAATGGGAAGGAATAGTGATTTCATAACATTGATGTACACTAGTTGGAAAGCTGTGCCCCTCAAAGTCAAAAAGCGCATATGGAAATATATTAACGTAAGTGTTTTATTTCTCATCTATTTTTTATGATCTGAAAATTTTTAATTTATGGCCTAGCTATAGTTTTGTGAAAATATATAGTTGCTATTTTATGCTGCAGTTGTCTTTGTTTTTAGTGTTCTTGAATTGTCATTTTCAATTTAGTATGGCTTAGCTATAGTTTTCTACTTTTTGTAGTCAAAGTTCATTCTTCCAAAAGAGGGGAAAGAGTGGGTGATGACTGGTGTTCGAGAAGCTTGAAAAGGTTACAAAACAAGAATCAAGGGAAAGCATTTTGAGATATATAACAACATTGAAGATATGCTGAAAAATCGCCCTTTAGATATTCCAGAAGTTCAATTTCGAAAGTTAATTGCATATTGGAATATTCCTTCTGTTAAGGTGAGTTGTAGAATAAATAATTCTGTTTCTTTGTCTTTTTGATGCTTTTGGTTTATTACATATAACTCCCTTTAATTTTGTTGGGTATAGGCTCTATCTCGTTTAAATTCTGAAAATCGTAAAAAGCAACAACATCAACATCGAATGGGACCTATAAGTTTTGCAAGAGTGCGTAATGAAATGGTAATAATTTTGATTTTTTATAAGTATATTCTTGTTGTGTAATGACCATCTTAAAACTAGATAAATATTATTTTTGGCCATTTTTAATACTCTTTCCCCTTATTTGTAGCGTGAAATGAATGAGAACAAAGAAGACCCATTATAGGTTGATATGTTTGTTGCAACTCGAACTGGACGAAAAGGAAAAGAGCTAGATTCAGGAACACAAGCTGTTATTGTAAGTCATAATAAGTTGAAGTAGAACTGCCTTAATTTACAAATTGATCTGAAATAAAACTACCTTAATTTACAGTATTATTTTAAGTTAGATTGTCCTGTATAAAACTTAAGATCCTATCCTGAATATAAAATCCTGGATTCTCTTCTACCCTTAAGATTCCCAATGGAGGGTTTAAACTAAAAAAATGTATTGTTATAGTATGTAATATGTATATATCTTGATTTTAGATCCTTCAAAGTCAATTCCCCCTGGAGGAGGATTCTTCTTGAAAGCTAATATAATTTATAAATAACTAATTAAGTAGATTTAAAACATACATGATCATGTTTTGTGGGGTCCATAATTAAAATATACATGTGAATTGCTTATGCTTTAATTTATTTAGATATAGCAGGCGAGAAGTCAAAGATACAAATGTTAAATGATATATTACCTCTTAATTCTAATTAAAATAACAGTGACTTGTCACAAACTCACAATAGTGTCCCGTGTCCTTTTAGAGTTTGGGGTTTGGTAGGCATTAATTTAAGACAGCTTGCTTTTTTAGGTTTGAAATTAATCAAATCATCCTTTAATTTCTGTCATCTATTTATATTTAATGGGTAGCTAATATGGACATGGCTAGTAAACAGAGCTCTCAGCCATCAACTTGAATAAAATGTGTGTTTCTAGAATACATATTATTAAGTGAATACAATTTTTGTGAAAAGGACATAAAATCTAAGTTTTAACTTTTAATATGTTCATTATATCATTATTAAAAGTATTAAAGTTCCCCCAATGAAGTTCTCATCTCAGAAAATTCTATTAATGCTACATCCCTACTCTCATTTGCTTCCATTAACTCCCTCTTGAGTGTCTCAATTGAAACTATTCACATGTCCTTAAGAACTTGAGAAACTTTCTCAGATTCAGTTCTGTTTGGGGAATTCATCATCATATTCTTGCTATGCTTCTTCTTGAACCGAGGAAATAGCCATGACATAACACCTTTACTTTTAGGCTGTTTTGGAAACAAGCTAAAATTGTTATGTTTTTTTTAATAGGATAAACTTAAGAGCCACCAAGAAGCTGGAGACACTCCCGAGAAAGCATTTACTGCAGTATTTGGCAAAGAACAACCAGGAAGAGTTTGATGTTATGGGAGGATAATCACAAAAACATCTCTGCAGAAAGAAAGGGAGATTGCTAAAATTAAGCAACAACATGCAGAGAGTATAAGTTCAATGAAAACTGAACTTCATGAGACAAAAGATAGAGTCCAAAGTTTGGAGGATCTTGTGAAGCTTCTCTTGCAACAGAGTTCTCTTGGCACAAATATTGATGAAGCACTGTCTTTATTACGAGCCAAGGAATCAACACATGATATAAATAGTAAGCAATGTTCGAATGGCAACGATCGTCCTTCCTCATCAACTCGTGATCCAAAGTGATGACCAGGTATAACAAAAAAATTTGCAGTAATTTTTGTGATTTATCATTTATTGGGAATGGACTATCAACATTTTTTGCCTTTGCTTTCTCTGTCTTCTGCCATCTTACTTCATGGTGGCTTCTGCAATACACTCTTGCTATTTTTAATCAATCATCTTTTTTCTTTTTCCTTTTTAATTACTTATTTTTGTAGCGTTGTGCTACTGTGAGGAAGAAAATTTTTTTCTCATTGCTGAAATAATGTGGCTATGTTGGGGAGTGATGTGTGTTGTCACTGCAACAGACTCTAGTAACTGCTCTCTCATTCGCAGGAATGGCAAAAATTGTCAAGGGAGTTGTTTCATATCTTTATTTTTTCATTTCTTCCCCCTTCAAATTTATGTTTCAGTCATATATATGCTGTAACTTTATAAGTTGTTTCAATGGATTCTACACTAAAAAATTGAAGCATATGGATCTTGAATTATTTTGTTCCTTTGATTTTATTCTATTAGTGTTGTTTTGCTATTTTATGGATAATCATATGGTTAGAACTTAGAACAATTTGGGAGTTTTCTGACACTTGTATTTTCAGCTGACACAGGTTAAGAATTATTGCCTTAATAGGGAAGTTTGATGTTACTCGCACATAGTTATTAGGGGAGTATAACAATGGCTACTGCAGTAGTTATTGGACTCAGTGGAGGCAAGAGGATTTTGAGTTCATCATACCATTACTCTGATGTTACCGAAAAGCTTTCATTTGGCACTGATTTTGGATCCACACACTATCAGATTGTTCCAACAAAGTCAAGCATAGATATAAAATATGCAAGTAGATTGACATCTTTTTGATAAATATTAATTACTATTTTGTTATGACAATTATTGTTAGACAAGAATTTTATTATTTTGTTGAGAATTATTGATGAACATGTATTTGAAATACTAATTGAACTTTTTAATATCTATTTTAATTAGAATTTTATTATTAGTTATTTTGTCTCTTTTATAATTTTTTTCTATTGTGCACAAATTTATTTATTAATTAAAATAATTACATATGTATAAACAAAAAATTTTATTGTAAATTTTAATTTTTTTGTATTTTTATTACAAAAATAATTTTTATTTTTATAAAAAAGGCAACCCTTTTATTAGTTGCATATTTTGAATATTAGACAACACTTGTATGGTTGCATATCCAAAAGAAAAAGCAACACTTATATAGGTTGCATATCCAAAAGAAAAGACAACACTTGTATAGGTTGCATATCCTAAAAAAAAGGCAATACTTTAAAGGGTTGCATATTCAAAACTAATAGGCAACACTTTAAAGTATTGCAAATTCAAACTTATAAGCAACACATAAAAGGGTTGAATTTTATTGCAAATAGGCAATATTTTTTAGTAGTGGTCAAAATATGAGAAAAGACAACATTACAAAAGTGTTGTCTCAAAGACACCTTTAAAGTGTTGTTGTTTTTTAACCAAAGGCAACACTTACGTAATGTTGCTTTTGTTGCTCTCAAAAGCAATGCTTTTGAAACCAAAAAGTGTTGCCTTGATCTAAGGCAACGGCTGCATATGCAACGCAGCCCAAAAACGTTGCCTTAGGTCCAAAAGTGTTGCCATAGATCAAAAGTAACATTTTGTCAGCCTTTAGGCAACACTTTTTAAATGTTGCCTCAACCTGAAAATGTTGTAGTGTCTAATGTATCATATGTTGTGTATCGGTGAGTTAATTATTTTGCTATTTGCAGTAATAAGCCTTGTGGCCTACGCTTTTTTGTCTTTATTTTTGTGTGTGTTTGTTGACCTAGAATTCTATCACTACAACATTTTCAGATTGAGGCAACATTTAAAAAGTGTTGTCTAAAGGCTGACAAAAGGTTGCTTTTGATATATGGCAACACTTTTGGACCTAAGGCAACATTTTTGGGTGGCATTGCAGATGCAGCCATTGCCTTAGATCAAGGCAACACTTTTTTGTTTCAAAAGCAATGCTTTTGAGAGCAACACTTGGTAAGTGTTGCCTTTGGTTAAAAAACAACAACACTTCAAAGGTGTGTTTGAGACAACACTTTTGCAATGTTGTCTTTTCTCATATTTTGGCCACTACTAAAAAATGTTGCCTATTTGCAATAAAATGCAACCCCTTTTATGTGTTGCTTATAAGTTTGAATTTGTAATAAGTGTTGCCTATTAGTTTTGAATATGCAACATTTTAAAGCATTGCCGTTTCTTTTGGATATGCAACATATGCAAGTGTTGCCTTTTCTTTTAGATATGCAACATATACAAGTGTTGCTTTTTCTTTTGGATATGCAACCATACAAGTGTTGTCTAATATTCAAAATATGCAACTAATAGAAGGGTTGCCTTTTTGATAAAAATAAAAATAACTTTTGTAATAAAAATACAAAAAAATAAAATTTATAATAAAATTTTTTGTTCATACATGTGTAATTATTTTAATTAATAAATAAATTTGTGCACAATAGAAAAAATTTATAAAAGAGACAAAATAACAAATAATAAAATTCTAACTAAAATAGATATTAAAAAGTTCAATTAGTATTTCAAATACATGTTCATCAATAATTCTCAACAAAATAATAAAATTCTTGTCTAACAATAATTGTCATAACAAAATAGTAATTAATATTTATCAAAAAGATGTCAATCTACTTGCATATTTTATATCCATGCTTGACTTGTCTCATATACTAAATCTGCAAATAATACACAACAAAAAATAAGCAACTTATCATTAAAACTGAAAAATTATAATAAAAATTTCTTTATGATATTAAATACTATAGATATAAAAGCAATAAATAAGTCTAAAAAACTCCTTCTAATATGGCCATATCGGGGGGGAGGGGAGTTATGTTAGTAATTCCAACTTTTTTTTTAATTCCAACTTTGAATAGTGCTATCTTTTTTCCATTCCAAATGATAATAACAATAATAAAGGTTTAGGGAATTGTACTAGAATAATATACATGCTTTTAGAGTCTTCCAATCAATGAAATTTCGCTCCTTAATTGAGGTACAGATACTTGACAAGCAATAAAAGTTCGGGATCAATTCAAACGTGATCACATTTTCAAGCTAAATAGTTTAGCAGGGCATGACCTTGTTGCATCAAAATGGTTGTTAGAAAACATACCCTCGATGCGGTCAAATTCTTTTATGAGCCTAGCATTTGGCTTATCTAGATAGTCTCTTTAAGGAACATTAAATACAAAAACACCTGATGAGCGGATAATTTGTACGCCTTTTGGCATTGTTTTTAGTATGTTTTAGTTAGTTTTTATTATATTTTTATTAATTTTTAGTTAAAATTTACTTTTCTGGACTTTACTATGAGTTTGTGTGTTTTTTTGTGATTTTAGGTATTTTCTGGCTGAAATTGAGGGACTTGAGCAAAAATCTTATTCAGAGACTGAAAAGAACTGCAGATGCTGTTGGATTCTGACCTCCTTGCACTCGAAGTGGATTTTCTGGAGCTACAGAAGCCCAATTGGCGCGCTCGCAACGGCGTTGGAAAGTAGACATTCTGGGCTTTCCAGCAATGTATAATAGTCCATACTTTTCCCGATATTTGATGGCCCAAACCGGCGTTCCAAATCAGCTCAAAACTGCCCGGCGTTAAACGCCGGAACTAGCACAAGAATGGGAGTTAAACGCCCAAACTGGCACAAAAGCTGGCGTTTAACTCCAAGAAGAGTCTCTACACGAAAATGCTTCAATGCTCAGCCCAAGCACACACCAAGTGGGCCCGGAAGTGGATTTTTATGTCATTTACTCATCTTTGTAAACCTTAGGCTACTAGTTCTTTATAAATAAGACCTTTTACTATTGTATTCTCATCTGGGTAGCTATCTTTGAGTAGTTTTATGCTATCTTAGATCATGGGGCTGGCCTCACGGCCATGCCTAGACCTTGTTCTTATGTATTTTCAACGGTGGAGTTTCTACACACCATAGATTAAGGTGTGGAGCTCTGCTGTAGATCGAGTATTAATGCAATTACTATTGTTCTTCTATTCAATTCAGCTTGTTCTTATTCCAAGATATTCATTCGCACTCAAGAACTTGATGAATGTGATGATTATGTGACGCTCATCATCATTCTCACTTATGAATGCGTGCCTGACAACCACTCCCGTTCTACAAGGAAACAAGGCTTGAATGTTTATCTCTTGGATTCTTTAATCGGAATCTTCGTGGTATAAGCTAGAATTGATGGCGGCATTCAACAAAATCCGGAAGGTCTAAACCTTGTCTGTGGTATTCTGAGTAGGATTCAATGATTGAATGACTGTGACGAGCTTCAAACTCCTGAAGGCTGGGCGTTAGTGACAGACGCAAAAGAATCAATGGATTCTATTCCAACCTGATTGAGAACCGACAGATGATTAGCCGTGTCGTGACAGGGTGCGTTGAACATTTTCACTGAGAGGACGGGATTGTAGCCACTGACAATGGTGATGCCCAACATACAGCTTGCCATGGAAAGGAGTAAGAAGGATTGGATGAAGACAGTATGAAAGCAGAGAGACGGAAGGGACAAAGCATCTCCATTCGCTTATCTGAAATTCTCACCAATGAATTACATAAGTATCTCTATCTTTATTCTATGTTTTACTCATATATCATCCATAACCATTTGAATCTGCCTGACTGAGATTTACAAGGTGACCATAGCTTGCTTCATACCAACAATCTCCGTGGGATCGACCCTTACTCGCGTAAGGTTTATTACTTGGACGACCCAGTGCACTTGCTGGTTAGTTGTGCGAAATTGTGTTTATACCATGGTATTGAGCACCAAGTTTTTGGATTCATTACCGGGGATTATTTGAGTTGTGAAAAGTAGTGATCACAATTTCGTGCACCAAGTTTTTGGCGCCGTTGCCGGGGATTGTTGAGTTTGGACAACTGACGGTTCATCTTGTTGCTTAGATTAGGTATTTTTCTTCAGAGTTCTTAAGAATGAATTCTAGTGTTTCAAGGTGATGTTCTTATCATCACCAAAGCTGATTGATTATCATCAATTTAGCTCTTGAATGTAATGTCCTGCTGAAGCTTGGCTAGCCATGTCTAATTTCTTTAGACTGAAGCTTTAGACTAACATTGCATGATTCCTGGAATTCTCATTAAGAATTTTGATATCTTTCTTTTCTTCTTCCACTTAATTTTCGAAAAATCCAAAAAAAATTACAAAATCATAAAAACAAAAAATATTGCATGTTTCTGTTCTTCTTGCATTCATTCATGTGTCTTAAGTGATCTTCAAGATGCTCTTGATGATTTCATCATTTTGATCGTTGAATTCTATTGACTTGAGTATTTTTGTTGTTTCTCATATGCATTCTCATTCTGTTAATGTCAGTAGTATACAAACTGCTAAGTTTGGTGTCTTGCATGCATTGTTATTTGATTTTAGTTGCATTTTGATTACTCCTAATTATAAAAAATCCAAAAATATTTTTAATTTGTGTCTTTTCAAGTCAATAATACAGAGAATTGAAGATTCAGAACATACAGCAGAGAAATTATACAGAAAAAGCTGGGCGTTCAAAATACCCAGTGAAGAAGGCAGACTGGCGTTTAAATGCCAGCCAGGGTGCCTGGCTGGGCGTTTAACGCCCAAAAGGGCAGTGCTTTGGGCGTTAAACGCCAGAATGTGCACCATTCTGGGCGTTTAACGCCAGGATGGCACAAGAGGGAAGATTCTGTTTTTAATTCAGATTTTTTTCAAGTTTTCAAAATTTTTTCAAAATCAAATCTTTTTCAAATCAAATCTTTTCAATCAAATATTTTTCAAAATCAATTTCTTTCCATTTTCAAAAATACTTGCTATCAATTAATGATTTGATTCAACATTTCAAGTATGTTGCCTTTTCTGTTGAGAAAGGTTTAATTTTTGAATCATATCTTTTCTTGTTAGCCAAGTCATTAATTTTTAAAATCAAATCTTTTTAAATTGTTTTTCAAATCATATCTTTTCAATCACATCTTTTTAAAACCATAACTTTTCAATCATATCTTTTTAATCACATCTTTTCCAAAATAGTTTTCAATCATATCTTTTTTATTTCTAATTTCAAAATCTTTTTCAAAAATCACTAGATTTCTTTCCCACTTTTAGTTTTCGAAAATTATCAATCAATTTTTCAAAATGCTTTTAAAATGTTTTTAATTAATTTTCGAAAATTTCTTCCCCTCTTCTCACATCCTTCTATTTATGGACTAACACTATTCCTCAAGGAACAATTCGAACTCCATCTTTCTTGATAAGTTCGAATTCTTCTGCTTCTTCCATCTATTTTTCTTTTCCTCTGACACCTCAAGGAATCTCTATACTGTGACATAGAGGATTCCATATTTTCTTGTTCTCTTCTCTTTCATATGAGCAGGAGCAAAGACAAAAGCATTCTTGTTGAGGTTGACCCTGAACCTGAAAGGACCTTGAAGCGAAAGCTAAGAGAAGCTAAGGCACAACTCTCTGTAGAGGACCTAACAGAAATCTTCAAAGAAGAAGAACCCATGGCAGCCAAAAACAACAACAATGCCAACAATGCAAGGAAGGTGCTGGGTGACTTTACTGCACCTACTCCCGACTTCTATGGGAGAAGCATCTCTATCCCTGCCATTGGAGCAAACAACTTTGAGCTTAAGCCTCAATTAGTTTCTCTAATGCAACAGAATTGCAAGTTCCATGGACTTCCATTGGAAGATCCTCATCAGTTTTTAGCTGAATTCTTGCAAATCTGTGACACTGTTAAGACTAATGGGGTTGACCCTAAGGTCTACAGACTTATGCTATTCCCTTTTGCTATAAGAGACAGAGCTAGGATATGGTTGGACTCACAACCTAAAGAAAGCCTGAACTCTTGGGAAAAGCTAGTCAATGCCTTCTTGGCAAAGTTCTTTCCACCTCAAAAATTGAGTAAGCTTAGAGTGGAAGTCCAAACCTTCAGACAGAAGGAAGGTGAATCCCTCTATGAAGCTTGGGAAAGATACAAATAATTGATCAGAAAGTGTCCCTTTGACATGCTTTCTGAATGGAGCATCATAGGTATTTTCTATGATGGTCTGTCTGAACTATCCAAGATGTCTTTGGATAGCTCTGCTGGAGGATCTCTTCATCTGAAGAAGACGCCTGCAGAAGCTCAAGAACTAATTGAAATGGTTGCAAATAACCAATTCATGTACACTTCTGAAAGGAATCCTGTGAACAATGGGACAAATCAGAAGAAAGGAGTTCTTGAGATTGATACTCTGAATGCCATATTGGCTCAGAACAAAATATTGACTCAGCAAGTCAATTTGATTTCTCAAAGTTTGTCTAGAATGCAAAATGCACCAAGCAGTACTAAGGATGCTTCATCTGAAGAAGAAGCTTATGATCCTGAGAACCCTTCAATGGAAGAGGTGAATTACGTGGGAGAACCCTATGGAAACACCTATAATTCTTCATGGAGAAATCATTCAAATTTCTCATGGAAGGATCAACAGAAACCTCAACAAGGTTTCAACAATAATAATGGTGGAAGAAACAGGTTTAGCAATGGCAAGCCTTTTCCATCATCTTCTCAGCAACAGACAGAGAATTCTAAGCAGAGCCACTCTGACTTAGCAACCATGGTCTCTGATCTAATCAAAACCACTCAAAGTTTCATGACTGAAACAAGGTCCTCCATTAGAAACTTGGAGGCACAAGTGGGACAGATGAGCAAGAAAATTACTGAACTCCCTCCTAGTACTCTTCCAAGCAATACAGAAGAAAATCCAAAAGGAGAGTGCAAGGCCATCAACATGGCCGAATTTGGAGAGGAGGAAGAGGCAATGAACGCCACTGAGGAAGACCTCAATGGGCGTCCACTGGCCTCCAATGAGTTCCCTAATGAGGAACCATGGGAATCTGAGGCTCACACTGAGACCATAGAGATTCCATTAGATTTACTTCTGCCATTCATGAGCTTTGATGAGTATTCTTCCTCTGAAGAGGATGAGTATGTCACTGAAGAGCAAGTTGCTAAATACCTTGGAGCAATCATGAAGCTAAATGACAAGTTATTTGGTAATGAGACTTGGGAGAAGGAACCTCCTTTGCTCACCAAAGAACTAGATGAGTTGTCTAGGCAGAAATTACCTCAAAAGAGACAAGATCCTGGGAAGTTTTCAATACCTTGTACCATAGGCACCATGACCTTTAAGAAGGCTCTGTGTGACTTAGGGTCAATTGTAAACCTCATGCCTCTCACTGTAATGGAGAAGCTAGGGATCTTTGAGGTACAAGCTGCAAGAATCTCACTAGAGATGGCAGACAACTCAAGAAAACAAGCTTATGGACTTGTAGAGGATGTTTTGGTGAAGATTGAAGACCATTACATCCCTGCTGATTTCATAGTCCTAGAGACTGGGAAGTGCATGGATGAATCCATCATCCTTGGCAGACCCTTCCTAGCCACAGCAAAGGCAGTGATTGATGTGGACAGAGGAGAATTGATCATTCAAGTGAATGAAGAATCCTTTATGTTTAAGGCTCAAGGATACCCCTCTGTTACCATGGAGAGGAAGCATGAAGAGCTTCTCTCAAAACAGAGTCAAACAGAGCCCCCACAGTCAAACTCTAAGTTTGGTGTTGGGAGGCCACAACCAAGTTCTAAGTTTGGTGTTGAACCCCCACATTCAAACTCTAAATTTGGTGTTGGAAGGTTCCAACATTGCTCTGAGTATCTGTGAGGCTCATTGAGAGCCCTCTGTCAAGCTACTGACATTAAAGAAGCGCTTGTTGGGAGGCAACCCAATGTTATATTTTATCTATTTTTCTTTGTTATTTTATGTTTTCTGTAGGTTGATGATCATGAGAAGTCACAAAATCAATTGAAAAAGCAAAAACAGAATGAAAAACAGAAAGAAAAATAGCACACCCTGGAGGAAGACCTTGCTGGCGTTTAAACGCCAGTAAGGGCAGCAAATGGGCGTTTAACGCCCAGTCTGGCACCATTCTGGGCGTTTAACGCTAGAAAGGGGCACCAGACTGGCGTTAAACGCCAGGAAAGGGCAAGAAGCTGGCGTTAAACGCCAGAAATGGGCACCAGCCCGGCGTTTAACGCCAGAATTGGCATGAAGAGCAATTTTGCTCGCCATTTGGTGCAGGGATGACTTTTCCTTGACACCTCAGGATCTGTGGACTCCACAGGATCTCCACCTACCCCACCACCCTCTCTCTTCTTCTTCACCCATTCACCAATCACCTCAACCACTCTTCCCCAAAAACCCTTCACCTATCAAAACCCATCTTTCTCTTCACCACTCACATCCATCCTTCATAAAACCCCACCTACCTCACCATTCAAACTCAAACCATTTTTCCTCCCAAACCCACCCTCCCATAGCCGAACCATACCCCTCTCTCCACCCCTATATAAACCCATCTCCGTCTCCTCTATTTCTTCTTCTTCTACTCTCTTCTTTCTTCTTTTGCTCGAGGACGAGCAAACCTTTTAAGTTTGGTGTGGTAAAAGCATTGCTTTTTGTTTTTCCATAACCATTTATGGCATCCAAGGCCGGAGAAACCTCTAGAAAGAGGAAAGGGAAGGCAAAAGCTTTCACTTCCGAGTCATGGGAGATGGAGAGATTCATCTCAAGGGTGCATCAAGACCACTTCTATGAAGTTGTGGCCTTGAAGAAGGTGATCCCTGAGGTCCCTTTCAAACTCAAAAAGGGTCAACTTTGATCAAAGGTTGGACCAAGTCCTCAAGGATACCACTCAAAAAAGGATGGAGCAAACAAGAGATCCCACTCATCATGAAATCCCTGAGATGCCTCAAGGGATGCACTTTCCTCCACAAAACTATTGGGAGCAAATCAACACCTCCCTAGGAGAATTGAGTTCCAACATGGGACAACTAAGGGTGGAGCACCAAGAACATTCCATTCTCCTCCATGAAATTAGAGAAGATCAAAGAATCATGAGAGAGGAGCAACAAAGACAAGGAAGAGACATTGAGGAGCTCAAGCACTCCATAAGATCTTCAAGAGGAAGAACAAGCCGCCATCACTAAGGTGGACCCGTTCTTTAATCTCCTTGTTCTTTATTTTTCTGTTTTTCGAAAAATTATGCTTATGTTTATCTATGTTTGTGTCTTGTGATCATTAATGTCTTAGTGTCTATGCCTTAAAGTTATGAATGTCCTATGAATCCATCACCTTTCTTAAATGAAAAATGTTCTTAATTGAAAAAGAGAAGAATTGCAAGAATTTTGAATTTTATAACAGATTAATTATTTTGATGTGGTGGCAATACTTTTGTTTTCTGAATGTATACTTAAACAGTGCATATGTCTTTTGAATTTGTTGTTCATGAATGGTTGGCTCTAGAAAGAATGATGAAAAAGGAGACATGTTACTGAGGATCTGAAAAATCATAAAAATGATTCTTGAAGCAACAAAAAAAACAGTGAATACAAAAAAAAAGAAGCGAAAAAAAAACGAAAAAAAAGAGAAAAAGAAAGAAAAAGAAAGAGATAAAGTTGTGATCCAAGGCAAAAAGAGTGTGCTTAAGAACCCTGGACACCTCTAATTGGGAACTCTAGCAAAGCTGAGTCACAATCCGAAAAGGTTCACCCAATTATGTGTCTGTGGCATGTATGTATCCGGTGGTAATACTAGAAGACAGAGTGCTTTGGGCCACGGCCAAGACTAATAAAGTAGCTGTGTTCAAGAATCATCATACTTAACTAGGAGAATCAATAACACTATCTGGATTCTGAGTTTCTATAGAAGCCAATCATTCTGAATTTCAAAGGATAGAGTGAGATGCCAAAACTATTCAGAGGCAAAAAGCTAAAAGCCCCGCTCATCTAATTAATATTGATCTTCATGGATATTTTTGGAATTCATTGCATATTCTCTTCTCTTTATCTTATTTGGTTTTCAGTTGCTTGGGGACAAGCAACAATTTAAGTTTGGTGTTGTGATGAGCGGATAATTTGTACGCTTTTTGGCATTGTTTTTAGTATGTTTTTAGTATCTTTTAGTTAGTTTTTATTATATTTTTATTAGTTTTTAGTTAAAATTCACTTTTCTGGACTTTACTATGAGTTTGTGTGTTTTTCTGTGATTTCAGGTATTTTCTGGCTGAAATTGAGGGACTTGAGCAAAAATCTGATTCAGAGACTGAAATGGACTGCAGATGCTGTTGGATTCTGACCTCCCTGCACTTGAAGTGGATTTTCTGGAGCTACAGAAGCCCAATTGGCGCACTCTCAACGGCGTTGGAAATTAGACATCCTGGGATTTCCAGAAATGTATAATAGTCTATACTTTTCTCGAGATTTGATGGCCCAAACCGGCGTTCCAAATCAGCTCAAAACTGCCCGGCGTTAAACGCTGGAACTGGCACAAGAATGAGAGTTAAACGCCCAAACTGGCACAAAAGCTGGCGTTTAACTCCAAGAAGAGTCTCTACACGAAAATTCTTCAATGCTCAGCCCAAGCACACACCAAGTGGGCCCGAAAGTGGATTTTTATGTCATTTACTCATCTTTGTAAACCTTAGGCTACTAGTTCTTTATAAATAAGACCTTTTACTATTGTATTCTCATCTGGGTAGCTATCTTTGAGTAGTTTTATGCTATCTTAGATCATGGGGCTGGCCTCACGGCCATGCCTAGACCTTGTTCTTATGTATTTTCAACAGTGGAGTTTCTACACACCATAGATTAAGGTGTGGAGCTCTGCTGTACCTCGAGTATTAATGCAATTACTATTGTTCTTCTATTCAATTCAGCTTGTTCTTATTCCAAGATATTCATTCGCACTCAAGAACTTGATGAATGTGATGATTATGTGACGCTCATCATCATTCTCACTTATGAACGCGTTCCTGACAACCACTCCCGTTCTACAAGCAAACAAGGCTTGAATGTTTATCTCTTGGATTCTTTAATCGGAATCTTCGTGGTATAAGCTAGAATTGATGGCGGCATTCAACAGAATCTGGAAGGTCTAAACCTTGTCTGTGGTATTCTGAGTAGGATTCAATGATTGAATGACTGTGACGAGCTTCAAACTCCTGAAGGCTGGGCGTTAGTGACAGACGCAAAAGAATCAATGGATTCTATTCCAACCTGATTGAGAACCGACAGATGATTAGCCGTGCCGTGACAAGGTGCGTTGAACATTTTCACTGAGAGGACGGGATTGTAGCCACTGACAACGGTGATGCCCAACATACAGCTTGCCATGGAAAGGAGTAAGAAGGATTGGATGAAGACAGTAGGAAAGCAGAGAGACGGAAGGGACAAAGCATCTCCATTCGCTTATCTGAAATTCTCACCAATGAATTACATAAGTATCTCTATCTTTATTCTATGTTTTATTCATATATCATCCATAACCATTTGAATCTGCCTGACTGAGATTTACAAGGTGACCATAGCTTGCTTCATACCAACAATCTCCGTGGGATCGACCCTTACTCGCGTAAGGTTTATTACTTGGACGACCCAGTGCACTTGCTGGTTAGTTGTGCGAAATTGTGTTTATACCATGGTATTGAGCACCAAGTTTTTGGATTCATTACCGGGGATTATTTGAGTTGTGAAAAGTAGTGATCACAATTTTGTGCACCAACACCACTCAATTCTTATATGTTTTTCTTCTCCCTCTGCCACAAATAATAGAGTAAAATAAGTCACTACTGACAAAAATCGGGGTTAATCCAAAATAAATGGCAATTAATAGAAAAAAGAACTTACAGTGTTGAAAAAGCTATGATAATTCAAAGGTAGGCAAACATTACATCAAAAGAACAATATACATAAAAAAAGTGCAGAAGAATAACATAAACGTATAAAAGAAAATAAGTATAAGATAGAAATATCTTACGAGGTCATGCCGCAACAATTTGCTATATATGTACAATTTGCACTTAGTGTTCACCAAAGATCCGCAAATATTTTTTTTATCAATCTCCTTCAAGAAAAAAAAATACCTATATTAACACCTACATTAGTGTAATACCCTACTACACCGAGTCTTATGTTTAAGTCATAAGACAGAAGTGGTGAGATATTACGACCTCTAAAATAAAATTTAGTACGTATAGTATTGCAAGAATGTTCTTAACTAGGAGCCTTTGAAAAAGTAGGTAAATCAAAACCGATAAACCGAAAATGTAACACTCCGATCAATAACGTAAACGAACAGCTAGAAATCAACCTAAAGCGAAGAGATATACTGAAGAGTGCCAAAATAGTATTAAGACTCAGGACTCGGCCTGCGAAGATAACCGGTCCGAGCATACAGTATACATATATATATAGTAAGGAAAACCCAAAAGACAATATACAGATCCTGTTTCTCCAAAAGAACCTCTAAGAGGAGTAAATAAAAAATACATATACAGTGGAGAATATAGTAGCTAAACAGGTATATAATAACCAAAATAAAATCCCAAGATATAAGGATCTCTGCCAAAAAAAAGTCTCCAGCATGCCTCAGTGAAAAGCCTCACGTTCTGCATCTGAAAACCACAAAATCCGCATGGGTGAGAACCGGAGGTTCTCAGCATGGTAACAGTGCCCAAATATCTAACATGTAATGTCTTGGGAAAGCCAAAGGCAATCCTAGAACTTCCAGATTATAATCAAAGCGTATAAACATAACTAAACCATAACAAATGTAAATAGGCGACTAACTTAAGGATCTTTGGTCTAACTATATATCCCCTTTCCAAATCCTGCAAACCTCCCAACCGCCAACAGTAACAGATGCAAGCACAAGGGTATCAAACAAAGAAATGCACAAGTAGGAAGCAGATAGAACAATTAAGCAAGTAGCAAGTAATGATGCAGTCAATTAGGCAATCCAGACAAATCACATATAATCCATATGATCCATGCCTGTCCTAGTGGCTGATGTGTCTTATCTGTCGGTTATAGAGCCAACCCGACAAGTCCTGGTAGCTAACCATTGGACTGTCCCTCTGTCGCGCATCCCCAACTCAAGTTGTCCACTCATATAATTATAATTTATATCCAACACCCTCACTGGTGTATATTTACGAGGGCGAGCTTATCCGGAACTTTCACAGTGTCCGGCCACACTTGCGACATAGGGTTAGCAGAGTATTGAGTATCCACCTGGAGCACGTGGTGGCTAGCCACTGCCTTCACCCAGGGAACTCGTATCTCAGATAGGTGGAGTGCAAACAAACATAATATTAACGATTCAATTCAGCATATATGCATTTATTCACAGCCATACATTAATATTCATCCCAGTCATTCGGCTTTCAAATCACAGTACATAACCAGCCATAATCACCATCATACACCACCATTGGCTCAAAACATGCTCAGCCATTGGTTCGTCTCACATACAGCACTTCACCACCTTCCTCAACAACTTATATTATCATTATTCATCATAACATCCCTTTTTCTTCCCCCACAAGTTACCCCTCTCCTAGTCTTCTCTCAATCTCTAGGCATTTACTATCAATTTAAGACTCAAGGGATGAAATTGGGGGTTTATAAGTGTGAAATAACATTCTAAAAGGTTATAAGCTTGTTGGGAATGTGAAGAGCTTGAAAACAGAGTTTTAGAAATGAACTAGGTCGCGTGCATACGCACAGGGGGTGTGCGTGCACACGCCCAGAAATAATTTTAAACGTGTGCACACGCACAGGCCTATGAGTACACACAGAAAGCGAAATCCTTAAGGTGAGGCGCGCGCACAACGTGTGCTAGCGCCGTCACCAGTATGCCATTCCCAACCTGTACGTGCGCACAGACCTGTGTGTACACACAGCTCACAATCCTTCATTGGTTGCGCGTGCGCATAGAGCGTGCTGGCGCTGCCACCAGTAGTCCTGTCTTTGTGTGTGCATACGCACAAGGTTGTGTGTACGCACAGGACCAAATCCTCGCCGAGTGTGCGTGCGCACGGGGCTGTGCGTGCATACACCAACCAGAAATCATAAATTCTGTAGAAGTTGCAGAATTCAAATTTTTAGCCCAAACTTTCAACGATCATATCTCCTTCCACAAAATTTAGATTTTCACCAAATTTAAACCATTTTAAAGCTTATAAAATTATCTTTTCATTGATATAAAAATCATCAAATTTCAAAAACAATTGCTCAAGATATGATCTATTGAGGTTTATCAAATTCCAGTTTTTACCAAAACTCATAAACTCCCCATTTTCAAAACATACCTTTACCCAACCATACAAAATCTACCAAAACTCAACCATTCCAACATCAACCACTTCCAAACCCCTTTTTAATCATCATCCCCCCAATTCCATCATATTTAACCAAGTCTCATATCATAATCATCATTCCATAACTCAATTCAACATTTATTCTTTCCCCATCTAAATTTCCAAAACAACAATCAATCTCATCAATCATCATATATTTTCACAATCCAATTCATTTGTCAAATATAACAACATGTCACAAGCCACTAAGTTCATACATTATCAACCAATACAACCACTCACCATTATTTCCATCATCACTCATATAATTAACTCAATCCAAATCATCCAACAATTACATCAACATTCCAAAGTCCTATCCTAGGGTCATTAGCCTAAGTTTTCATAACCACATTATATTTTAGATATAGAAAACCGAAACCATACCTTAGCCGGTTCCCGTTCCACCCGAAACACTCTCAAATGAACTTCCAAGGTTTCCAAAGTCTCACCAATAGATTTCCAAGCTTGGGATTCCACACCAAAGCTTTCCAAAACCACCAATCACGCTCCAAAACACGTATATACAAGGCCTAAGCCACAATATCCATAAAACTCAAAATTTTCCACTAGGGTTTGAGGTACTTACCAACCTAAGGATCAAAGGAACAAGAACAAGCTTTCCCCTCAAGCTAATTTGATCCTATAACACAAGGAAGCTCACAATTTCAACATTTTTGCCCAATGAACTCGAAAATAAAGGGCTGGGATTCAAAACTGAAACTGTGACTTATCTCAAGATTTCTTGTGTGAGTTTTGTAGAGCTCGACACCGCAGTCGCGTGGCCGTAAATGGTGCGTCAAACGGAGCTCGGAGCGAAAAGTTATGCCACCTTGAATCAAGCCAAGGGTTTGCTTCTCCTTTCTCCTCCCATGGGTGTGTTTCAGCGTGTTTGTTGTGTTTGGGAGGGAAGAGAAAGCTGAGCTCTCTCATTAAAGGGGGCTTGGCTGGGCCCTTGGACCCAAATTGGGTCGGGTTGGCCCGGTTTGGCCCGTTCAGCCCAATCTTGGACCGATTTCTTTAAAATTGGTGTCGAAATTCTCGTTTCGAATTTCTCTACCACATTAGACCATAAAAACCTCATTTCTCACTTTCTAGAATATATTTTAATTTATGGGTTAATTAGCCATAAATTAACCGGGTTTTACATCATACCCACCTAAATGGAAATTTTGCCCACAAAATTCGAATTTAGTTACCTGAGAACAGGTGTGGGTAGTCTACTCGCATCTCTAACTCAAGTTCCCAAGTGTGCTCCTCAACACCGGCTCGGCTCCATGCCACTTTCACCAATGAAACCTCTTTTCCGCGTAACTTCTTAATACTCGTGTCATCAATCCTGACCAAAGCCACTGGTAGAGTCAAATCCTCCTTTAACTGAACTGATTCTGGTTCTAACACATGGCTGGGATTAGGAATATACTTCCGAAACTACGACACGTGAAATACGTCGTGCAGGTTCGAAAGGTGAGGCGATAGAGCCATCCGATATGCCACCGGTCCAACTCTCTCCAGAATCTGAAACAGACTGATGTATCGAGGGTTCAGCTTCTTTGTAACCTTAAGGAAGGCATGGTCTCCTTCCTCAAACTCTAAGGGCTTCTGCCTCTGATCGGCGTAACTCTTCTGACGGTTCTGAGCAGTGAGCATCCTATCTCTGATTTTCTTAACTTGTTCTGTGGTCTCAGCTATCAATTCTGGCCCTAACAGACCTTTCTCTCTGGCCTCGTACCAGCACAGCGGAGATTGGTATTTCCTAGCTCCCATACAGAGCCTCATACGGAGCCATTCCGATGCTCGCATGGTAGCTATTATTATACGCAAACTACACTAGTGGCATATACCAATCCTAGCTCACCGGCTGGTCCAAAACACAAGCCATCAACATGTCCTCTAGGGTTTGGATTGTTCTCTCAGATTGACCATCTGTTTGGGGATGGAAAGCTGTACTTAAGCTCAAACGGGTTCCAAAAGCTTTCTGAAATGCACCCCAGAACCTCGAAGTGAAACGGGGATTTTTATCAGAAACTATAGTCGTAGGCACACCATGAAGTCTCACAATCTCCTTTATATACAGGTGAGCTAACTCTTCAAGAGTGTAGTTCATCCGAATGGGTAGAAAATGAGCCGACTCGGTCAGTCGGTCCCCAATTACCCAAACAGCATCAAAACCGGGCCTAGTACTCGGTAATCCCAACATAAAATCCATCGCAATGCTCTCCCACTTCCATTGTGGAATCTCCAAGGGCTGCAATGTCCCGGATGGTCTCTGATGTTCAATCTTCACCTTTTGACAAGTTAAGCACTTCGAGACATATTCCTCCACATCATTCTTCATACCAGGCCACCAGAACATAGCCTTTAGATCATTATACATCTTAGTACTCCCAGGGTGGATTGAAAATCTGCTTTTGTGTGCTTCCTTTAATATATCTTGCCGCAAAGTCCCTACATCTGGCACAATAATTCTACCCTTGAACCTCCATAATCCATCTTGATCCTCGGACACTCTGTACTGTTTTTTTTTTTTGCTCAATAGCCGGCAACACCTTCGATAACGCATCATCGTTTTGATGAGCCTTCAAGAGTTCGGATCTAAAATCACTTGAGATCTGCAGTTGGCTCAACCACAGAGTTCCATCCACTTCTTGAACGTCAATCTTTAGACTTTTGAATGCCTTGAACAACTCCTCTTCTCGAAGCATCATCCAAGAAGCATACAGCGATTTTTGGCTTAGTGCATCCGCTACGACATTCGCTTTTCCCGGATGGTAACTCAACTCAAAGTCGTAATCCTTCAGTAACTCCATCCACCTTCTCCTCCTCATATTAAGTTCTTTCTGGTCAAAGAGATATTTCAAGCTCTTATGATCAGAGAAAACTTTGAACTTAACTCCATAGAGGTAATGCCTCCACACCTTCAATGAAAACACAACCGCAGCGAGTTATAGGTCATACGTTGGGTAATTAACCTCGTGAGGTCTCAACTTCCATGAGGCATAAACCACCACCTTTTGGTGCTACATCAGCACGCACCCCAAACCCTTTAGTGAGGCATCACAATACACCTCAAAAGGTTCATTCGGTTCAGGTAATACCAACACAGGCGCAGTAGTTAACTTCTGCTTCAACGCTTGGAAACTCTCCTTACACTCAGAAGTCCAAACAAACGGCGCATCCTTATGGGTTAACTTGATCAATGGAAAGCCAAATGTGAGAATCCTTTGATGAATCTCCGATAGTAGCCAGCTAATCCCAGAAAACTCCTTATCTTGGTAATTGAGGTTAGTCACTTCCACTCCATCACTGCTTCCACTTTGGCAGGATCTACTGCTATACCCTTTTTACTCACTACGTGACCCAAGAACTTCACCTCACGTTTCCAGAACTCGCATTTAGATAGTTTCGCATAGAGTTTCTTCTCTTTTAGTATCTGCAACACGGTCCTCAAGTGCCCTGCATACTCCTCTTTAGTCTTGGAATAAACCAGTATCTCATCAATAAAGACAACAACGAATTTATCCAGAAACGGACGGAAGATCCTAGTCATATAATCCATAAACACTGCAGGAGCGTTTGTCAATCCGAAAGACATTACAGTGTACTCGTAGTAACCATAACGAGTTCTGAAAGTGGTCTTAGGGATGTCCTCATCTCTCACTCTTATCTGGTGATAATCGGATCGCAAATTAATCTTGGAGAACACTCCGGCCCCTTGTAACTGGTCCATGAGGTCATCAATCTTTGGTAGTGGATATTTATTATTTATGGTGACCTTGTTCAGTTGTCTGTAATCCACACAAAGCCGCATACTCCCGTCTTTCTTTTTCACCAATAACACCGGCGCTCCCCACGGAGAAACACTCGGTCGGATAAAATTCTTGCCCAGAAGATCCTCGAGTTGAGATTTCAGCTCGGCCATCTCTAGCGGCGATATCCTATAGGGAGCAGTCGAGATTAGCCCTGTTCCTGGCACCAATTCGATCGCAAATTCAACCTCTCGATGAGGCGGAAATTCCTCAATGTCATCAGGAAATACTTCCGAAAACTCACATACAATCGGAATCTGTTCTAAGTTTTGATCATCACGCGAGACGTCCGCGGTTAACAACAGAATGCCTTGACATTCAGCCCCCGAACAATTCACTATCATGGAATTCAAGTAATAGTTATTTACCACAACCGGCCCTTCCGTATCTTCCGATATAAAGTACACTGATTTTGCAGAACAATTGAGTAAAATGTGGTTCTTGGACAACTAGTCTAACCCCAAGATAAGATCAAGACCTACCATCGGCAAACAGACTAAATTGTGTACAAAGTCATGTTGCTTGTCCCTAAAGGAAACTTGCGAACATCCAAGCCTAGTTACCATGACTTCATGGGTGGCATTATACACCTTCATGTCATAACCTAACGTTACGATCTTCAACTCCAACTCACCAGCCTTCTCAAATGCAATGAATGAATGTGATGCTCCAGAATCAAACAAGGCATTTAAAACTTGACCCGCTATTTCACATTTACCTCGGATGAGTGTCTCAGACCCCTCGGCCCTTATAGATGAAGTAGTGAACACCCGTCCAGGCTGCTGTGCTCTCCCGGTACCCTGTTTCTGCTTCTCTGGACAGTTGGAGGCTTTATGCCCCAGCTTTCCACATGAGTAGCATAGACCCCAACCGGCCTTAGACGGAACACCAGGATGATAACTCCCACATCTAGTGCAAGCCTGTTCATTCAAAGGTTTCTTTCTAAATCTTCTCCCTAAAGCATTGTTGTTGTTGTTGTTGTTGGGCCTTCAGAAGCTGTTCTGACCCTGAGTCCTCTGTGGTGCAAAACCTACCCGCTTGAAAGGCGAGCCTCTAGGAGTAAAACTCTTCCCTCGGTTCAGTGGAAGTGATCCCCTCTGGCTTCCTCTCTCTGCAGCTGCCTTCTTCACACACTCTTCGGCAACTCTGCTTTTGTTTACCAACTCGAAAAAAGTCCTAATCTCCATAGGCCCTACGGAGAGTGGGATCGTATCCACAGAGATTGGTAAATTTGAATAATTTAATTAATTGGTGAATTAGTCAAGCTTAGACAGAATAAGTTGTAAGTGCAGGATCATAAATGGCGGAAACATAAATGGCAAAAGAATAAAGGAAAACAATAAAGTGCAAAAATAGAAATAGCAAGAATGTAAAAGGGAATGGGAATTTGCTGAATGTAAATGAAAGCTATAAAAGAATGGGAGAGATAAGAATGAGGGAATTCATTGAGATAAGGAGATATTGTCTCTTTGGATTAAATCCAACTTATATCCTCGTCAATCATGCAACTCATTAACCTCTTGGCAATCATGATTGATTGAGCCCCAATCCCTTGGTGACTCAATATCTCCGATCTTGATCAATAGCCAGTTCCTTTGTCTAATTGCTCATGAAGAGAGATATGCTTGGTCCCTGATTATACCACACATCCTTGTAGGTCCAGGTAGAGGGAGGATTATATGTCACCATATCCAAACACTAAAACCCAGATTCTACTCAAGTGTGAGAAGAGATTTCTAGCATGGTGATAAACCACTATTTTATGGTTTATCTTGTGCTCAATTGAGTGGTTTTTATCAACTCTTTACCCACTTATTCATATGATTTGCATGGTTTTACATTCTCCTTCCCGATTGTGTGCTTTGATTGAAAACATGCTTCTTTGTCTTTTATTTCCTTTTATTTAATCCTCTCTTATTACCATTAGATGCCTTGATATGTGTATTAAGTGATTTCAGGAATTACAGAGCAAGAATGGCTTAGAGGATGGAAAGGAAGCATGCAAAATTGGAAGGAATACAAGAAGTTGAAGGAACTACAAAGCTGTCAGCCTGACCCTCTCGCACTAAAACGATCATAACTTGAGCTATAGAGATCCAAATGATGCGGTTCTACTTGCGTTGGAAAGCTAACATTCGGGGCTTCGATTTGATATATAATTTGTCATAGTGGCTGTTCCGGGGGTTACCTGAAACGTGTAGCTCGGTCGTCTAGAGATGCCCGAGGTGGGGGTCAGGGACCCGAGCTTGATGTGTTGGCGGTTGGTGGTTGTACCTGCAATGACACTCCGATGCTTAAGTTAGCATGGGTCCAAGCAGATATGTGTAGAATGTGGAATGTATGTCATACCTGGGTGCTCTAGTGTATTTATAGTAGTTGGTCGTGATCTTCCCTGGATAAGATATTCTTATCTTATCTTATCTTTTGGGAGTTTTACCTCTATCTTTGCGGAACCGCCTTTCCTAGGCTTTTTCGGCCTTTAGGTTTTGGGCTTCGTTCCTTTTGATGGGCCTTCTTAGCTTTATTTGTCCGAGGTCCGACCTTAGGCGTGGGCCTTGGGATGAGGTCGGACCTTTCATGGATTTTGCCGAGTTTGGAGGAGCTCGGTCAGGGTATGAACAGTGCCCCTGCCCGAGTTCGTCCTTTTTGGGAGGTCGAGCTCGGGCATAGTTGTTTTTCAAAATTCAAAAATGGCCGTTTCCTGCATTTATTGCATTTTACCGTTTCTCCTCGATTTCCGTTCGGGCTCTGTGAAGGCATTATTTATTTGCTCCCTTCCTTTTTCTTCGTTTATTCTGTTCTTTCCTGTTTTTTCTAAGTTTTCGCCATCTCTTTTTCGAGCACCGCTTCTTCTTTCTCTTTGTTCTTCTTCCCCGAATCTTTCAGTGCGTCTTTCCGGGGTTTCCTCTGTGCCGCCGTTTCGTTCTTCTTGCTTCGGAGCTCGTCGTCTTCTTTCTTTCTTCCAGGTTTGTTCCCGTCTCTTTTCTTTGCGCACATATGCTTTCTGTTCTTTTGTGTGGCTCTTTGTCTGTTTCTTCTTTCTTTATGCCTGGGTTGCCCCAAAAAGAGGCGCCGCCATTGCTTTGTTTGCATATGGGGGGGCTCTTTTTGTTTTTCTGGTACTTTGTTCCGGGTTGCCGTATTTTCTTTTTTGTTTCTTGCTTGGCTGAACGGGTTTTTCGCTGTCTGCTTTATGTGATTTTTGCTTGCTTTTGTATTTCTTCTTTGTAGGTAAGAGTTTTATGTCTCGAAAGGTTCTTCAGGCGATGTCGACCAAGATTCCAAGTGGTCTTGGTTGGGTAGACCCTCTTCCTCTAAAAGTCCCTTCTGTGGTAGATTCTGAATATTTGGCTAGGTTCCGTAGGCACTGTAGTATATGTGAGAATAGAGAGTCTGAGAGGGATTATGAGCTAGTAGCCCCGGATTCCGAGGAGAGAGTTTGCTTCCCGCCTTTAGATAGTTCCGAGAAGCTCTTCTTTTATGCTTATGATTGTTTTTTCTCTAAGCTGAGTGTCCGACTTCCTTTTACCGACCTGGAGTCCGAGGTGTTGTGGTCTTGTAACCTTGCCCCTACGCAGCTCCATCCAAATTCTTGGGCGTTTTTAAAGCTGTTTCAACTTTTGTGTCAGTTTTTGGGCGTCGCTCCCTCTATTTCTCTTTTTTCCTATTTGTTTGTGTTGACGAAGCCGGGGTCGGGTGGAGGGAAGGTGTCTTGGGTCTCTTTTAGGGCTAACCAGGGAAGGAAGTTTTGTACCCTTTATGATGAGTCCTTTCATGATTTCAAGAACTTTTATTTCAAGGTCCGGGCTACTGGAGACGTCCGACCTTTCTTTCTGGATGAGAGTGGGGAGCCTTCTTTTCCGCTTTGTTGGCAGGAGAATGTAGTGTTTGCTAAGTATACTTTTGAGAGTCTAGATGAGGTTGAGCAGGCTTTTGTGGGTGTGGTGAGCAGTTTATGGGGTCGGGCACCTCACTTGGATACGAAGAAAATGTTGGGGGATCCAAGCCTTCTCCGTTCCGAGTTAGGTAGTTTCCCGACCTCTCCGAGATTCTTCTTTTTCAATATTGTTGTTTTGCTTGTTTTTGGTTGAATTTCTGTTGTGGTAATCCTTTTCTTTATATTTCTGCAGAGATGTCTTCTCAGGCGGATTCCATGAAGTTCCTTCGTCGGACGAAGAAGTCTGTGGCTGCTCGAAATATCGAGGCTGAGGCTTCTGCTCGATCTTCTCCGCAGAAGGCTACCGTGGGTGTTCAGACTCGGTCGAAGACTATTCCGACTCCCCAGTTCCGAGCTATAAATCAAGACCCTCCGACCTCTGGGCCTGCTACCTCTTCTCCTCCCCCGTTCTCGGGTCCTCCTCCCAAGAAGCAGAAGACCTCTCAAGAGCTTGCGGGTTTTAACGATAAGGATTTCGATGCTCTTGGTTGGATTGAACAGCATATTCTCCCTCAGACTTTTATCTCTACTGATGACGTGTCTATGGAGCATCATTTTCAGTATATGGCGCGGAGTTGTGTTCGGATGGCCAGTCTTCATGCTGCTATTGCCCGGGAGTTCAAGAAATCTCCTATTGGCGCGACCAGCTCCCGACTTGAGAAGGCTCAGTCCGAGTTTGAGAAGTTTAGTGAGCTGAAGGCTGCTAGGATTACGGAGCTGGAGGCCTCTTTGGAGAAGGAGAAAGCTAAAGCTACCGCGGCTGTGGCGGCAGCGAAAGCGTCCGAGAAGATGGCGAAGGCGGCGACGGAGAATTATACTCGGGTATATGCCGAGCTTGTGGAGACAAGGGAGAAGTTGCAATCTGCTCAGGATGATTTTTACGAGCTGGAAGGCCATGTGGCTAAGGGTATGGATGCTATGTTCGAGAATTTGAAGGCTCAGGTCCGGGTTCTTGCTCCTGACCTGGATCTGAGCTTATTTAGTACGGATAACGTTGTTGTGGAGGGAAAGATTGTTCCTGCTCCCAATGAGGATGAGGTGCCGGTGTCCGATCCCAAGGTTCCGGTGTCCGACCTCAAGGTTCCGGTTGCGGACCCGACTTCACCTTTGGCCGGGGATGGATCTGGTGTGGAGGTTTCAAGCCGAGATGATGGTGCTGTCAAGGCTGTCCCGATTTCTATGGTTCTTCCTCCGCAGCCTTCTACCGATGTGGAATCCGGAAAGGACCTTGATCCTCTGTAATCTTTTTATTTTTGGTTCTTTGCCCGGCCTGTGGGCTCTTTTGTTTTTTTGGATGGTTGCTGTGAACGCTTTGGACGCTTTTTTGCTATTAGCTACTTGTAGTAACTTTTTAGCTTATTATGTGGTGTTTTGCTTTGACTTTTTGTTCCGCTTTTATGCTTTTTAGTTGTTTTTTGGATAACAACTTTTTAGCTAGCGCTTTGAAACTTCCGTTTTGTCCTTTCCTTCGATTTCGTTTCTTCGCTTGTACTTTTTTAGTTGTTTTTGGATAACAACTTTTTTAGTAAGCGTTTTCGAAACTTCGTTTTATCTTTTCCTTCGATTTCGTTTCTTCGCTTTGTACTTTTTAGTTGTTTTTGTATAGCAACTTTTTAGTAAGCGTTTTCGAAATCTTGGTTTTGCCTCTTCCTTTGATTTCGTTTTTTCGCTTGTACTTTTTAGTTGTTTTTGTATAGCAACTTTTTAGTAAGCGTTTTCGAAATCTTGGCTTTTGCTGCTTTAAGGCTTCTTTCTTGGATCCGGGTTTTTCCTCGGACCTCGGGTGTTCGAGTACTTCCCTTTGTTGGGTCCGACCTTGTCGTTGGTCGGCCTTTTAAGTTATTTTTGTAATCTCTTTTTATTTGGCTCTTTTGAACCTTTTCAGAGTTACTTTATAACTTCTCACATTAATTTGAACCTCGTCGCTTTATCTTTGCCGACCTTGTGCGGTCTTTTTGGCAAATGATTTTTTGCGTTTTGCCGAGCATAAATTAATGCGCCTTGGCGGGGTACTTTTTCAGGATTTGTTTCATCACGAGGAAGAACAAAAGAAAATAGAAAGATTTGATTGGTATTTAAAAAAGAAAGAATATTTACAGAGTGTTTACCCTTGACTAGGTCGGGTGCCTTACTTGACCGGGTGTCTCATTAAAAAACCCTGTAGGGGAAAAAGAGTACACCTCGGGTCAAATTTTTCTAGCTGTAGTACCGTCTTAGATTGCAGGCGTGCCAGGCCCTGGGCAGCTCATTGCCTTCTAGGTCGGATATCTTGTAATAGCCTGTTCCTAAGACTTCTGTTACTTTGTAGGGTCCTTTCCAGTTTGCGGCTAGCTTTCCTTCTCCCGACTTTTGTGTTCCGATGTCATTTCGGATTAAAATTAGGTCGTGAGTGGAGAAGCTTCGTTTTATTACCTTCTGATTGTATCTGAGGGCCGTTCGCCGTTTTAAGGCTTCTTCTCGGATCCGGGCCCTTTCTCGGACCTTGGGGAGGAGGTCGAGTTCTTCCTTTTGTGCCTGCGGGTTACCTTCTTCGTTGTAGAAGATGACTCTGGGTGACCCTTCATCTATTTCGATAGGAATCATTGCCTCCATCCCATAAGCTAGTCGGAATGGCGATTCTCCTGTTGTAGAGTGTGGAGTTGTCCGATATGCCCATAGCACCTGGGGGAGCTCTTCAGCCCATGCCCCTTTGGCCTCTTGGAGTCTCCGTTTTAACCCGGCCAAGATGACTTTATTTGCAGCCTCTGCTTGTCCATTGGCTTGTGGGTGCTCGACTGAGGTGAATTGCTGTTTGATTTTTAGTTCGGCCACCAAGTTCTGAAAACTTGTGTCCGTGAACTGTGTTCCATTGTCTGTTGTGATGGAGTAGGGGACTCCGAACCTTGTGACAATATTTTTGTATAGGAATTTGCGACTTTTCTGAGCCGTAATGGTGGCTAAGGGTTCAGCTTCGATCCACTTTGTGAAGTAGTCGACCCCTACTATGAGGTATTTGACTTGCCCCGGTCCTGGGGGGAACGGGCCGAGTAGGTCAAGTCCCCATTTTGCGAAGGGCCATGGTGCAGTGATGCTGATGAGGTCTTCGGGTGGTGCTTTGTGGAAGTTGGCGTGTTTTTGGCAGGGGGGCATATTTTCACAAACTCCGTCGCGTCTTTTTGCAAAGTTGGCCAGTAGAACCCGGCTCGGACTACTTTCTTGGATAACGCCCGAGCTCCGAGGTGGTTCCCACACATGCCTCCGTGGACTTCTTCGAGGACGCTCTTTGTTTCTGAGGTCGGGACGCACCTAAGGAGGGGGTTTGCGAATCCTCTTCTGTATAATACGTCGTGAATTAGTGTATAATTCTGGGCGTCTTTCGTGAGTCTTTTAGCTTCCTTTCTTTCGGTGGGGAGAGTTCCCGACTTCAGGTAATTGAGTATGGGGGTCATCCATCCTTGCTGTTGGTTGGATATATTTAGCGTTTCTTCTTCTCTTGTCACGGAGGGAGATTGTAAGGTTTCCTGGAGGAGACTTCTGTTGTTGCCTCCGGGCTTGGTGCTGGCGAGCTTTGAGAGGGCGTCTGCCCGGGCGTTTTGTTCCCGCGGTATGTGTTGGATCTGTATTTCTGAAAAGTGGCGTAATTGTGCCTGTGTTTGGTCCAGGTATTTCTTCATAGTTGGGTCTTTGGCCTGATAGCTTCCATTTACTTATGATGTGACGACCTGGGAGTCGCTGAAGATCGTGATTTTCTGGGCTCCGACCTCTTCGGCTAGTTTTAGGCCTGCTAGTAGGGCCTCGTATTCGGCTTGGTTGTTCGAAGCCTGGAACTCGAATTTTAGGGATAGTTCTATCCGCGTTCCTTGGTCGCTTTCGAGTATAACCCCTGCTCCACTTCCTGTTTTGTTTGAGGACCCGTCGACATACAGGTTCCATGAGAGTGGGGTTCCAGGGGTCTCAGTGTATTCTGCGACGAAGTCGGCTAGATACTGAGATTTTATGGCAGTCCGGGCTTCATAGTGGAGGTCGAACTCGGACAGTTCCACCGCCCATTGTAGGATTCGTCCCGCCAGGTCTGTTTTTTGTAGGATGTGTCTCATGGGTTGGTTTGTCCGGACTTTGATGGTGTGGGCTTGAAAGTAGGGACGGAGCCTCCGAGCTGTGAACACTAGGGCGTAGGCGAATTTTTCTATTTTCTGATAGTTTAATTCGGCCCCTTGTAGTGCCTTGCTTACAAAGTATATGGGGTGTTGTCCTTGGTTATTTTCTCGTATTAATGCTGAAGCGACTGCTCGATGTCCGACCGAGAGGTATAGTACGAGCTCTTCCCCTTTTAAAGGTCGGGTTAGGATTGGTGGCTGCCCGAGGAATTCCTTAAATTCTTGAAAGGCTTTTTCGCACTCCGGGGTCCATGAGAAGGGTTTCCCTTTCTTTAGGAGTGAGTAGAGAGGTAGTGACTTTATCGCTGATCCTGCCAAGAATCTTGATAGGGCGGCCAGCCTTCCATTCAGTTGTTGTACTTCTTTGACACACGTCGGGCTTTTCATATTGAGTATTGCTTGGCATTTATCCGGGTTCACTTCGATGCCCCTTTGAGTCAGCATGAAGCCTAAGAACTTTCCGGCTTCTGCGGCGAAGGTGCACTTTGTCGGGTTAAGTCTCATGTTGTGTTTTCTGAGGGTGCCGAAGACGCTGGCGAGGTCGGTCAGTAAGTTTCTGTCTTCTTGTGTCTTTACCAGCATGTCGTCGACGTACACCTCTAGCTGTAGTCCGATGTGCTCTGAGAACACTTTGTTCATTAGCCTCTGGTAGGTTGCCCCTGCGTTCTTCAGCCCAAAGGGCATTACTACGTAGCAGTAGTTTGCCCTTGGGGTTATGAACGAGGTTTTTTCTTGGTCGGGTCCGTACATCGGGATTTGATTGTATCCCGAGTATGCGTCCATGAAGGAGAGATATCTGTAGCCTGAGGCTGCGTCTACTAAGGCGTCGATGTTTGGTAGTGGATATGGGTCTTTGGGGCAGGCTTTGTTGAGGTCTGTGTAATCGACACACATCCTCCACTTTCCGTTGGGCTTTTTTACCAGGACCACGTTTGCAAGCCATAGGGGGTATTTTACTTCCCTAATGAACCCTGCATCTAGTAGTGCTTGTACTTGTTCTTCTATCGCTTGCATGCGCTCGGGTCCGAGCTTCCGGCGTCTTTGTTGGACAGGTCGGGATCCCGGGTAAACTGATAGCTTATGGCACATCAAGTCGGGGCTTATGCCTGGCATGTCGGAGGCTTTCCAGGCGAAGAGGTCGGAATTTTCTTTTAAGAGGGTGATGAGTTCCTCTTTTAGGCCCGTTTTGAGGTTCGCTCCTATGTTTGTTATTTTTTCAGGTGTGTTCCTAATCTGGACTTTTTCGGTCTCTCCCTCTGGTTGTGGTCGAAGATCTTCTCGGGACTGCACTCGTCCGAGTTCTATCGTGTTGACCTCCTTCCCTTTTAGGCTCAGGCTTTCGTTGTAGCATCGTCGCGCTAGTTTTTGGTCGCCTTTTAGGGTAGCGATTCCTTTTGCGGTAGGGAACTTCATGCAGAGGTGTGGGGTCGAGACTATAGCTGCCAGTCTGTTTAGGGTTGGTCGCCCAATGAGGGCATTATATGCCGAAGTGACGTCGACCACAATGTAGTCGATGCTTAATGTTTTAGATTGCTCGCCTCTTCCAAAGGTAGTGTGTAGCGGGATGTATCCTAAGGGATGGATCGGGGTGTCCCCTAGCCCAAATAGGTCGGTGGGATAGGGTTTTAGTTCTTTTTCTTCAAGTCCGAGCTTGTCGAATGCCGTTTTGAACAGGATATCTGCCGAGCTTCCCTGGTCAATCAGGGTTCGATGTAAGTTGGCGTTTGCTAGGATAATGGTGACTACCATTGGATCGTCGTGCCCGGGAATTATCCCTTGAGCATCTTCTCGGGTAAATGAGATAGTAGGTAACTCGGGCAGGGGGCTGTCTTCTCGGACATGATAGACTTCTTTGAGGTGTCTTTTTCGCGAGGATCTGGATGTTCCCCCGCCTGCAAAACCTCCATTTATCATGTGAACGTGTCTTTCAGGGGTTCGCGGGGTTTGTTCGGCCCGACCTTCGTTATCTCCCCGCCTTCTCTTCCTGGTCTCTTCTCCTTTTTCTGCTATGTATCTGTCGAGTTTTCCTTCTCTGGCCAGTTTTTCTATAACATTTTTTAGGTCATAGCAGTCGTTAGTAGAATGACCGTAGAGCTTGTGATACTCACAGTATTCGGACCGATCTCTTCCCGCTCTCTTGTGTTTTAGAGGTCGGGGCGGTGGGATCTTTTCGGTGTGGCATACTTCTCTGTAGACGTCTACCAGGGAGACTCGGAGGGAGGTGTAGTTGTGGTACTTCCGTGGCTTGTCCGAGTTGGGGTCTTCTTTTTTCTTTTGTTCCCGATCCCGATCTCGGAGTGGGTAGGTTGATTCCTTCCTAGAAGAGTCTCTTAGCTGGGAGGTTTCCTCCATGTTGATATATTTTTCTGCCCGCTCCTGCACCTCGTATAGGGAGGTCGGGTAGCGCTTGGATAGGGATTGGCTAAACGGTCCCTCTTTTAGGCCGTTTGCTAGTCCCATGATGGCCGCTTCAGTGGGTAAGTGTTGTATGTCCAGGCAGGCTTTGTTGAATCGCTCCATGTATTCTCGGAGAGTTTCTTGGTTACCTTGCTTGATCCCGAGTAGACTGGGGGCATGCTTTGTCTTGTCCTTTTGAATAGAGAATCTTGTTAGGAATTTTTTGGTTAGGTCTTCGAAGCTGGTGATTGATCTTGGTGGCAGGTTGTCGAACCACTTCATGGCTGACTTGGTGAGAGTGGTGGGGAAGGCTTTGCACCGAATCGCGTCGGAGGCATCAACTAGGTACATTCTGCTTCTGAAGTTGCTGAGGTGGTGACTTGGATCGGTGGTGCCGTCGTAGAGATCCATATCGGGTGGTTTGAAGTTTCGCGGTACCTTCTCCTTCATGATCTCTTGCGTGAAGGGATCATGGTTGCCTTCGGGGGTGGTGTCGCGTTCTGTCCGATCTTTCAGGTTGGCCTCTATTTTCCGCAGTTTTTCTTCTAATTCTCTGCGCTTGCGAGCCTCCCTTCTCAGATCTTGTTTAGTTTCTTTTTGCTTCTTTATGTCCTCTTCGAGTTGTTTCAGTCGGTTTTGTTGTGCCCGGACTGCTTCTAGAATTTCTGAGCTCTTTTCTTTTTCGGGATTTTGTGGATCTTTGTTTGGGAGCGATGTCTTTGGGCGATTCTGTTTGTTTCCTCCTGGAGTGCGTGGTGATAGAGGGCTGTCCGGTCGTTCTCCGGTGTCAACTTCCTCCTCTTGTTCTGATGCAGCGTGGTCATTGTTGAGAGGGTCGTCCGCCATGGTAAAGGGATGACTTCCAGGTCCCCGGCAACGGCGCCAATGTTCCGGGGGTTACCTGAAACGTGTAGCTCGGTCGTCTAGAGATGCCCGAGGTGGGGGTCAGGGACCCGAGCTTGATGTGTTGGCGGTTGGTGGTTGTACCTGCAATGACACTCCGATGCTTAAGTTAGCATGGGTCCAAGCAGATATGTGTAGAATGTGGAATGTATGTCATACCTGGGTGCTCCAGTGTATTTATAGTAGTTGGTCGTGATCTTCCCTGGATAAGATATTCTTATCTTATCTTATCTTTTGGGAGTTTTACCTCTATCTTTGCGGAACCGCCTTTCCTAGGCTTTTTCGGCCTTTAGGTTTTGGGCTTCGTTCCTTTTGATGGGCCTTCTTAGCTTTATTTGTCCGAGGTCCGACCTTAGGCGTGGGCCTTGGGATGAGGTCGGACCTTTCATGGATTTTGCCGAGTTTGGAGGAGCTCGGTCAGGGTATGAACAGTGGCCATACAGTTAGGCAACGCGAACGCGCGCTCCACGCGGACGCGTCGCATCTGCGAATCTCATTCCGCGCAGACGCGTGGATGACGCCTCCGCGTCACTTTGCCGCGACCTGTACGGATCAGATTTCACAATCAGCGATTTCTGGGCTGTTTCTGACCCAGTTTTCGGCCCAGAGAACACAGATTAGAGGCTATAAAGTGGGGGAATGCATCCATTCATAATTATTCTTTACATTACTCACAATTTTAGGTTTTAGATATAGTTTTTAGAGGGAGAAGCTCTCTTCTCTCTCTTAGGATTAGGATTAGGATTAGGATTTCAACTTCTTCATCACAGGTTCAATGTTCTTTTAATTTATTTTCTACTTTTATTTATCACTTTAGTTGATTATTTGATGTTGCCAATTTGGCTTATGGATTTCTATGTTCAATCTAACCTTCTATTTAATATAATTTGAGGTATTTCAGACTTATGATTGTTTTTTCTAATTTATGTTATTGATGCTTGTGCTCTATCCAAATTATTTTCATTCAAGTAGATTTTATTCTCTTTTGGCTTTGGTTGATTAATTGGTAACTCTTGAGTTATCAAACTCATTGTTGACTGAAAATTGGAATTCTTCAAGAATTAATTCGAGATCCAATAATTCTAACTTTTCCCAAGGAAAGACTGGAATTAGAGGATTTGAATTAATTCATCCACTTAACTTACCTTCATAGTTAGAGGTTAACATAGTGGGAGAAAAATTCAATTCTCATCACAGTTGATAAGGATAACTGGGATAGGACTTCCAATTTCTCATACTTTGCCAAGAGTTTATTTTACAATCATTTATTTATTTTACTTGTCATTTATTTTATTTGTTCCTCATTCTCAAAATCCCCAATTTATAAATTCATAACCAATAATAAGAACATACCTCCCTACAATTCCTTGAGAAGACGACCCGAGGTTTAAATACTTCGGTTATCAATTTATTTAGGGGTTTGTTACTTGTGACAACCAAAACGTTTGTAAGAAAGGTTGATTGCTTGGTTTAGTAACTATACTTACAACGAGAGTTTACTATAACCTCTAAACCATTAATCTTCAGTTCATCAAAATGGCGCCGTTGCCGGGAAATTGCAAACGTGTGCCTTATTATTGGTTATTGTAAATATTTTTCAAAAAAAATATTTTTTCTTTTACTTGTTTATTTGTTTCTTCTTTTCCCCCTTTATTTCTGACAACTACTATGAATTCTCACCCCTCTCGCTTTGAGTCTAGTTCTAATTTTGTTGCAAGGAATGGAAGCTATAATAGGAATATGCATCAAGGTCAAAGCAATCAAAGATGGATGGAGCCAAGAGGATCTGATCAACCCTTTAGGCAACACCACCTTCCAAGATATCACAGACAAAGACCATCCTACAATGCATACCAAGCTGATAGATATGGTGGACCGCCTAGTAGCTACCAACAAGCCCCACCGTATGCTCAGAGACCATCCTCACAACATGACTTTGAACCACCACACTCACAAGCCCCTTTTCACCATTCACCTCCATATGACCCCAATCTTTATTCACCACACCAACCACCATATGAACCATTCCCAGAACCACCACCTCAATATACACCATCTCCATATCCTTATCAAGAGGAACCACTTCCGTGTTATGAACCTTTTCTCCCAACAAATGAACCCTCCTATCCACCCCAAACCTCCATGGAAACCAAACTTGCCTCTATCATTAGTCTCACCTCTACTCTTCAAGCACTTATATCCCGTTTGGGCCAACCCTCTACACCCAATATTCAACCCTCAAGCTCCACTGCACTTCCATCTCAACCACATAATGATCCACCCATCCCATTACCACCATCCATGGAAGAGCACCCACATCCATCCACCCAAGAGCAACATGATCCCAATGATACTATTGACATAGAATAAGAGAGAAAGGATCATCTTCGCGAATCCATACTTCATAAGGAGCTAGAGGAGGCACTAAAGGTAAAGGTAGTAGAGACCTTTGCAGATGAAGGAGTAGTTGAAGGAAATTATCATAGAAAAGAAGCCATCAAGGAGGATTTGGTACTTGAAGGTGAAGAAACGGTTGAACAAGAAATCATTAAGGATGAATACGATTTCATACTTAAATACCTGGATCAAGCAAGAAATCAATTATCTTCCAGATGTTCGGACACTCAACAGACTCCCATGGCTTCATATGGAGAATCTAATGAAGAACGCAGCACGAAGAAGACATTAGAGACTCCAGTGGACAGCATAGAGCATAACTTCGTACTGGAACAAGTAGAGGACGCTGTCATTGTAGAAGAAGAAGAATTGGTTGAAGATTTAGGAGATGCCGAACCGCCACCTGAATCTAGAGTTGTGGAGAATTCCGTCAAGGATGTTACAATTGATGCTCAAGAGGATGTTGCGCAGTCTCCAATGCAGATATCTTATGAAGAACTGGACGGAATAACCCAAGAAGCAAGTTTTCTTGATGATGATAGTCACCAGTCAAGTCCTCCTAGTAATGAACTTGCATCTGCAAGTGAATTCTTTGAGACAGAAGAATCTTCCCCAAGTGAATACGAAGATGATGCAGAGGTCGATGGTGGACGAAATTGTGATCAACAATAATGGCTCTTTGGCATGTGCCTAAAAACTAACTCAGCACTTTCTTTCCACAACTCCGTTCAACTTAACCAGCAAGTGTACTGGGTCATCCAAGTAATACCTTACGTGAGTAAGGGTCGATCCCACAGAGATTGTTGGTATGAAGCAAGCTATGGTCACCTTGTAAATCTCAGTTAGGCATATTAAATGGTTATGGGTTTCGAAAATTAATAATAAATAGAAAATAAAAAGGGATAGAAATACTTATGTAAATCAATAGTGGGAATTTCAGATAGGCGTGTAGAGATGCTAGATTCCTTTCAAATCTCTACTTTCTTATTACTTTCATCCAATCCTTCTTATTCTTTTCCATGGCAAGCTGTATGTAGGGCATCACCATCATCAATGGCTACTTTTAATCCTCTCGGGAAAATGGTCCTATGCGCTGTCACTGCACGGCTAATCGTCTGGAGGCATCACCCTTGTTGATAGCTACATCTCATCCTCTCAGTGAAAATGGTCCAAATGCTCTGTCACAGCACGGCTAATCATCTGTCGGTTCTCAATCAGGTTGGAATAGAATCCATTGATTCTTTTGCGTTTGTCATCACGCCCAGCCTTCAGGAGTTTGAAGCTCGTCACAGTCATTCAATACCGGAATCCTACTCGGAATACCACAGACAAGGTTAGACTTTCCGGATTCCCGGGATCCTACTCGGAATACCACAGACAAGGTTAGACTTTCTGGATCCCCATGAATGCCGCCATCTATCTAGCTTATACCACGAAGATTCTGTTGGGGAATCTAAGAGATATGCGCCCGGCCTAGAGTAGAACGGAAGTGGTTGTCAGTCACGCGCGTTCATAGGTGAGAATGATGATGAGTGTCACGGATCATCACATTCATCAAAGTGTTGTGCAACGTATATCTTGGAATAAGAATAAAAGAGAATTGAATGGAAAGTAATGGTGATTGTATTGAAACTTGAGGTACAGCAGAGCTCCACACCCTTAATCTATGGTGTGCAGAAACTCCACCGTTGAAAATACATAAGTGAAAGGTTCAGGCATGGCCGAATGGCCAGCCCCCTGAACGATCAAAAGACCGAATGATCAAAGACTAAACAGTCAAAAGATTAAACTGTCAAAAGATGTCTAATACAATAGTAAATTATCCTATTTATACTAGACTAGCTACTAGGGTTTACATGAGTAAGTAATTGATGCATAAATCCACTTCCGGGGCCCACTTGGTGTATGCTTGGGCTGAGCTTGATCTATCCACGAGCTGAGGCTTCTCTTGGAGTTGAACTCCAAGTTATAACGTGTTTTGGGCGTTCAACTCCGGATCATGACGTGTTTCTGGCGTTTAACTCCAGACAGCAGCATGTACTTGGCGTTCAACACCAAGTTACGTCGTCAATTTCCGAATAAAGTATGGACTATATATATTGATAGAAAGCTCTGGATGTCTACTTTCCAACGCCATTGAGAGCGCGCCATTTGGAGTTCTGTAGCTCCAGATAATCTATTTTGAGTGCAGGGAGGTCAGATTGCAACAGCATCAGCAGTCCTTTTGTCAGCCTTTTTCAGAGTTTTCCTCAAGTCCCTCAATTTCAGCCAGAAATTACCTGAAATCAAAGAAAAACACACAAACTCATAGTAAAGTCCAGAAATGTGAATTTAACATAAAAACTAATGAAAACATCCCTAAAAGTAGCTTGAACTTACTAAAAACTACCTAAAAACAATGCCAAAAAGCGTATAAATTATCCGCTCATCACAACACCAAACTTAAATTGTTGCTTGTCCCCAAGCAACTGAAAATCAAATAGGATAAAAAGAAGAGAATATACTATAAATTCCAAAATATCAATGAATATTAATTCTAATTAGATGAGCGGGACTTGTAGCTTTTTGCTTCTGAACAGTTTTGGCATTTCACTTTTTCTGCTTGCTTTTTCTTTTTGTTTCTATATTTTTTTTTCGCCACTCTCTTTTTTTTTTCTCGCAAGCTTTTGCTATTCACTGCTTTTTCTTGCTTCAAGAATCAATTTCATGATTTTTCAGATTGTCAATAACATTTCTCCTTGTTCATCATTCTTTCAAGAGCCAACAATTTTAACATTCATAAACAACAAGATCAAAGACATATGCACTGTTCAAGCATTCATTCAGAAAACAAAAGTATTGTCACCACATCAATATAATTAAACTAAATTCAAGGATAAATTCGAAATTCATGTACTTCTTGTTCTTTTGGATTAAAACATTTTTCATTTAAGAGAGATGAAGGAGTAATGGATTTATTCATAACTTTAAGACATAGTTACTAAATTACTAATGATCATGAAGTAGAGACACAAAACATAGATAAGCATACAACATAAAAAAACGAAAAGCAGAAAGAAATAAGAACAAGGAATGAATCCACCTGAGTGAGAGTGGCACCTTCTTGAAGGTCCAATGGTGCTTTTTGAGCTCCTTTATGTCTCTTCCTTGCTTCTGTTGCATGATTCCTAGTAATTTTGGTGTTCCTATCCTTAGTTGCTCCCAATAATTGTGTGGAGGACAATTTATCCCCTGAGGTATCTCAGGGATCTCTTGATTTGCAGTCAAATATTCTACCACTGAGCTATAAACCCTTTACATGAGTCTTTCCATCTCCCATGACTCAGAGGTGGAAGCTTTTGTCTTCCCTTTTTTCTCTTCTTCATTTTTTTTTGGATGTCTCTGGCCTTAGGTGCCATTAATGGTTATGAAAAAGCAAAAATCTATGCTTTTACCACACTAAACTTAGAAAATTGCTCGCCCTCGAGCAAGAGAAGAAAGAAAGGATGAAGAATAAGAAGAAGATATGGAAGAGATTGAGGGATGTGTGTATTCGGCTATATGGGTGGGATTGGGTGGGAAAGTGAATTTGAATTTTAAAGGTAGGTGGGGTGTATGGGGAAGAGTGGATAGATGTAGGTGGTGAATGAAAAACAGAAGGGATGACCATGAATGGAGAGAGAGGGTGAGGTAGGTGGGGATCCTGTGGGGTTCACAGATCCTGAGATGATTCTGTGGGGTCCACAGATCTTGAGGTGTCAAGGATTTACATCCCTGCACCAATTAGGCATGTAAAATGCCTTTGCACACCATTCTGGCGTTTAAACGCCGAGATGATGCATACTCCGGGCGTTCAACGCCCATGTGTAGCGTGTTTCTGGCATTGAACGCCAGTTCCATGCTTGTTACTGGCGTTCAGCGCCAGCTTTTCCTCTAGGCATATTCCTGGCGTTCAAACGCCAGAATGTTGCTTGTTTCTGGCGTTCAGCGCCAGATTCATGCTCTCTTTTGGCGTTGAACGCCAGCCAGATGCTCCTTACTGGCGTTGAATGCCAGTCTGTCCTTCCTCCAGGGTGTGATTTTTCTTTTGCTGTTTTTGATTCTGTTTTTAATTTTTATATTTTTTTCGTGACTTCACATGATCATGTACCTAATAAAACACAAAATAACAATAGAATAAAATAAAATAAAAATTAGATAAATAAAATTGGGTTGCCTCCCAACAAGCGCTTCTTTAATGTCAATAGCTTGACAGTGGGCTCTTATGGAGCCACAAGGTGATCAGGTCAATGTTGTATAGTCCCAACACCAAACTTAGAGTTTGGATATGGGGTCTTAACACCAAACTTAGAGTTTGGTTGTGGCCTCCCAACACCAAACTTAGAGTTTGACTGTGGGGGCTCTTCTTGACTCTGAACTGAGAGAAGCTCTTCATGCTTACTCTCTTTTGTCACAGAGGGATGGCCCTGTACCTTAAACACAAGGTACTCCCCATTCAATTGAAGGACTAATTCACCTCTGTTGATATCTATCACAGCTCCTGCTGTGGCTAGGAAAGGTCTTCCAAGGATGATGCATTCATCCTCTTCCTTCCTAATGTCTAAGATTATGAAATCAGCAGGGATGTAAAGGCCTTCAACCTTTACTAACACGTCCTCTACTATTCCATAAGCTTGTCTCAATGACTTGTCTGCCAATTGTAATGAGAACAAGGCAGGTTGTACCTCAATGATCCCCAGCTTCTCCATTACAGAGAGTGGCATAAGATTTATCCCGGACCCTAGATCACATAGAGCTTTTTCAAAGGTCATGGTGCCTATGGTACAAGGTATTAAGAACTTGCCAGGATCTTGTCTCTTTTGAGGTAAAATTTGCTGAATCCAGGTATCCAGTTCACTAATGAGCAAAGGAGGTTCACTTTCCCAAGTCTCATTACCAAACAACTTGGCGTTCAGCTTCATGATAGCTCCTAAATATTGAGCAACTTGCTCTCCAGTCACATCTTCATCCTCTTCAAAGGAAGAATAGTCTTCAGAGCTCATGAATGGCAGAAGGAGATTTAATGGAATCTCTATGGTCTCTATATGAGCCTCATATTCCTTTGGATCCTTAATAGGAAACTCCTTCTTGCTTGAGGGACGTCCCAGGAGGTCTTCCTCAATAGGATTTTCGTCCTCCTCCTCCCTTGTGCATTCGGCCATGTTCATTACATCAATGGCCTTGCACTCTCCTTTTGGATTCTCTTCTGTATTGCTTGGGAGAATACTGTGAGGAGTTTCAATGACTTTCTTACTCAGCTGGCCCACTTGTGCCTCCAGATTTCTGATGGAGGATCTTGTTTCACTCATGAAACTGAAAGTGGCCTTTGACAGATCAGAGACTAGATTGGCTAAATTAGAAGTGTTTTGTTCAAAATTCTCTATCTGTTGCTGAGAAGATGATGGAAAAGGCTTGCTATTGCTCAGCCTATTGTGTCCACTATTGTTAAAGACTTGTTGAGGCTTTTGTTGATCCTTCCATGAGAAATTTGGATGATTTCTCCATGATGAATTATAGGTGTTTCCATAAGGTTCACCCATGTAATTAACCTCTGCCATTGCAGGGTTCTCAGGATCATAAGCTTTTTCAGAAGCTGCCTCTTTAGTACTGTTGGATGCATTTTGCCATCCATTCAGACTTTGAGAGATCATGTTGACTTGCTGAGTCAACACTTTGTTCTGAGCCAATATGGCATTCAGAGCATCAATTTCAAGAACTCCCTTCCTCTGAGGTGTCCCATTATTCACGAAATTCCTCTCAGAAGTGTACATAAATTGGTTATTTGCAACCATGTCAATGAGTTCTTGAGCTTCTGCAGGTGTTTTCTTTAGGTGAATTGATCCACCTACAGAATGGTCCAATGACATTTTCGAAAATTCAGATAGGCCATAATAGAATATATCTAATATGGTCCATTCTGAAAACATGTCAGATGGACATCTTTTGGTCAGCTGCTTGTATCTTTCCCAAGCTTCATAGAGGGATTCACCATCTTATTGTTTGAAGGTCTGAACATCCACTCTAAGCTTGCTCAGCTTTTGAGGAGGAAATAATTTATCCAAGAAAGTCGTGACCAGCTTATCCCAAGAGTCCAAGCTATCCTTAGGTTGTGAATCCAACCATATTCTAGCTCTGTCTCTTACAGCAAAAGGGAAAAGCATGTGTCTGTAGACTTCAGGATCAACTCCATTCGTCTTAACAGTCTCACAAATCTGCAAGAACTCAGTTAAAAACTGGTAAGGATCTTCAGATGGAAGTCCATAAAACTTGCAGTTCTGTTGTATTAAAGCAACTAGTTGAGGCTTAAGCTCAAAATTATTGGCTCCAATGGCAGGAATGGAGATGCTTCTTCCATCAAATTTGGACGTTGGCTTTGTGAAGTCACCAAGCATTCTCCTTGCATTATTATTTTTGGCTGCCATCTCCTTCTCTTGTTCAAAAATTTCTGAAAGGTTGTTTCTGGATTGTTGTAATTTAGTTTCTCTTAGTTTCCTTTTCAGAGTCCTTTCAGGTTCAGGATCAATTTCAACAAGAGTGCCTTTTTCCCTATTCCTGCTCATATGAAAGAGAAGAAAACAAGAAAAGAAGAGGAATCCTCTATGTCACAGTATAGAGATTCCTTTATGTTAGTAGAAGAAGAAAGGGGAGAAGAATGTAGAAGAGTGGGTTCGGATTTTTAGATGAAGAGAGGTGAAGAGAAGTGTTAGTAAAAAATAATTAAATAGAATAAAAAAAGAGAGGGGAAATTTCGAAAATAATTTTGAAAAAGGGGTTAGTAATTTTCGAAAATTAAAGATAAGATAAGATTAAAATTAAAATTTAGAACAAAAAGAATTTTTGAAAAAGAGGTGAGATATTTTCGAAAATTAGAGAGGGAAAAGTAGTTAGGTGGTTTTGAAAAAGATAAGAAACAAACAAAAAGTCAAATAGTTAGTTGAAAAAGATATTAAAATCAAATTTGAAAAAGATAAGAAGATAAGAAGTTAGATAAGATATTTTGAAATAGATTTAATTTTTAAAATTACTTAACTAACAAGAAACTAAAAGATAAGATTCTAAAAATTAAAGATTGAACCTTTCTTAACAAGAAAGAAACAATCTTCAAATTTTTGAATCAATCACATTAATTGTTAGTGAATTTTTGAAAATTTGATCTAAAGATAAGAAAAAGATATTGAAAATATTTTGAAAAAGATTTTTGAAATTTTCGAAAAAGAGGAAAAATTGGAAAAGATATGATTTTTGAAAAAGATTTTGAAAAGATAGGATTTTTAAATTTTTGAAAATTTGACTTGACTTGTGAGAAACAACTAATTTTAAAAGTTTTTGACCAAGTCAACCCAAAATTTCGAAAATTTGGAGAGAAAAAAGGAAAAGATATATTTTTGATTTTTGAATTTTTAATTATGAGAGAGAAAAACACAAACCTAACCCAAAACTTAAAAATTTTGGATCAAAACACATGATGCATGCAAGAACACTATGAATGTCAAGATGAACACTAAGAACACTTTGAAGATCAAGAACATAATTTTAAAAAATTCTTGATGCAAAGAAAACATGTAAGACACCAAACTTAGAAATCTTTAATGCATGGACTCTAACAAACGAAAAATGAATATGAAAAACAACAAACAACACAAAACAAGAAATCATCAAGATCAAACAAGAGGATTTACCAAGAACAACTTGAAGATCATGAAGAACACTATGAATGCATGGAATTTTTGAAAAATGCAAGAAAAATTTTTAAAGCATGCAATTGACACCAAACTTAAAAATTGACTCAAGATTCAAACAAGAAACACAAAATATTTTTTATTTTTATGATTTTATGATTTTTTTGGATTTTTATTAATTTTTTCGAAAATATTTTTGGAAAAACGAAAAAGAAAAGAAAAATTTTGAAAAAGTTTTGAAAAGAAAATTACCTAATCTGAGCAACAAGATGAACCATCAGTTGTCCATACTCGAACAATCCCTGGCAACGGCGCCAAAAACTTGGTGGACGAAATTGTGATCAACAATAATGGCTCTTTGGCATGTGCCTAAAAACTAACTTAGCACTTTCTTTCCACAACTCCGTTCAACTTAACCAGCAAGTGTACTGGGTCATCCAAGTAATACCTTACGTGAGTAAGGGTCGATCCCACAGAGATTGTTGGTATGAAGCAAGCTATGGTCACCTTGTAAATCTCAGTTAGGCAGATTAAATGGTTATGGGTTTCGAAAATTAATAATAAATAGAAAATAAAAAGGGATAGAAATACTTATGTAAATCAATAGTGGGAATTTCAGATAGGCGTGTAGAGATGCTAGATTCCTTTCGAATCTCTACTTTCTTATTGCTTTCATCCAATCCTTCTTATTCCTTTCCATGGCAAGCTGTATGTAGGGCATCACCATCATCAATGGCTACTTTTAATCCTCTCGGGAAAATGGTCCTATGCGCTGTCACTGCACGGCTAATCGTCTGGAGGCATCACCCTTGTTGATAGCTACATCCCATCCTCTCAGTGAAAATGGTCCAAATGCTCTGTCACAGGATGGCTAATCATCTGTCGGTTCTCAATCAGGTTGGAATAGAATCCATTGATTCTTTTGCGTTTGTCATCACGCCCAGCCTTCAGGAGTTTGAAGCTCGTCACAGTCATTCAATACCGGAATCCTACTCGGAATACCACAGACAAGGTTAGACTTTTCGGATTCCCGGGATCCTACTCGGAATACCACAGACAAGGTTAGACTTTCCGGATCCCCATGAATGCCGCCATCTATCTAGCTTATACCACGAAGATTCTGTTGGGGAATCTAAGAGATATGCGCCCGGCCTAGAGTAGAACGGAAGTGGTTGTCAGTCACGCGCGTTCATAGGTGAGAATGATGATGAGTGTCACGGATCATCACATTCATCAAAGTGTTGTGCAACGTATATCTTGGAATAAGAATAAAAGAGAATTGAATGGAAAGTAATGGTGATTGTATTGAAACTTGAGGTACAGCAGAGCTCCACACCCTTAATCTATGGTGTGCAGAAACTCCACCGTTGAAAATACATAAGTGAAAGGTTCAAGCATGGCCGAATGGCCAGCCCCCTGAACGATCAAAAGACCGAATGATCAAAGACTAAACAGTCAAAAGATTAAACTGTCAAAAGATGTCTAATACAATAGTAAATTATCCTATTTATACTAGACTAGCTACTAGGGTTTACATGAGTAAGTAATTGATGCATAAATCCACTTCCGGGGCCCACTTGGTGTATGCTTGGGCTGAGCTTGATCTATCCACGAGCTGAGGCTTCTCTTGGAGTTGAACTCCAAGTTATAACGTGTTTTGGGCGTTCAACTCCGGATCATGACGTGTTTCTGGCGTTTAACTCCAGACAGCAGCATGTACTTGGCGTTCAACACCAAGTTACGTCGTCAATTTCCGAATAAAGTATGAACTATTATATATTGCTGGAAAGCTCTGGATGTCTACTTTCCAACGCCGTTGAGAGCGCCTCATTTGGAGTTCTGTAGCTCCAGAAAATCCATTTTGAGTGCAGGGAGGTCAGATTCCAACAGCATCAGCAGTCCTTTTGTCAGCCTTTTTCAGAGTTTTGCTCAAGTCCCTCAATTTCAGCCAGAAATTACCTAAAATCACAGAAAAACACACAAACTCATAGTAAAGTCCAGAAATGTGAATTTAACATAAAAACTAATGAAAACATCCCTAAAAGTAGCTTGAACTTACTAAAAACTACCTAAAAACAATGCCAAAAAGCGTATAAATTGTCCGCTCATCAGTCGACTTTTCTCAACCTCCTAATTATGACTCAAGTGATGAGGAAGATATGGAAGAATTTGACCAGACATGGCTGGAATGGAAAAAGTTTGCAAAGAAGTGGAGGAATTCACTGAAGACCACAAGGGAGTAAAGCTTGCAGAACCACTGGAAACACCTATCCCAAGGTCACTACCACCCAATACAAACCTCAAGTGGGTAAAATCCTTAGCTTTTATCTTTACTTTTCCACTTGAATATGGTTTGCTTGAAACAGATGGCCAGCTTAGAGCTCTTTGCGGCTTTAAGAGTAAAAGGGAATTGACTCACACTCAGAGTTGGTATGCAAGATTCAATAAGGTTTCACACTTCAATTTGAGGTGCAAGGATTGGTGTCAAGCTCAATTGCAAGGATCTCGGAAGCTGATTGGTCACTGCAGTGCGAATTCAAACTACTCACCACCCGGCTGGAAAAATGCAGATCAAGACAAAGATGGGTGTAAAAGTAGAGTTTGGGATCCTGGAATCTATTCTGACATTCAACACCCCGGGACCCTGGAAACCTGTTTGAAACTGCTCAAAGGTTTTATGTGCCTTGTTTAGGACCCCGGAGGATGCTGGCACTCCAAGCACTAGTGGAGATTTCAGGATGAGTTCAAGCACAGGCCACCATGACAAGGAGCTCGCCAAATGTCCAACTTAAGGACTTTAACTAAAAGTGATGGGTGGGAGACAACCCACCATGGTATGATCGTTCTCCTTTTAGTTTTAATTTTAGTCTGTTTTTGAATTTTTGTTGAACCTGCAATTTTTGCATGACATTCATTGCATTTTTCATTCTGCATACTGCAAAAATAAATAAATAAATAAATAGCACGCACGCGACGCGGCAGCGTCGCTGACGCGTCCGCTTCACTAGTGCGTTTTGAAGAAAAAAGATTTGAACAGAGAGTCATGCGAGAGCGTGGCTGAAGGCGTGCCTTTGGCACAAACTGACCCATGCAACCGCGTCGCTAACGTGTCCGCGTCATGTGGGAAAAATGCCTCCCACGCGTCCGCGTCACCCACGCGAACGCGTGCCCTCAAAATCGACGTAAAAAGGGGTGTATGGCCGAAAGTCGCGCTGAACCTGGGCTGGCACCGTGCTAGAAGCACAAGCCCTACCACGCGAACACGTGCCCCACGCGTCCGCGCCATTTTCAAATTTAGGCCATCCACGCGATCGCGTCAACCACGCAACCGCGTCACCCTCGATTTTTGGCAAAAATGCATTTAAACAGAGAGTTGTGCGTGCGCGAGGCTACTCACGCGCCACTAGCGCAATTCGAGTCACGCGTCCGCGTGCCCCACGCGTCCATGTCACTTGAATTCATCACACCCCACGCGATGGCGTACACTATGCGTCCGCGTCGCCTGCGCCGCACAACTTATCCAGATCAGTGCCAATTATCTTATTTTTTTCTTCTCTAATTCTAATCTCTTCTATCTCTTCTTTTTTCTTCCTCCTTTTTACTTTCTTCTTCTTCATCTATTTCACTTCTCATCTCTCTTCACTTCCATTCTATTTCATTCAATTTATTTGCATACCCTCATTCATTACATTATCTTCATTGGTGTTGGAAATTTATTTGGGTCATTGTGGATTGTTGCAAAATTGTTTGGCAATTATCTTTTAATTTTTAAAGGGTTGCTTGCATGTTCAATTTATTATTTTCATTAGATTATTTACCATGCATGCTAAGTGTTTGTGAAAATGCCCGTATGGCATTATGCACTGTTTTTCAGTATCTTTTATCCTTCTACTCTGAATGCCTGATTTTTACGAAACCCTTTTTCATATCATATTCATTATATATAATTGTCATTACAAACATGTTGTAGTTTGAAAGACTTGGTAATCCAACTTGGACATTGAATGCTTGATCTATGCTACTCATGCCTTTGCCAGCATGACAATAAACATCTTGCATTTAATTGTTATTACATGCACTTGCTATATTTCCATTGATGAACTTTTCACATGTAGCCATGACCATGTGGTAACGTCATTCATCTTTATTGTGCATTGATTACCACCTTTTCCGCTCTCTTCCTTGCTCTAACCCTTAGCTTTCAAAGTTACTTTCTTTTTCCCTTTTCAGGATAGCCACCAAGAAGGGTAGAGAGAAAGCTACTCCCAAACCACCGGCAAGGAAAGGAACAAAAAGAGCACCAGCTGAGGAACCACAACCCCCATCTACCTGCACATCTCAACATGCCCGAGGACGGTGCAATCTTTAAGTGTGGGGAGGTTGATATCAATCTCCATGGGTTAGTTACTCTTCTATCTCAATACCAATGGTTTATTTTTTTCTTGTTAGTTGTTGCATTTGTATATTTGATTGCATATTTATTTGATTTTGTGCATTTAGTTACTACTTGGTTGAAGTAATATTTTCTTTTTCAAGAAATTTTTATAGTATTTCACTAATTTGAATAAAACTTTTTGAAAAACTTTTTTGAAGAAATCTTATTTTGGAACATGGTTTAGAGCTCGAACACACAAAACCAGTGAGATTTTGAGCCTATTTGATTGGTTGCATTTTATCAACCAATATTTTATTTTTGGTGTGTGTTTTTCTCTCTAAAATTGTGATCTTTGTCTTGCTTAATTCTATATTTTCATTGTTTGATGTATGCATGCACTGATATGATTGAGGCCCTTGTTTCACTAAGCTTACATATCCATATGGCCTTACCCTTTCATTATCCTTTGCAAACCAATTTAAGCCTAATATACCCATTTGTTCTTTACTCTAGCTCATTACTAACTCTAAGCGGAAAACAATAATGTCCTTAATTTGAATCCTTGGTTAGCTTAGACTAGTAAAAGTGCTCATGATTTAAGTGTGGGAAAGTTGGGTTTGAAAATATTTGGTTTGAATAATTGGGTGTTGTATATTTTAGTGAAAATGTGCAAAATAATGCTTGAGCACATGTTATTGCATGCAATACTTTAATCATATGCATTGAGAAAAATAAAAAGAAAAAAGAAAAGAGCAATTAATAAAAAGGGACAAAATGCCCTAAAATAAATAGTAAAATCAATGCATATGAGTTGTACTCAAAACTTGGAATGCATAAATATGTAATAAACACAGTTAATGGGAAGTTAGATTTTGTATTTTAATTAAATGAATTGTCTTAAGTTAGGTGAAAAGTTTATGTTAATTAAGGATTCAGATTTTAGTCCACTTGGCCAAATACAATCCTACCTTGACCCTAACCCCATTACGACCCTTAAAAGACCTCTTGATTTGTGTATTGGTGCATTAAATTTTTGTTGATTGTTAGATGAAGAGCAAGCTATAGAAATCAAGATTAGTAGAGAATTGAGAGAATTGACCCTAGACACTTGAGAGTTAGAGTGATATACACTACCAGTAAGGGTTCAGTGCTCAATTCTATGCTCCCTGCTTTCATGAGCTATCTTCTTCTTGCAAGTTATTCATATTGTATTTTGTGATTTGAATTAGTGAAATCTAGTTCATATTTGTCTTGAAAAGCTTATTTACTTTTAACCAAGTAGGTAGAAATATTCTGCATGTAGTTGCATTCATATAAATAGGTTGCATTTCATACATTGTACCATTCCTCTTCACTCTCTTATAGCTTCTCTTGAGCTTAGCATGAGGACATGCTAATGTTTAAGTGTGGGGAGGTTGATAAACCACCATTTTATGGTTTATCTTGTGCTCAATTGAGTGATTTTTATCAACTCTTTACCCACTTATTCATATGATTTACATGGTTTTACATTCTCCTTCCCAATTATGTGCTTTGATTGAAAACATGCTTCTTTGGCTTTTATTTCCTTTTATTTAATCCTCTCTTATTACCATTAGATGCCTTGATATGTGTGTTAAGTGATTTCAGGAATTACAAGGCAGCAATGGCTTAGAGGATGGAAAGGAAGCATGCAAAAGTGGAAGGAATACAAGAAGTTGAAGGAACTGCAAAGCTGTCAGCCTGACCCTCTCACACTAAAATGATCATAACTTGAGCTACAGAGATTCAAATGATGCGGTTCTACTTGCGTTAGAAAGCTAACGTCCGAGACTTCGATTTGATATATAATTCGCTATAGTGGCCATACAGTTAGGTGACGCGAATGCACGCTCCACGCGGACGCGTCGCATCTGCGAATCTCATTCTGCGCGGACGCGTGGATGACGCCTCCGCGTCACTTTGCCGCGACCTGTACGGATCAGATTTCACAATCAGCGATTTCTGGGCTCTTTTTGACCCAGTTTTCGGCCCAGAGAACACAGATTTGAGGCTATAAAGTGGGGGAATGCATCCATTCATAATTATGCTTTTCATTACTCACAATTTTAGGTTTTAGATGTAGTTTTTAGAGAGAGAGAGGCTCTCTCCTCTCTCTTAGGATTAGGATTAGGATTAGGATTTCAACTTCTTCATCACAGGTTCAATGTTCCTTTAATTTATTTTCTACTTTTATTTATCACTTTAGTTGATTATTTGATGTTGCCAATTTGGCTTATGGATTTCTATGTTCAATCTAACCTTCTATTTAATATAATTTGAGGTATTTCAGACTTATGATTGTTTTCTCTAATTTATGTTATTGATGCTTGTGCTCTATCCAAATTATTTTCATTCAAGTAGATTTTATTCCCTTTTGGCTTTGGTTGATTAATTGGTAACTCTTGAGTTATCAAACTCATTGTTGACTGAAAATTAGAATTCTTCAAGAATTAATTCGAGATCCAATAATTCTAACTTTTCCCAAGGAAAGACTGGAATTTGAGGATTTGAATTAATTCATCCACTTAACTTACCTTCATAGTTAGAGGTTAACATAGTGGGAGAAAAATTAAATTCTCATTACAATTGATAAGGATAACTGGGATAGGACTTCCAATTTCTCATACTTTGCCAAGAGTTTATTTTACAGTCATTTATTTATTTTACTTGTCATTTATTTTATATGTTCTTCATTCTCAAAACCCCCAATTTATAAACTCATAACCAATAATAAGAACATACCTCCCTGCAATTCCTTGAGAAGACGACCCGAGGTTTAAATACTTCGGTTATCAATTTATTTAGGGGTTTGTTACTTGTGACAACCAAAACGTTTGTAAGAAAGGTTGATTGCTTGGTTTAGTAACTATACTTACAACGAGAGTTTACTATAACCTCTAAACCATCAATCTTCAGTTCTTCACATGGTTTCATGTTTCCTTTTCCAAGGTTCCCATGAAACCCATTTTGCATTCAATCTCTTTTTCAAGATAATTGAACACTAAGTATGAAAATCGAAATTCCTTCCAGAAAATCAAAGAAAAGATGAAGAGAAAAAGAAATTCACTATTATTAATCCATCAAGTACAATAGAGCTCCCTCTCTCAATGAGAGAGAATTTAGCTACTCATAGCTCAGAAAAAAAGTACAAAAGATGGAATAGATGAAGTGTAAAAAGTGAATTTAAAACTAAAACTCTACAATCCCCTTGAGATAGTGATCTGTATCTCCGTGTGTGTTTCCAATACTTCCAAGGGTATTTATACTACTCCTAGATCTAGAAATAAAGGAAATTACAAAAGTGAAAAGAAAATTACAATTTGGAGGGAAAAGAAACTCAACAAACGTGATCTTCCAACTGGCGTGTGACTGGCGTTCCCCTGACGTGTCACGCTCTCTTCGTTTCAAGTTTGGCGTGCCATGCCTCACCCTCCAAGTGGCACGCCTTCCTCTATCACATCCCTGGCGTGCCACGCCTTCGAGCCAAAGTGGCACGCCCAAGGCATTTTAATTGACCCAAGTACCCTGGCATGTCGTGCCTTCGACACCAAGTGGCACGTCCAGGCCATTTTCCACATCTTCTTGCTTTTAGAAACTTGTACCAGCGTGGCACGCCCAGGGTCTGGCATGCCACGCCCTTCTAAATGCTTCATCCTCTTGCTGGCGTGCCACGCCTCATCATCCAGGTGGCACGCCCAGTTCATTTGGCCCTTTATCTCCTCCTCTGGAAAACACTACCAGCGTGTCACGCCATGAGACTGGCGTGCCATGCCCTTCACTTGCCTTAGTTCCAAAGGTTGGCGTGCCACGCCTGAATGTTCAAGTGGCATGCCAAAATGGGATAATTGAGCTGGCGTGCCACGCCTTCGATACCAAGTAGCACGCCCAGCTTTGTTTGGCCTCCTTCAGTGCTGGCATGCCACGCCTGATCATTCAAGTGGCACGCCTTTGTAGGACTTCTTAAGCTGGCGTGCCACGCCTTCGACACCAAGTGGCACACCCAAGTTTTTGCTTTGCCTTCTTGTTCACTGGTGTGCCACGCCTGGTTGCTCACGTGGCACACCCAGACCTCATTAGCCTTCAACCCCTTCTCTGGATTCTTGTACCAGTGTGCCACGCCATGTTGCTCAAGTGGTACGCCCATTCAATTGTGGGTCTCTTAGGCTTCGCGTGCCACGCCTTGATCCTCAAGTGGCACGCCCAAGTGAATTCTAGAACTGGCGTGCCACGCCTTCGATATAAAGTGGCATGCCCTAGTGATGACTCTTCTGGGTAATTAGTTGGCGTGCCATGCCCGATGGTCTTCATTGTTGCTCTCTGGAATGTTATACCAGCATGCCACGCCCAGCTTCTGGTGTGCCACACCAATACATTTTTGTGGCATTTGTTCCAAGTGACACGCCTGCTTCACACACCCACTTGTTTAGTTGTTTCCTTCTCATTTTTGATGTCTTTTTTGCCTGAAATTCAACACAAACTCATTTCAAAGTAATGTACTATGATATTCATCAATTAAGGCATGATTTACAATGATCAAATGAGATTATGCCTCTTTTATTGGCCTTTTTATGCAAGAAAAAGGGTAGATGATGTAAGTCATCACAACACCAAACTTAAGCTTTACTTGTCCCAAGAAAATCAATGTGAGTGGTCTTTTTGTGAATTGAGACTTGACCTTGAATGGATGCAATATAACTAAGAATGGGACTAAGTGTTCAACACATGCATGAATGCTTTGAATGTCACAAAGAGTCCCTAGATCCTTGAGGGTTCCTCCAAGTATGTGCCTCAGGGGTCCTTTTCATTGATTGTCACCTTGAAGTAGTAAGAGTTAGCTCATTCTATTCTTGGTTTTGCTTCTTTTCTGTTCATTGACCACGACTCTAAGTGTTTTGTCTCAAGACAACCCTTTAGTTAGGCTTTCAATCAACACTCCCAAACCAGTTGGCTTTAGGGTGTTAGGTGTTGAAACACCCCTGAGAATTTACTTGCCCAGGCCTCTTCTTGACACATCTTCATCACAAGCATCTACTAGGGTCTCTAACTCTTTTGAGTTTTTTTTTCTTTGTTTTTCAATGTTTCTCTTTCCTTCCTAGTAGTTGATGCTCAGAGCCTTGGGTCTTTGTTGCTTACTACTTCTTGGTTCTATAGATATTCAAGGAACACCCCTCAACCTCTAATTGTCATGCCTTCTAGGACTAGTTGCCTTTCATGACTCCTTTTCTTTTTAGTCCATTCCAGGTTCTACACTTAGTCTTTTGTTTCTTTGTTCTTTGAAAGAGCTCTCTTGGTCTTAGTCTCATTTACTCTTGTTCTTGCATAACTCACAACAACTCTAATGGAAACAAACTACACTTTATTGATGTTGAAAAAGACTAAAGTTAACATTGCATTTTCTTTCTTGCATATCAAGTGACTCACAAAAGACTTCAAGTAATAAAGAACTAAACATAAAACATAAATTATCCTAGCATTACCAATTATTCTCAAACATAAAGTAAAGTAGATAGATAAGAACTTAAACAGAAATCAGAAATTTGGAAATTGTCAACCATGGAACTCAACAACCTTGTGCAGCTTCAACTTTAGTTCATTGGCTCTTTGCCCTTGTCTTTCTTCTTAGAGGGGAAGGAGTCATCTTCACCCTTTTGGGAGGATCCTTCTTGTGCTTTTTTGTCCTTGGGCTTCCAGAATCCCAGCCTTCTCATGTAGGACTTCACATTTTCTTTGTGCTGGTATGCAATTTCCTCCTGCCGTCCATTGAGTTCCTCCAATTTCTGCATATAGATGGGATAATTGGGATTCATGTTGGCTACTGCATTGCACAAGTAGCTCAACTTAGTTTGTGCACAGCAGTCATAGTCCCCTCTTGCTATAGTTCTAGCTTCATAGAGGTGTCTGAATTCAGCAAGGCTATTCATTTGATGTAGTTGATGTTCTAGCATCATCCCTAGACTGCCTTGTAACTCTCCCCAGTTGATCTGTTCTTGCTGCTCCTTTAGGTGTTCAAAGCTTCCTTGGAGGTTTTGTATGTTCTCATTCACTTGGTTCCCTTGCTCCCTTTGGCTATTTTGAAATTGGTTGACATCTTCCCTCAATTGATGCAAATCTCCCTTCATTTGATGCACGTCTCCTTGCAGCTGCTCCCATTTTACTCCTTCAGGAAATTGTTGAAATTGCTGGTATTATTGATATTGTGGTGGTTAAAGTGCCAGGAAATGTGGTTGCTCCTCAGCCTCTTCTTCTTCTTCTTCTTGTCGTTGTGACACATGAGCATGAGCTCTATCCTCTCTAGCCCTCTTAACTGGGTTGACAGCCAACACCTTGGCCATTTTCTTGGCAGTTATAGGCTTATCTTACTTCACTAGCACCTCATCAATAACTTTCTCAACTCCAGCGTCATCACATAGCTCTTGTATGATGCTGGGAAATGCCAACCTTGTGCTTTCGTTAGTGCTCTTCAGTATCTTGTTGATGTTGTTGGAAATCAACTCCCCAACATTTACATTCTCTCCTTTCATAATGCTGTATATGAGCACAGCTCTCTCCTTAGTCACCTCGGAGGTGTTGGATGTAGGAATCAAAGATCTTCTCACAAAGTCCAGCCACCCCTTAGCTTGGGGGCTCAAGTCCCTTCTTCTCAGCTGGTTGGGTTTCCCATCTTTGTCATTGATCTACTGCACATTTAGTACATAAATTTCGTTCAGGATTTCATCAAATCCTGGGTCTGGTTGCTTCATCCTCTCCTCATAACTCCGAGTGGAGTCTGTCCTCTTCACCATCAGCACCCTTTCTATGTTAGAGGGACTATAGTCAATGGACTTCCCTCTCACATAGCTAATGTACCCATAAGCTTGCCCTGGTTGTGGCACGGCATTGGCATAAAATTCCCTTACCAAGCCTTCCACCACTTTCCTTGGTGGGTTACAGAAGAGTGCCCAACCCTTGTTGTTAATCTTAATGTTGATCTCATGGTGCTCATTCCTTCCCAGTTGGAAACCAACCTCTGGGATGATCTCCGTCTCACTCACCCAACCATAGAATTAATTTTGGTTGAATGCAGAGAGGAATTTGTATTCATTGAAGGTTGAGCTTAAGGAACCAGAAGGTTATTCTTTGGTCTTTCTTTTCTTTAAGACCGAGGACCTTGGTGGTGCCATTGGGTGGAGAGAGAGTGTGTGTTTGAAGGTTCTGAGATAGTAATAGAGTGTTGCAAAGAAACACAAGCAAAACAAAAGTTTTGTTCCAACACCAAACTTAGGACTTGATTGTCCCAATCAAGTAGAAAGATAGAGAGAAAGGGGATGAAAAGAGAAAAGAGAAGAGAGAAAGAAAGGTCTGTGTGAGTTTCTTTCGTGTGTGGGATGGGGTTTGAAGTGGGAGGGAGATGGGGAAGTGAGGTTTTTATAGGGGTGAGAGTGTGGTTCGAATAGTGGGAAAGGGAGAGAATTCAATGTTTTCCCACTTGGGGAGTGGCGCCTAACGTGGGAAGAGGCGCCAATCCTTATCCCACTGTGTCCTCTGCTATCAACCAAGTGGGCCCCATTCAATCTCCTGAAAATGAAACCGAAACCCCATGAGTAATGACAATATGATCCTCCACATTCCTTTTTAATGCTAGTGAATGGATTTGCAACAGATGGGTGTCCCTTGGGACACCAAACATAATTCATTTGCATCTCAATAAATTGGGTTCATCATTGGGTTTTTAAAGTGTTCATGGGGAAGAAGTAATTCCAATTCTTTCACATTCTGTTGCTTCTAATCTCCCCTGAACACATTAAAATTCACATTCAAGCCTCCACCAATATATTAAATGCTTTCAAATTGAGTGGCATTGGGCTTGTTAAGTGATCCTCGTATGGTGGTGGCCACACCAAACTTAATCTCTAGAATTACTCTTCAAAATTTAGTTTATCCAAATGGTTTTAAGCCTAGATTAAGTAGGTGAGTGGCCACACCAAAATTAGCTTTTTAGCTAGTTCTTAGCCCAATTACTCATCATCAATAAATGCCTTCATCAAGTTGCATTTCCAGAAATAGGAGACAAAATAATTCATAAAGCTATCCTAACTATCAAAACTGAAATTAAACTTTCTAAGCTAATATTCACAATCTACTTCTATAAAAATAATAAATCAAAAGGATATAAAGTGTTGGGGTGCCTTCCAACTAGCACTTCTTTATCGCCACTAGCTTGACGTTCTTCCTTTTTCAATTGAGGTGGTAGCTCACTCTCCTTTCATCCAGTGAGTCCCCCAGGTAATGCTTGAGTCTATGGCCATTTGCAGTGAAGGTTCTTTATGTTTTTCCTCCATAAGTTTCACCTGACCATATATAGGGGTACACTTTGATGATGGTGAAGGGTCCTGACCATCTAGACTTAAGCTTTCCAGGGAAGAACTTAAGTCTAGAATTGTACAATAACACCTTTTGTCCTTCAGTGAAATCCCTCCTTGCTATCTTTTGATCATGCCACCTTTTTGTGTTCTCTTTGTAAATCTTTGCATTCTCATATGCTTGGCTCCTAAATTCCTCCAGCTCGTTGAGTTGCCTTAGTCTCTTTTCTCCAACAGCCTGCTCATCAAAGTTCAACAGTTTTAGAGCCCAGAATACTCTATGTTCAAGCTCAACTGGCAAGTAGCAAGCCTTGCCAAATACCAATTGGTATGGAGACATCCCAGTGGGGCTCTTGAAGGCTGTTCTGCAGGCCTATAAAGCATCGTCCAGCTTCTTAGACCAGTCCTTCCTTGAGCTTCCAACAATTTTTTCAAGAATCCTTTTTACCTCCTTGTTGGAAATCTCTGCTTGCCTGTTGGTCTGCGGATGATAAGGAGTTGCCACCTTGTGCTTGACTCCATATTTGAGAAGGAGTGTTTCCAGTTTGTTTATTGCAGAAATGTGTTCCTCCATCACTAATGAGTGCCCTGAGAACCCCAAACCTGCTGAAAATGTTCCTTTTTAAGAAGCTCATTACGACCTTGTTGTCATTTGTTGCGGTGGCAATAGCTTCCACCTATTTTGACACATAATCTACAGCCACAATTATATAACTATTTGAGTAGAAGGATGGGAAAGGCCCCATAAAGTCAATCCCCCATACATCAAATAGTTCTAACTCTATTATAAATCTCTGTGGCATTTTATTTTTCTTGGGTAGATTGCTAGCCCTTTGGCATTCATCACATCTTGACACCAAGTCCTTTGCATCCTTGAAAATGCTTGGCCAGTAGAATCCACATTGGAGCACCTTGGCTGCTGTTCTTTCTCCACTAAAATGGCCTCTATATGCAGATCCATCACATTGCCAAAGCACCTCTTGTCCTTCCCCATGGGATATACACCTCCTCAAGATCCCATCAGCACACTTTTTGAACAAATATGGCTCATCCCAAATATAGTATTTGGCATATTTGATGAGCTTTTTCCTCATGTGTTTGTTGATGTTGGTTGGTAGTTCCCCAATGGCTTTGAAATTGGCTATGTCTGCAAACCAAGGGGTCTCTTGGATCATCATTAATTGCTCATCAGGGAAACTTTCATTCACTGCAAGATGGTGTGCTCCTTCTTCTTGTGGAATTCTTGAGAGGTGGTTAGCTACTTTATTCTCTGCTCCACTCCTGTCTTTAATTTTGATGTCAAACTCTTGGAGTAGCAGGATCCATCTTATTAGTCTTGGCTTGGACTCTTGTTTGGTAAGCAAGTATTTGAGTGCTACATGATCAGTAAATACAATTACTTTAGAACCAATGAGATATGATCTAAATTTATCAAAAGCAAAGACAATGGCAAGTAATTCCTTCTCTGTAGTGGTGTAGTTCCTTTGATTCTCATTAAGAACTTTGCTGGCATAGTAAATGGCATGCACCAATTTATCCTTCCTCTGTCCTAAAACAACACCCACTGCAAAATCTGATGCATCACACATCAACTCAAAGGGAAAATCCCAGCATGGTGTTGCTATGATAGGTGCAGAGGAAAGTTTGTTCTTAAGTTCTTCAAAAGTAAACATGCATTCATTATCAAAAACAAAAGGCACATTTGAGACAAGTAGGTTGCTCAAGGTTTTGGCAACCTTAGAGAAGTCCCTAATAAACCTCTTATAGAAGCCAGTATGTCCTAGAAAACTGATGCGTGAGCAACTTATCTATCTTTTCCTAGTGAATTTGCATCTAATTTGTTGAGTTTAATTAAGAATTAATTATATTTTAGCCACTATGGATGCTATTTTGAGTTTTGTGCAATTTTGTTTATTTAAGGTAGCATTCGGAGAGATTTGATGAAGTTTCTGCAGAGAAAAAAGAAGAAACCAAAGAGATGACCAGCGAAGACCGACGCGGACGCATGGCTCACGCGACTGCGCAGAATGGAGAAATCGCAATGATGCGATCGCATGCCTGACGCGAACGAGTGGATTGGAATTTGCACAAATGACGCGAGCGCGTGGACGACGCGAACGCGTCATATGCGCGATTTGCAATAATACAGAAAATGCTGGTTACAATTTCTGGGCTGTTTTGACCCAATTTCCAGCCCAAAAAACACAGATTAGAAGCTGCAGAATGGACAAATCAAGTGGTCTCCACCCATCAGCGAAAGACTTGTTAATTAATTCGTATTTAAATTCAAATATGATTTTGAGGAAAAGAGAGGATCGAGATAATTAGATTTTTAGGATTAGTTATAAATAGGAACTCTGTACATTTAGACAGGGGATATAGACATTGTTACTAGAACCCTTATTTTTTTTCTCTAAACCATGAGCAACTAATCCTCCATTGTTAAGGTTAGGAGCTCTGTCTATTTTCATGGATTGATTCGTTTGATCTTTTTAATTTAATTCATGTCTTGATTTATATTTCAATAATTGTTTTCGTTCTTTATTTTATTAATATGGGTGGAACGGAAGTATAACCCATGTTCTAATTGAGTTCTTGTCAAACTTGGAAAAGCTCTTTACTTGAACAACAGCTTGAAAACATATTATACTGAATTTTTAATTGTTTGTATTTAATGGGATATGTGACATATAATCCCTTTATTTGTGGATAATTAGGATTCTTTTGGCATATAAACTAGAAATTGATCATCACCCTCTAATTGGAATTAATTGACCAAGGAATTGGCAATTAATGAATTTTAGAGGAGACTAGGAAGGTCTAAGGAATTAGGGTCTAGTCACATATAGTTCGCCATGAAATTAAATCTTGCATGATTAAATTAATTAGTAATGACAGTTAATCCGGAAAATAGATAACTCTGAAGCCTTAACTGCTTTCTCAATACTTTATTCTCAACTTATTTATCTGTCTGCCTTTAATATTCCAAATTTGTTGTTTAATGCTCTTTGAATATCTCAAAACCATTTTCTGCTTGCCTAACTAAGTTAATCCTATCAAACACTATCGTTGCTTGATCCATCAATCCTCGTGGGATCGACCCTTACTTACGTAAGGTATTACTTGGTATGACCCGGTGCACTTGCTGGTTAGTAGTGTGGTTTGTAAAATACCGCATCAAGTTTTTGGTGCCGTTACCGGGGATTGACTGTGATTAACAACTATTAGGTAGCGTTTGGTGGAGAGACAGAGACAGAAAGACTGAGACTGAGAGACAGAGACTAAAAGATAGGGATTGAAACAAATCTCAGTATTCTGTTTGGTGCAAAATAGGAGACAGGAATTGAAACAAGAATAAAACTCTAATTTAATTTGTACAAAGGGTAAAATTAGAATTAATTAATTGAAATGAAAATATTTTAGGTATAAAATGTTATTAAAGTTTTAGTTTCCATCTCTAAAAATTTCAGTCCCCTGTGTCCCTACTTTTTGGAGGTACTGAAATACTGAAATTTTGGAGACAGAGACAGAAATTTTAGTACCAGTCTCTGAACTAACAAACACAATACTGAGTCTCAGTCTCTCAGTCTCTGTCTCAGTACCTGAAAACAAACGCTACCTTAGTTGTTTGATTGCTTAGATTAGGCATTTTTTATTTTAATTAAATTTTGCTTTTAAATTTTCGAAAAAAAAAATCTTTTTTCTTTACGTTTATATTTTATTTTTCCTTTTCCGTTACACTTCCTATTTTCTTTCTTTCGTTTCCCCCTCCCCTGTTAAGTTTTTCTTCTTTTTTTTTTATTAAAAAAATAAAAAAATAAAAAAAATAAAAAATAAATAAATAAATTTTTAAATAAATAAATAGCACTAATATTTTTCTTAATTTCTAAAATTAAGTTTGGTGTTACCTATTTATTAATTTTTTTATTTTTTATTTTATTCAATATTTTTATCTCTTTACACAGGTTACCTTACTGGGAATTCTCTGCACTCTGACGTAGAGATTCCCATTCTTTCTTGTATTCTATTTGTTTATGCGCAGGAACAGAGACAAAGAACATCTCTTAGGCTTTGATCCTGAACCTGAAAGGACTTTTAGGCGGCGTTTACAATAAGCAAGACTTTACAAGGCTGCAGAATCCACTATGGATCCGACTAATACTGAGAATGCCAATGCAGCAAATCCAAATGGAAATGAACAACAAAGGAGACTACTTGGTTCTTTTTTCGCTCCTACAGCGGATCTGTATGGAAAGAGAATTGTGGTGCCTCCTATTGCTGCGAATAACTTTGAGTTGAAGCCTCAACTGCTCACTCTAGTACAACAAAACTACCAATATCACGGTCTTCCCCACGAAGACCCAAATCAATTTATTTCTAGTTTTCTGCAAATTTGTGATACTGTGAAGATAAATGGAGTAAACCCAGATGTGTACAAACTCATGTTCTTCCCATTTGCTCTGAGGGATGTAGCAAAGCTATGGCTAGATTCTCAACCCAAGGAGAGTTTAGATACTTGGAATAAGGTGGTTACTGAGTTTCTCACTAAATTTTTCCCACCAAAGAAGCTGACTAAGCTTAGGATGAAGGTTCAAACCTTCAGGCAGAACGATGGTGAGACTCTGTATGAACCTTGGGAGAGATACAAGCTACTGATTAGGCAATGCCCTCCGGACATGTTCTCCAAATGGACTCAACTAGACATCTTTTATGAAGGCTTGGGTGAAACGTCCAAGATAAGCTTAGACAATTCTGCAAGAGGTTCATTGCACAAGAAGAAGACACCAGAGGAGACTATTGAGATTATTGAATTGGTTGCTAGCAACCAATATTTATACTCATATAACAGGAATCCTGTGAACACTGAGGCTCCTCAAAAGAAGGGTGTTATGGAAGTGGAAGCTCTCAATGCTATTCTTGCTCAGAACAAGCTTATGTCTCAGCAAATAAATCTACTTACTCAACATATGGGTGGCATGCAAGTCTCAACTATCAACACCCAAAATCCACCACAGGAAGTCTCCTATAACATTGCAGGAAATTTTGTGCAAAATGATAATTATGATTATGCTCAACCTTCTTTTGAACAGGTGAATTACATGGGGAGTGGTCCTAGGAATCCCAACAATGACCCATATTCTAAGACATAAAACCAGGGATGGAGAAATCACCCAAATTTTGGATGGAGGGGTCAACCTCAGAGACCTCAGAACTTCAACAATAATTCTTGGGGCAGTTTCCAATAGAATAATGATTTGGAAGCAATATTGACAGGTTTTAGACAGGAAACCAGAGCATCCATCAAGAACCTGGAGATTCAAATGGGTCAAATAGCCACCAGAGTTAATGAAATTGATTAGAGGACCACTAATAGCCTTCCTAGTAACACAATTCCAAATCCAAGAGAAGAATGGAAGGCTATCTCCGTGATAAGTGGACAAGTGGCAAGTACGGAAGCACAAGTTATACAGGAAATCAGAGCCTCCATTAGAAATTTAGAGGTGCTAGTGGGCCAACTGAGCAAGCAAATACTTGAGAGGTCTGCAAGTACATTTCAAGGTGATACAGTGGTGAACCCAGGAGAAGATTGCAAGGTTATTCAATTGAGAAGTGGTAAAGTAGCTGGCTCTGAGACCAAGGTCAATGAAGAGTTAGTTGAAAAAGAAGCTCTAGAGGAGAAGAAGGAAGAAGTAGAGCACGCCCCTCCAAAGCGTGCAGACAACCCATTCCCAGACTCTCTTGACACTTATCCTACACTACCAAAGGCTCCTAAGTACAAGCCTAAGATGCCGTATCCTCAGAGACTTCAAAAGGAGACCAAGGACAAGCAGTTCTCAAAGTTCTTGGAAATCTTCAGAAAGTTACAAATCAATATTCCTTTTGCTGAGGTTTTAGAGCAAATGCCTATCTATGTCAAGTTCATGAAGGAGCTGTTGTCAAAGAAAAAGCGTTTAAAGGGAGATAAGACAATAGTCCTGACTAAGGAATGTAGTGCTGTCATTCAGAATAACTTGCCAAGGAATATGCCAGATCCAGGGAGCTTTCAAATTCCATGCACCATTGAGAGCACAACCTTTGAGAAAGCCCTATGTGATCTGGGGGCAAGCATAAATCTAATGCCCTTATCTGTGATGAAGAAGCTGCAAATCCAAGAGGCACAACCCACAAAGATAGCATTACAGATGGTAGACAAATCTATGAAGCCTGCATACAGATTAGTGGAGAATATCCTGGTCAAAGTGGGTAAGTTCTTCCTCCCAGTAGACTTTGTGATTCTGGACACAGAGGAGGATGAGAATGTCTCTATAATTCTAGGAAGACCATTCCTAGCCACTGAAAGAGATCTGATTGATGTAGAAGTGGGTGAATTAGTGCTTAGAGTGCATAATGAGCAAATGGTCTTTCATGTCTTCAAAGATATACATCCAACAGGTGAAGAAGAGAGGTGCATGCAAGCTGAGCTTATTGATCCAAACCTTCAAAAATCGCCTGATGATACACAGCAGAATCTGCAGCTCAAACCTCCCTTGGTAATAGTCAATAAAATTCCTCCTGATATCAAACCTAAGTTTGATGTTGGGAATGCATCATCTACCAAGGAGGAGGTTCCAAAAAAGAAGAAAGTACCCAGAGGATGGAGAAACAAAAAGATTCCCACTGAAGGTTTCTCCCCAGGAATGAAGGTGGTGTTGACCAGCAATCCAGCATGGGTTTATACAGTAATCAGAATCCTCTCTCTGGAGCATATTGAGCTACGTTATGGAGACACAGGAAAGAAGTTCAAAGTAAGGGGTGAAGAGCTGAGCCCCTATGATCCTCCTCCTTAGAGGAGCTTACCGTCAAGCTAGTTATGATAAAGAAGCGCTTGTCGGGAGGTAACCCGATAATTTCGTATCCTTAGCTATTTTTATTTTTCGTAGTAGTAATTTTCTTATTTGATTTTTATTGAGTTCTTACTAATTTTCTGATCATGCTGCTATTTTATCACAGGAACCGAACACCTCAAGCTCTATATATATATATATATATATATATATATATATATATATATATATATATATATATATATATATATATATATATATATATATATAATGTGCATACGACACGCAAGCGTCACTGACGCGAACGCGTCGATCATGTATGAGTGAAAAAATAACTTTAATAGAGAGTTACACAGGAGTGGCGCCAGAATGGAGCCTTTTGCACAAACGATCCCACGCGTTCGCGTCGTTTGTGACTTTCGCCATTCACGCGGGCGCGTCCCCGACGCGAACGCGTGACCTGCAACTTCGACATTAAGGAATATTTGACAGAGAGTTGCGCAAGATTGGGGTAGAAAGTGTGCTAAAAGCACAAGTTAGAACACGCGAACGCGTGACTAACGCATTCGCGTCAGTTGCACATATGGCCATCCACGCGACCGCGTGCACGACGCGAACACGTCGTATGAAAATTTGGCTACCAAGCCATGCGAACAGAGAGTCGCGCGGGTGCTCGACTAGCTTTGCGCGAATCGCACAAAATCCATGGCACACAAACGCGTACCTGATGCTAACGCGTTATTAAGAAAATTCGCGACCCACGCGTACGCATGCTGCACGCGTACGCATCGCCGTCGCCGCACCGTTTTCACTTTTCTTTCTCTCTCTCCCAATCCTAATTCTCTCTTATTCTTTTATCTTTATACTCTTCTTTCCTCTCACTATTTATTCTTGTTTTCAGTTCTTCTTTGCTTGAGGACAAGCAAACCTTTAAGTTTGGTGTTGTTGGACGCTGTGCTTATTGGTTTTCTGGCACAAAAGGGAGGCGAATCATCTTCATTAAGGAGCACAACCTGAAGAATAAAGCGACTGCTAGGATAACTAAGGTGGTTGAGTTTCTTTCATTTTTTTATTCTTCCCCTCTTTTTCTATGTTATGTTCCGGCTTTCTGCTATTTTGCTTTGATTGTTGCATGATCCTTTTATTAGTTAGAATCTTTGGACTAGTTTATTTTTCTTTCAATTGCTTTAATGCTAAAATGATGTTTCATGTACCACTCACTGAACTTGAATCTAAAAAGAAAAGAAAAAGAAGTGATGTATTGCATGAGAAATTGAGTTAATTTTAAGAATAGTCTGATTTACTTAAATGTGGTGGCATTTTCTGTGATTTTTGAATGCATGATATGAACAGTGCATATTTGAATTTGAATAAAGGGATGTTGATGTATAAGGAACAGGAATTTTAATCCTTAATGCAAAAGAAACAAAACAAAAAAAATATTTTAATAAATAAATAAATAATAATAAAAGCAAGGTCCAAGGCTCTGAGCATCAATGACTAGGGAGGTCAGACATGATTAAATGCTCAAAGAGTTGTTTCCCTACTCATATGCTTATGGTGTGATTGTGTCAAGTAATCCTTGAGACAGAACACTTAGAGTCGAGATCAGTTGCATTTAACAGAGTATGCCAAAGGCTTTGAGCACCACTGTCTGGGAGTAATTAAAAGAAAAATCAGAACTCAAAGAGAGTTCCCCAATTAAGTGCTTGTGGTGTTTCTGTGTCAAGTAAAGCTTGAGACAAAACATTTAAAGTCACGGCTAGGCTCAAGGTGCAAAGCACCAAAGAAAAATAAATTAAAGTAAATTTTGTTGTGTTCAAGGATTAAACTGAAATATAAAGATCAGAGAATTCATAATATTATCCAGATTCTAATTTTGAATGACAATAACATTCTCGATTCAAAGGAGAGTGAGATGCCAAACCTATTCAGGATTACAGCGATAAATCCCACTATAAAAAGAGACATGAGCTTAATCAAACTCTCATTCTCATGCAAATTCACATCCCAAGCCTATATTAGTTTTGGTTGCTTGAGGACAAGCAACAGTTTAAGTTTGGTGTTGTGATGCGTGAGCATCTTATCTATCTTTTCCTAGTGAATTTGCATCTAATTTGTTGAGTTTAATTAAGAATTAATTATATTTTAGCCACTATGGATGCTATTTTGAGTTTTGTGCAATTTTATTTATTTTAGGTAGCATTCGGAGAGATTTGATGAAGTTTCTGCAGAGAAAAAAGAAGAAACCAAAGAGATGACCAGCGAAGACCGACGCAGACGCATGGCTCACGCGACCGCGCGGAATGGAGAAATCGCAATGACACGATCGCGTGCCTGACGCGAACGCGTGGACTGGAATTTGCACAAATGACGCGAGCGCGTGGATGACGCGGATGCGTCACATGCGCGATCTGCAATAATACAGAAAATGCTGGTTACGATTTCTGGGCTGTTTTGACCCAGTTTCCAACCCAGAAAACACAGATTAGAAGCTGCAGAATGGGCAAATCAAGTGGTCCCCACCCATCAGCGGAAGACTTGTTAATTAATTCGTATTTAAATTCAAATCTAATTTTGAGGAAAAGAGAGGATCGAGATAATTATATTTTTAGGATTAGTTATAAGTAGGAACTCTGTACATTTAGACAGGGGATATAGACATTGTTACCAGAACCCTTATTTTTCTTCTTTGAACCATGAGCAACTAATCCTCCATTGTTAAGGTTAGGAGCTCTGTCTATTTTCATGGATTGATTCATTTGATCTTTTTAATTTAATTCATGTCTTGATTTATATTTCAATAATTGTTTTCGTTCTTTATTTTATGAATATGGGTAGAACGGAAGTATGACCCATGTTCTAATTGAGTTCTTGTAAAACTTGGAAAAGCTCTTTACTTGAACAACAGCTTGAAAACATATTATACTGAATTTTTAATTGTTTGTATTTAATGGGATACGTGACATATAATCCCCTTATTTGTGGATAATTAGGATTCTTTTGGCATATAAACTAGAAATTGATCATCACCCTCTAATTGGAATTAATTGACCAAGGAATTGGCAATTAATGAATTTTAGAGGAGACTTGGAAGGTCTAAGAAATTAGGGTCTAGTCACATATAGTTTGCCATGAAATTAAATCTTACATGATTAAATTAATTAGTAATAAAAGTTAATCCGGAAAATAGATAACTCTGAAGCCTTAACTCCTTTCTCAATACTTTATTCTCAACTTATTTATCTGTCTGCCTTTAATATTCCAAATTTGCTATTTAATGCTCTTTGAATATCTCAAAACTATTTTCTGCTTGCCTAACTAAGTTAATCCTATCAAACACTATTGTTGCTTGATCCATCAATCCTCGTGGGATCGACCCTTACTCACGTAAGGTATTACTTGGTACGACCCGGTGCACTTGCCGGTTAGTAGTGTGGTTTGTAAAATACCGCATCAAAAACTTCTAATTGCTTTGACATTGCAAGGTGGGGGTAACTTTTCAATCACCTCCACTTTTGCCTTGTCCACTTCTATGCCCCTTTTTGAGAGTTTATGACCAAGGACCACCCCCTCTGTAACCATGAAATGGAATTTTTCCCAATTTAAAACAAGGTTGGTCTCTTAGCATCTCTTTAGCACCAAGGCCAAGTGATGTAGGCAATCAGAATATGAGTTACCAAATACAGAGAAGTCATCCATAAACACCTCAATGAATCTTTCAATCATATCTGAAAATATGGAGAGCATGCACCTTTGGAATGTTGCAGGTGCATTGCACAATCCAAATGGCATTCTCCTATAAGCAAAGACACCATATGAACAAGTAAAAGAAGTTTTCTCCTGGTCCTTGGGGTTTACAACTATTTGGTTGTAACCCGAATAACCGTCAAGAAACCAGTAGTATTCATGTCCGGCCAGCCTCTCAAGCATCTGGTCCATGAATGGTAGGGGAAAGTAGTCCTTCCTGGTAGCTTCATTGAGCTTCCTGTAGTCGATGCACATGTGCCAACTAGTCACCATTCTTGTTGGTATCAGCTCATTCTTCTCATTTGGTACAACAGTGACCCCTCCCTTCTTTGGAACTACTTGTACAGGGCTCACCCAAGGGCTGTTTGAGATGGGGTAGATCACTCCAGCTTGCCACAACTTCAACACCTCCTTCTGGACCACTTCATTCATAGTTGGGTTCAGTCTTCTTTGTTGTTGTCTTGAGGGCTTAGCACCCTCCTCAAGCAGGATCTTGTGCATGCACATTGAGGAGCTGATCCCCTTTAAGTCTATGAGTGTCTAGCCTATACCATCCTTGTGTTGTTTCAGCACTTGGATGAGTTTCTCTTCTTGCTCCTTACTCAAGCTTGAGTTGATGATCACTGGGTAGGTGCTGTGTCACCCAGATATGCATATTTCAAGCTTGAAGGTAAGGTTTTCAGCTCTAGTTTTGGTGCCTCTTCTCCATTGTTGTCTTTGTGGTTTGTCATGATTGAACTTCCCAGTGTTCCTTGTGGTAGTTCTCCATATGATGTTTGTTGCTCCAATTCCATAGTTCCTTCACATTGCTCTTCTTCCAAAACTCCTTGAACTATCTATTCTATGGTGTCCACCATCATGCATTCTCCTATTGATTCCTTGGGGTAACTCATTGCCTTGAAAACATTGAAGATCATCTTCTCCTCATGCAATCTCAAGACTAGTTCCCCTTTTTGCACATCAATGATGGCTCCAGCAGTAGCTAGGAATGGCCTTCCTAAGATAATTGAAGTGTTAGCCTCTTCTTCCATATCCAGCACAACAAAGTCAGCTGGGAAAATAAATTCTCCCACTTTCACCAATAAATCTTCCACTACTCCATGTGGAAACTTGAATGTCCTATCAGCTAGTTGGAGTGCCATTCTTGTTGGTTTGGCTTCCTCAGTTCTCATCCTTCTCATCATGTTCAAGGACATGAGATTGATGCTAGCCCCCAAGTCGCATAAGGCCTTCTCAATATTTATATCCCCTATGATGTAGGGGATTTGGAAACTCCCTGGGTCTTTCATTTTCTGAGGGAGTTTCTTTTGTATGATGGCACTACACTCCTCAGTTAGGACTATAGTCTCCGTTTCTTCCCAGTTTTTTTTTCTTGTCATAGTTCCTTAAAGAACTTGTCGTAGAGGGGCATTTGCTCTAGTGCTTCAGCAAATGTATATTGATTTGGAGTTTTTTGAAGATTTCCAATAATCTAGAAAACTAGCCATCCTTCCCATCCTTCCTTAGCCTTTGTGGGTATGGTGCCTTTGGCACATAAGGTTTCAAGACTGGCTTTGGTGAAGATAGGCCAGAGGTAGTGCACGAAATTTTTGTCTCAATATCAAAATCAAGATTTCTTATCATCTCATACCACTAACCAGCAAGTGCACTGGGTCGTCTAAGTAATACCTTACGTGAGTAAGGGTCGATCCCACGGAGATTATTGGTTTGAAGCAAGCTATGTTTATTTTATTATTCTTAGTCAGGATATCAATTAAAATTATCAATTTGAATTATTAGAAAAATAAAAGAGCGTGAAATAATTACTTTTTGTGCAGTAATGGAGAATGTGTTGGGGTTTTGGAGATGCTTTGTCCTCTGAATTCCTGCAATGTAATATTCAACTCAATAGCATAATGCAAGGTTCCTTCCCTGGCAAGCTCTATGTAGGGTGTCACCGTTGTCAATGGCTACTTCCCATCCTCTCAGTGAAAATGGTCCAAATGCTCTATCACAGTACGGCTAATCATCTGTCGGTTCTCAATCTGGTTGGAATAGAATCCGATGATTCTTTTGCGTCTGTCACTAACTCCCAGCCTTCAGGAGTTTGAAGCTCGTCACAGTCATTCAATCCCGGAATCCTACTCGGAATACCACAGACAAGGTTTAGACTTTCCGGATTCTCATGAATGCCGCCATCAATCCGGCTTATACCACGAAGATTCTGATTAAGGAATCTAAGAGATACTCATTCAATCTGATGTAAAACGGAGGTGGTTGTCAGACACACGTTCATGGGTTGAGGAAGGTGATGAGTGTCACAGATCATCACCTTCTCCATAATTAAGCGCGAATGAACATCTTAGATAGGAACACACATATTTGAATGGAAAAATATAAGTGATTGCATTAATTCATCGAGACACTGCAGAGCTCCTCACCCCCAAGAATGGAGTTTAGAGACTCATGCCGTCAAAGAGTATAAATTTCAGATCTAAAAATGTCATGAGGTACAAAATAAGTCTCTAAAAGTTGTTTAAATACTAAACTAGTAACCTAGGTTTACAGAAAATGAGTAGACTAAGATAATTGGTGCAGAAATCCACTTCTGGGGCCCACTTGGTGTGTGCTGGGTTGAGACTTAAGCTTCTCACGTGCCTGGGCTGTTTCTGGAGTTGAATGCCAAGTTGTAACGTGTTTTGGGCGCTGGACTCCAACTTGTAACCTATTTCTGGCGCTGGATGCTAGACTGCAACATGGAACTGGCGTTGAACGCCAGTTTACGTCATTTATCTTCACGCAAAGTATGGACTATTATATATTTCTGGAAAGCCCTGGATGTCTACTTTCCAACTCAATTAAGAGCGCGTCAATTGGACTTCTATAGCTCTAAAAAATCCATTCCGAGTGCAGGGAGGTCAGGATCCAACAGCATCAGTAGTCCTTTTTCAGCCTAACTCAGATTTTTGCTCAGCTCCCTCAATTTCAGCCAGAAAATACCTGAAATCATAGAAAAACACACAAACTCATAGTAAAGTCCAGAAATATGATTTTTGCTTAAAAACTAATAAAATTCTATTGAAAACTAATAAAAACATGCTAACATCTACATGAAATTACCCCCAAAAAGCGTATAAAATATCCGCTTATCAAGGGGTCTCTTCCTTCTTCTTGTTTTCAGGCTTTTCTGCAGCATCTTCTTCATGGTTCCCCTGGCTTGGGGTTGCCTCTTCCACCACCTTTCCATTCCTAAGTATGATGGCCTTGCATTCCCTTCTTAGGTTGGCCATGGTGTCACTGGAAAATGTGTGTGTAGGCATTGGAATTTGCTTCGATAAGATCCCCACTTGTGCTTCCAGCTTTGAGATTGTTGTACCTTGATTCTTCAGATTCGATCTGTATTCTTCTTGGTTGGCATCTATCTTTTTTTCAGCCTCTGCTTGTCTCTCCAAAAGGATGGAAATAGCCCCTGTGAGCTGTGATGATAGCTGTGCTATTGCAGCCTCTACTCTCTCAAAGTTACCTCTGATCTCGCAAGGTTGTGAGGTTGAGGTTAATGTGTCTTGATGGTGGTGTGTTTGCTGGGTGGAAGGGTATGATGTGTGAGGTGGATTGTGGTAGGGTCTATTGTTGTTTGATTGATGGTTGGGGTTGTGATTTTGGTAGTGATTGGCTTGGTATGGCTTGTTATAATCTTGGTTGTGACCTTGTTGTTTCCCCCCACCCGAAATTTGGGTGGTTCTTCCATCATGGGTTGTATGTCTTGGAGTTAGGGTCATATAGTGGTCGAGAGGGGTTATGTACATAGTTTGCTTGCTCACATTAGACTTCTGGTGCATCTCCTTCTTGGGGTGGTACTTGAGCTTGAACCACTGCAACTTGATTGTTCTCCATCTTCTTAGTCAAAGTGGCTAGTTGTGCTGCAATTGCCTTGTTTTGTGCCAACAGGGCATCTATAGAGTTGAGTTCCAACACCCCCTTCTTTTGGCCCCTTTCTGAAGCATAGAAGTAGTCATTCTCAGCTACAGTTTCAATGACATATATGGCTTCCTCAATGGTCTTCTTCTTGTTGAGTGAACCCCCTGAAGAGTGGTCTACATCCTTTTTTGATTCATAGGTTAGTCCTTAATAGAAAATGTGGAGCTGCACCCATTCATTACACATATCTGGTGGGCATTTTCTTGTTAGATCCTTGAACCTCTCCCAGGCCTCATAGAGTGTTTCACCATCTAGCTGTCTGAAGGTTTGCACCTCAGCTCTTAGCCTGTTGATCCTTTGTGGAGGGTAAAATCCTGCTAGAAATTTGTTCACAACATCTTCCCATGTGGTTAGGCTCTCCTTGGGAAATGCTTCCAACCACGTTGTTGCCATATCTCTGAGTGAGAAAGGGAACAAGAGTAGTTTGTAGGTGTCAGGGTGTACCTAATGATTGAACTTTTGTGTGGTTTAGAATTTTACAAATAAAAGCTCGTTGTAAAGTATAGTTTCTAAACCAACAATAGTCCTTTCATACAAAAATTTTGGTTGTCACAAAGAACAAACCCCAAATAAGAATTAACCGGAGTATTTGGACTCCGGGTCGTCTCCCTAGGAATTGCAATGAAGTGAATGATTATTGGCTATGAGGTATATTTTTGGGGTTTTGGATGAAAGACATGAAAAGTAAATGGTGAAGGAAATTCAAATAACAAAAAGGCCTTGGCAAGGGTTGGTGGTCAATGATCTCTATCCTAATCACTAACCACAACATGAGAATTGGCAAGGATCAATCCCACTAAGTTAACCCCTAACTAATAGTAGAGGAAAGTCAAGTGAGCTATATCAATCCAAGTCCATAAGTCCTAGTTCTACACCTAATCAATTGGTGAGAATTAGAGTTAATGGCTCCCAATCATCAATCACTTAGACATTAGTAACTCAAGAGTTCCTAAGTTACCTTCCCAAGCCAAGAGCATAAAATTCTACTCTAAAGCCCTACCAAGCATTTTGTCAAACACTTGATGGGTAATAAAGGAAAGCATGGTAAATTGCAAGAAAAAGTAAAATCTAACAACTACCAGTTGCAAGGAAAATGAGATCACAACTCAAATCAACAATAAAAGAACATCAAACATTAAATTGCACTAAAAGTAAATCAAATCCAACAAGAGCATCCATGAACACAAAAGAGAAATTAACATGAAAACTAAGAGAATCGAGTAGTAGGACCAAGAAATCATAAAAGAAACAAGATGAAAACATGTAATTGAACCTAGATCTAAGATGGGAATGTCCTAAACCTAACCTAATTCTAGAGAGGATAGGGAGCTTCTCTCTCTAGAAACTACACTACATGATGCTAAGCTACAAACAATTGCTCCCCTTTTGCCCAAGCTTGAAATCTGCATGAAATAGCATTGGAAATGAGTTGGGTTGGGCCCAAAATGCTCTAGAATTCGCTGCCCATGATTTCACTTTAGTGAACCACGTGCTCAATCGGCGTGCACGCGTACATTGCGCGTGCACGTCCCTTAGACGCAAAGCAACTATGGTAAATTTTATATCATTTCGAAACCCTGGATGTTAGCTTTCCAACGCAACTAGAACCGCCTCATTTGGACCTCTGTAGCTCAAGTTATGGTCGTTTGAGTGCGAAGAGGTCAGGCTTGACACCTTTACAGTTCCTTCATTTCTTCATGAGTTCTCCCACTTGCATGCTTTTCTCCTCACTTCTTCCATCCAATACTTGCCTTATGAACCTGAAATCACTCAACAAAAACATCAAGGCATCGAATGGAATTAAAGTGAATTAAAATCACCAATTTTAGGGCCTAAAAAGCATGTTTTCACATTTAAGCACAAATCAAGGGAGAATTACAAAATCATTCTATTTCGTTGAATAAATGTGGGAAAGGGTGATAAAATCCCCTAAAATAAGCACAAGATAAACCAGAAAATTGGGGTTTATCAAATCTCCCCACACTTAAACTAAGCATGTCCTCATGCTAAAATCAAGAAAGAAGCAAGGGGTATCACATTTATTCAATGCAAACTAACTACATGCAACCTATCTATATGCAATCTATCTATATGCAATCTATCTACATGAATGCAACTACTTGGTCAAAATAAGTCAACTTCCAAGAATACATATGCAAGCACAAGGGCTAAGGCAATAGCAATCAAATCAACCCACAATTGAATTGAATCATTGAAAGATTTTACAAACTTGCAAGAAAAGATGATCAAGGGTGGAGACACGTAATTGAGCGATCGAACCCTCACCGGATGTGTATCCGCTCTAGGTACTCAAGTGTATGGGGTTGATTCACTCAATTCTCCCCTAATCATGCTTTCCAAGATTTATTTTTCATCTAACAATCAACAATTATTTCATACATGCATACAAATATCATGAGGTCTTTCCTATAGGTTGTAATGGGGCTAGGGTTAAGGTAAGGATGCATATGGTCAAGTGGACTAGAATTTGAATCTTTGATTAACCTAAACTTCCCACCTAACCTATGACAACCTATACAATTCAAAGCTAACCTAACTACCCATTCTTCACTTTTCACACACACTCATGCATTCTCTTTTTTATCACCACACATATGCATTGATTCTTATTGAGCTTTACTTGGGGCATTTTGTCCCATTCTTATTGCTTTTCTTTTTCTTTCTTTTCAATATATATATATATATATATATATATATATATATATATATATTCTTTATTTTATATTTTTTTTTTTTGCAATAAAGTATATACAAAAGTATCAATGCATATGGTTTTACATTCAATGCATGAGTATGTACCCAATTTTCCAAAATATTGACAAAAATACAAAAAATACACTTTCATCCCAACCAATGTTCCCAACTCTCCCAAACTTGAATGATAAGCACTCTCACTAGCCTAAGCTAATCAAAGATCCAAATAAGGACATTTATTATTTTTCGCTTTAGGCTTGTAATGTGCTAAAATTAAGAACAAATGGGCTAAGCATAGGCTCAAGATTAGTTAACAATGGAAGATAAAAGGTAGGCTATTTGGGTAAGTGAACTAATTGAAACGATGGCCTCAATCACATAAGTGCATGTATACACAAAATAATGGACATATAGAATCAAACAAATCAAATATTACAATCATAGAAAGAGAATAATGCACACAAGAATGAAAATAAGTGGCTTGATGATGTAACCACACAATTAGGCTCAAATCTCACATGCTTGTGTTCTTAGCTCAAAAACATGATCCACAATTGTATAATTCAAGCAAGTTCTAAAAAAAAATTTTTTTCAATCAATTGAGGTGCCCTATAGATAAAATTCTTGGAAAATATCATGATTTTGACTAAGCTTAATATATACATATGCAAAACAAGAAAATGCAACTAAAAATTCTAAAATAAAATGCAAAAGTGTTGGGATTAGAAACTTGTTACCCAAAAACGCCGAGTGGTCGGATGACCTCCCCACACTTAAAAGTTTGCACCGTCCTCGGTGCACTCAAAGATGAGCAAGGGGGTACGGCGACTCTCCGAGTTGCCACCTTCAGCTGGTAGGTCAACTGGTTGCTGCGTGTTCTATTCCCACTTCCATTTTTGCTTATGATGACTTATCCTGAAAACAGAAAACAGGGGATAATAAGACAAGTAAATGCACAAGCAAGGAAGTATGGAATGTTGGAATGAGGTAATTCACTAGAATTGAGTGGGTGAATTAGTGTGACATTGATGAAAAATAGGTGTGTGGGTCCTAACTTGCATGCGCTTTTAGAACTCACACCCTAGTAATTAAAAACCATGTCACAATTATACAAAAGAGGTATGCACTTCACTCATTCTAGTGTGCTTGAAATACTTCAAAAGACTTGTAGGTTAAGTCAACCAAACAAGTAGTGAAGAGGCATGAAAGCATTCAAGCAATTGTGAAATTGGATGGTGCATGGACATTGATTGATGTGTAAGTAACTTAGTGAACAAAATGGTATATATGAAACTTACATAACAAACAATGACACATATTGAAGTTGTTGCAACACCTTAGTGACATAGAGGTGAAACACATGGATGCTATGGAACTTAGGAAAAAGGAATATGGAAGTGGAAATTAATCACATAGCAAGCATGGTCCACAAAGCTTTACAAAGCTCAAAAATATGTCACTAGGTAAGCTTTCGATCCAATTTCACAATTCCAAAATCTCAATGCATGAAATAGGTGATGTGAATAAGGTAAATCATAAACAAGCATCACCTAAAAAAATGCAATGATAATGTACAATTGCCTAACAATGGATGATGAATGCATGGTGGCCAAAACATGCGATTCAAAAGAGTTAAGAAGCTTAAAGGTAATGTAACATGTACTTGGTATTCACAAATGTTCAACATGAAAATCCAAAACCAAGTAATAAATTGTAACCTCAACAAAGGAATCCAACAATGGCAATAACACAATGATGTTAAACTAACATCCTATCAGTAATAAGCAGCAGTAAATAGTAAACAAGATTAGTAATTCAACACTTATAATGGAAAACAAAAATTAAACAAACTAACTAACTAAAAGAAATGGTGTTACATGATGTTTGGTAGTGTTGGACGATGTTTGAAGGGTGGAAAGAAAAGAAGAGAAGAGAGAAGAAGGAAAAAAATGGAAAGAAGAGAAGAAAAGAAGATTGGTGAAACAGGGCAATCCACGCGTGCGCGTCATGTGCGTGTAAGCGTGGATTGATGAATTGGAAGCGACACGTACGCGTGCGGTGCGCTCGTGCGTCGGTGGGTTATTTCGAGATCGGCGCGCTCGCGCAAGGTACGCGTGCGCGTCCCTTGGGGCACAAGGTTGGCACACTCCAGGCACAACTCTCGGGAAAATGTATGGAGGGGAGAAAAAATTCAATCCACGCGTACGCGTACATGGCGCGTGCGCGTGGATGGTTGAAAATACTTGGGTCACGCGTACGCGTAGAGTGCGCGTGCGCGTGGATGGTGCTACTTTTCAAAATTTTTCTATGTTTTTGTACCAAACCAAGCATTCCAAACCTCCAAACAACTATCAAAACATCATAAAACCTTATTTAACCTACTAGACTCCCAATTAAACTCAACTAAGCAATCAAACAAGGAATTAAACCTATTTTACCAATATTTACAAAAAAGAAAATGAAAAGAATTTACCATGGTGGGGTGTCTCCCACCTAGCACTTTTGTTTATTGTCCTTAAGTTGGACTTATGGGGAGCTCTTCATCAAGGTGGCTTGTGCTTATAACCATATTGGAACATCCACCAATGCTTGGTTCTCCATTGTGCCCCAAGATTTCTTATTTGTTGCACCAAATATTGATGGAGTTCTTCACAAGCGTGGGGCTCCCAAAGTTGATCTTCCTTGTGCAATCCGGGATCCCACACTTTGTTTTTACACCCGTCCTTGAGTTGATCATTGTGATTTCCTCCGGGTGGCAAGGGAGATGAATTCTCATGAAGGCACCAAACTACCCTCCTAGACCCATCTACTTGAGCACTACACCAATCCATGCTCTTCAATTTTGAGCTTTCAACCACAATGAGCCTAGACTTACAACGCCAACCACTAAACATCCTCCTCTTACGCTTAATTCCACAAAGCACCCTAAGTTGGCCATCCGTCTCAAGCAAACCAAATTCAAGTGAGATAATAAAGCTAAGAGTTAGAAGTTTTACCCACTCAAATGAAGGATTAGATGACAACCTAGGTGGAGGAGTTCCCAACGGTCTTGACAAAGCATGCTCCACTCCCGTCCATCCTCTTCTAGAGGCTTCCACTACTTGGCAAGGTTCTTCAAGCTCTACCTCTTGCCAAGCTTCCTCAAGTTCACATTCTTCTTCACCAAATTCTTCTAGCTCTTCCCCATCACTCAAATCATAAATAGGAGGTTGAGTGAAATCTACCTCTTCATCAATTCCACATAGAGTGGGGAAGGGTTCTTCAAGCTCAAGGGGATCACATGTTGATTCGGAATCATCATAAATAGGAGGACTTATTGATTGGAACACTTCTTCCAATTCTTCAATCACATTGTGTCTTGGAGGTTGTGCACTCTCCTCCTCAACATCAACTCCAAACTCCATGGAAGAAGGCTCTTCAAATTGTGATTCCTCTATGTACTCAACATATCCTAAGGTTCCTGATGACAAGTCATCTTAGCCTAGTTTCACTAGTCTTTTTCTTTTGTTTTCACTTGAATTATGCACTTTCTTGAGGCCTAAGCAAGCTAAATTGGGTAGAATTTTCATGTTTCCTTTGATTGAATCAACCATAGATAAATTCATGCTTTTTCATGAGATTTGATGCCATAATGGTTACATATTAGGATAAAATGAACATCTCATGATTTTGAGCATAGCTTTGATGTGTTTGGTTGATTAATGATAGGTGAAGAAAGCTTGGAGAAAGGTTGAAGTAAGAAGGAATGGCTAGAAGCAAAGAGAGGACAATGAAACAAGTGAAATTGAACCAGGAAGCAAGAAATTGGACCTAAAGTTAGCATCAAACTTTTGCACAAACTTTTGGTTGAAAACGTTAGCCCCAACGTTAGCCCCCTAACTTGGAGGCTAACGTTGGAACTTGAAAATTTCACCCTGGGAGCAAAAAGTTTGCGCCAACGTTAGACCCCTAACTTTTGGGCTAACGTTGGCGCCACACACCACAACAGCTTGAAGGGGTATACTTCCAACAAGAATAACTTGAGCTACAGAGCTCCAAATGAGGTGATTCAAGAAGCATTGGAAAGTAGGAATCAAGAGCTTTCCAAGCATATATGGCACTGCATGGTGGACACTAAAATTGAGGGAGAAAACTGCCCCGCAATGTGCATAAACGAACATGGTGGCAACCTGCAGTGAGGCCAACTGACCTCTGCACCTTCAACGGAGTATAACTCGAGCTGTAGAGCTCCAATTGATGCACTTCCAACGGAAATGGAAAGTAGACATTCAGGGCTTTCCAAAAATGTATAATAGTATGGGGTGGACAATACGTTTGAGCCTCCAGAACTGGCATTTTCGCCAACGTTTGAGGCAAACTTTACCTCAAACGCTGCACACCAAAGCCAGCAACCATGCCCTCTTCAAATGATCATAACTTGAGTTGTAGATGTCCAATTGAAGTGATTCCAAGTGGGTTAGAAAGCTGACATTTAGAGCTTTCCAACCATATATGATAGTCTATATTGGGCATAAAATTGGCAACATGACAAGAGGACAAAGTTGGTGCAAGAAAAACCACCCTGGGCACCAAAAGTTTGCGCCAACGTTAGCCCCCTAACTTTGAGGCTAACGTTGGCATGAAGAAAACCTCCCTGGGCACCCAACGTTTGCGCCAACGTTAGACCCCTAACTTGGAGGCTAACGTTGGCGCCACAAGCACACAAGGCAAGGCCAACGTTAGGGTCAAAGTTAGACCCCTAACGTTGGCACCAACGTGAGTAGCAGTAAAATGATGCTAGCTGCTATGAAAAGTTGGGGCCAAAGTTAGACCCCTAACTTTGGCTCAAACTTTTACTCCAACTTTTTCAAAACTCCAACCCGGTTCAATCGGTTCACTTTGATTCCTCTCCAAACTTCAAGAGCAATCAACCAAGGCCTCTTTCAACCCAATTCCACCAAGAGCAAAGGCCCAACTCAAGGCTTGAAGATCATTTGAAGAAAGTGTATAAATAGGATAGAATTCAAGTTATTCGGAGAGCTCTTCTTTTTAGTTTTGCTTAGTAGTTTTCGGAGAGCTTTTGGTATTGAGTGACCTTTAATTTCTTAGTTTGGGGGAAGGAGAATTCCATTCTCTTCCTCTTAGTTTTATTGCTTTCAATTTCAAGTACAATTGTCTTGGATCTTGGGTTGGAGAATTGAAGGAATTCTGTTTCAATCTCACCTTGGATCTTGTTTATTTTCACTGCAATTAAGCTTCTGTTTCTGTTACTTGCTTCTTCATCTAATTTCCTTGCAATTTACAATTTCCTTGCAATTGTTCTTGTTGGATCTAGGAAGGCATTGAGATCTAGACTTGGTTTTCTAGTCTCTTGGGTCCTGAGATCCGGATTTTCCATTTCCCACTCCCTGTTTAATGTTTCCCTGCTCATTTACTTTCCTGTTTAAAGATCCGGTTTGATCCAAGCCATTCTCTAATTCTTTGCTTGTTGCAATTTTACTTTTCCTTGTTTAATTTCTGCAATTCCAACTCCCAATTCCCTTTACAATTCACGCCATTTACATTTCTCGCATTTTAAGATTTTGCAATTTACATTTCTTGCGTTCTAAGTTTCCGCCATTTAATTTCTTGTTCTTTAAGATTCAGCACTTTAACTCTTGTTCTCTTTAATTTCATGCCAATTACCCATTCCCTTTACTTTCTATGCAATTTAAATTCTGCAAATCACAAATCACTCAACCAAATCTTGATTCGCTTGACTAAATCAACCACTAAACTAAAATTGCTCAATCCTTCAATCCCTGTGGGATCGACCTCACTCCCGTGAGTTATTATTACTTGATGCGACCCGGTGCACTTGCCGGTGAGTTTTGTGTCGGATCGTTTTCCGCACATCAAGTTTTTGGCGCCGTTGCCGGGGATTGATTAGATTGACAATGATTAAGTGAAGTGGAGATCTAGATCAAGCATTTTTTCTTTTCTGTTTCTTTAACTTTTGACTAACACGCTAACTGTTTGAATTTTTGCCTAAGCCAACTAATATTTCACTTCAGCCATGGATTAAAGTGTTATTGCTTTTCTGGTATTATGTGATTTTTGTGTTTTGCTTGTATGTCAGATACAAGAAGAGAGATCCCTACCTTTCATGAAACTGACGAAAGAATCATCCAAGGGCTAAGAAGAGAAGCAAGAGAAAAAAATGTTGCTGGAGAGGAAGAATCAGATGAAGAATATCATAAATTGGAGGAACACTCAACAAATCCAACAAATCCACCAGTGAGAATGGCCAACAACAATGGTCAACCCCAGAGGAGAGTCTTGGCTTCATATACATTTGCTAATCCAAGGCATTGTGGGAGTAGCATCCTTACCCCAAATGTCGATGCAAATAACTTTGAATTGAAGCCCCAACTCATCACCTTGGTGCAGAACAACTGTTCTTATGGAGGAGGCCCCTTGGAAGATCCAAACCAGCACCTATCCACCTTCCTGAGGATTTGTAACACTGTCAAAACCAATGGTGTGCCTCCTGACAGCTACAAGCTATTGTTATTCCCATTTTCTCTCAGAGATAAGGCCACTCAATGGTTGGAATCATTTCCAAGAGACAGCATCAACAATTGGGATGATTTGGTAACCAAGTTCCTTGCCAAATTTTACCCACCTCAAAGGATCATAAGGTCGAAGACTGAGGTACAAACATTTACACAAATGGAGTCTGAACCCATCCATGAGGCTTGAGAGATACAAGGCTCTAATCAGGAAATGTCCTCCTGAAATATTCACTGAGTGGGATAAGCTGCAGAATTTCTATGAGGGCTTAACATTGAAATCCCAGGAAGCTTTGGATCATTCAGCTGGAGGTTCTTTGCAACTCATGAAAACTGCAGAGGAAGCTCAAAATCTCATCGATATGGTGGCCAACAACCAATACTTCTTCGCTCATCAAAGAAATCGCCAACCATCACAAAGGAGAGGAGTAATGGAGCTAGAAGGAGTTGACACCCTCCTAGCTCAAAACAAGATAATGCAGGAGCAGATTCAACAACAATTTGAGCAGATGGCTAAAAAGATTGATAGCCTGCAAGTTGCAGCAGTGAATACAAGCCAACCATCAACCAAATGGGGGCAAAATGAAGAAAACCAAGAAGATCAGCAGCAGGAACAACCTCAATATGTGCATAACCAAAGCTCCGGCCAAAATGAAGTCTATGGTGACATCTACAATCCATCCTGGAAGAACCATCCAAACATAAGATGGGGAGATAACCACATTCAAAATCAGCAACCATGGCAACGAAATTCAAACCAAAACAACTCAAGAAACAACCAAAATCACAACCAGCAAAACACTAACCCCAATCCATATAGAAAACCCCAAAACAACCACTCAAATTCTAGCTACTGTCCACCCAATAACCAAAACACCCACCATCAACCTTCAACACCCCACAACCAGCCACAAACATCACAAGACACTCAAAAGATCTCTAACTTGGAGACATTGATAGAAAAGATGATGAAGCACCAAGAGACAATGATGGAGAAACTCATGAAAAATCAAGAGATGGCAAGACAAGATCAAGAAGCAGCAAGAAAAGATCAAGCCACAACAAGCAAAAACCAAGAAGCTTCAATCAAAAATCTCGAGAGGCATATGGAACAAATGGCTAAACGAATTACAGATGCATCCCCAAGTGCCACTCAAGACCACCCAAGGGACAAAGGAAAAGCTACAAAGTGGGAGGAGTATAAAGCAATCATAGTGGAAAGTGAGAAGGAAGCCATCAATCAAGACAAACACAACAAAGAAGTTCCACAAGAAGAGACAGAGGGGAAAATAAAGAGGATCAAGAAACCAAAAATGCACAAATTTCAAAGGGATACAAGAACATCCTTGAACCACAACTACAAGAGAAGAGGGAAGGAGTGAATCCTTGTGTCCCCAAACTTCCATACCCTCAGAGGTTTAAAAAAGAAAATGAGGATAAGCAATACTTAAAATTCCTGGACATATTCAAGACACTCAGCATCAATATTCCTTTCTTGGAAGCACTTGAACAGATGCCACTATATGCCAAATTTATGAAGGAAGTGCTGACAAAGAAAAGATCCCTGAAGGAAGGACAGATTGTTGAGATGACAAAGGAATGTAGTGCTATCCTCCAAAGAGAGTTGCCAGAGAAGAAAGATGATCCTGGGCGTTTTTACATACCCTGCACCATAGGAAACATAATAATTGAGAAGTCATTCTGTGACCTTGGTGCAAGCATAAACTTGATGCCTTTGTCTCTAATGAGGAAACTTAAAATTTCTGAGCTGAAGTCCACACGAATAGTTCTCCAAATGGCTGATAAATCCACTAAGCAAGCACTGGGAGTTGTGGAGAATGTGTTGGTAAAAGTGGGAAAATTCTTTCTCCCTGTTGACTTTGTTATCTCAAATATAGAAGAGGACCCTGACACTCCCATCATCCTGGGGAGGCCTTTTCTAGCTACGGGCAGAGCATTGATAGATGTTGAAAAAGGGGAATTGTTGCTGAGAGTGCATGATGAGCACCTAGCATTCCATGTTTTTAAAACCCTGCATGAGCCCACTCAAGAAGAAGATTGTATGAAGGATAAGGCCAGAGATCAAAGCTTGAAGGAGGCATTCAATGAGTCAAATCCAAGACTTCTAAATCCACAATTGAAAGAAGTAGAGATGGTGCAACAGACCAAAGAAATCAGGGAGGAACTAGATCCAAAACCCCCAGATGAGAACCTCAACACCCCAAATAAAGAACCACCAAGGCATGAATTATCTTTTGAGAAAGAAAAGAAGAAGAGGACAAGAGGGTGGAGAAACAAGAAAATCCCTACTGAAGGCTTTTCACCAGGGGATAAAGTGGTGTTAAACACCCAACCAATGAAGGTGTCTCCACAATTATCTGAATACTACACTGTGAGCCGAGTTCTTTCACTTGAACACCTAGAGATCATCAAAGAGGAGACTGGAAGGAAGTTCACAATAAGAGGAGAAAAGCTGAGGCACTATGATTTTCAACCTCCATGATCAAAGAATGAAGGATGTCAAGCTAGTGACATTAAAAGAGCGCTTGTTGGGAGGCAACCCAACATGAGGTAGTTTTCTTTTCATAGCTTTTTCAATAAAAAGGTTGAATAATTGATATGTATCGCAAGGAGCTAAGTTTGGTGTTCCACACCAAAACAAATTAAGAGAGAATGAAGCATTCTAAGTTTGGTGTTCCACCAAAATCTCACTTAAAAGCACATTCTCACTTCCAGCACAAAGCTAGCTCCAAGCAATCAGACAAATCATTCAACCATTTAATTACTTTCTAGTTTTTAGTTTTACTGCCTTTGGCAAAAATAGGAGAATTTCACATATAGTTATTTTGATGCATGAGGAAGGTGGCAAGGAACTAAGTTTGGTGTTCACACAGCAAAGTAAGTTCAAAAGCCTACAAGAAAATCTTGCACACTAACCAGTTACCTAAGGGCTTGAGAAACAAGCAACTTCCATTAACTCTGCAGGGATTCAAACATTTTTTTGGGAGGACTTCACACCATCAGTTGAGAGTAAGAAGAAGAAGCCACCAAAAGGTTGTATTGTCACTTAACTCCTTTAGCATGCAAGTTTTCTAAATTTGAAGTTTGAATATGCTCATCTTAGCAGTAACTGTTAGTTCAGTAGTTATGCATCTTAAATAGTATTGTCAATAAGTAAGCTAGTCTAAGTGTGTGCTTGTGTGTTTACTTTCACTTAACTAATGCATGTTTTGTCCCCTAAGTCTTTTCAATTCAATAAAAGAAATGTTTGAAACATGAAGTAAGATGGTTCATTGCTAGCTAGAAGTCAAATAATAGTAAGTGGTGGCATATATGTGTGATTGTGTGGTAACTCACTATTAGTGAATAAAAGAAATAGACTGTTCTCTTTTAAGTAGAAAGTAGTTCACTGTCTATGAATCTCAAATTAAATAAAGATCCTTGGTTAGAAAGGAAAACAAAAAGAAAGAAAGAAAAGAAATAGCCAAAAAGTGGCAGAAAAAAAAGAGAAACAAAAAGAAACAAGGCTTGACACCAATAGCTTGAACTTTAAAATATATGCCTGTGATGTCTTTGTACTAGGATCTGCTTGGATTAGTAAGCTCTTTGGAGTGCTTCAACACTTGGTGACTTGGATTAACTAATCCGGGATCATCAGCTGAAAATACACTATCAAGAGCAACCTAACTACAAGGCATTTAGTAACCCAAAGAGGTGCTGGGCATCAATATTTTAAGAAGGAATGTGAGCCAAGTGTCCATGGTGAATAATGTGTCAAGTATGCAGAAAAGAAAATGAACTTGCTACACATGACACTCAAATAAAGCCTTAGAACAAAGTAATAGCCAAGGATAGAGGAATAATGAGAAGTCATAGCAGTATGGTACTTGAAGCTTGAAGGAGACTTTCTAAGCCTAAGAGTCAGTAAGAAGTGAGTATGTGCATATCCACACAAAACCCCATGAACTACCAATAATATTCTGCTAGCATGAACATCCTCTTCCATTTCATTCTTTCTTCTTAATAATTCATTTCTTGCTTGGGGACAAGCAAGCTTTAAGTTTGGTGTTGTGATGACAAGTCATCTTAGCCTAGTTTCACTAGTCTTTTTCTTTTGTTTTCACTTGAATTATGCACTTTCTTGAGGCCTAAGCAAGCTAAATTGGGTAGAATTTTCATGTTTCCTTTGATTGAATCAACCATAGATAAATTCATGCTTTTTCATGAGATTTGATGCCATAATGGTTACATATTAGGATAAAATGAACATCTCATGATTTTGAGCATAGCTTTGATGTGTTTGGTTGATTAATGATAGGTGAAGAAAGCTTGGAGAAAGGTTGAAGTAAGAAGGAATGGCTAGAAGCAAAGAGAGGACAATGAAACAAGTGAAATTGAACCAGGAAGCAAGAAATTGGACCTAAAGTTAGCATCAAACTTTTGCACAAACTTTTGGTTGAAAACGTTAGCCCCAACGTTAGCCCCCTAACTTGGAGGCTAACGTTGGAACTTGAAAATTTCACCCTGGGAGCAAAAAGTTTGCGCCAACGTTAGACCCCTAACTTTTGGGCTAACGTTGGCGCCACACACCACAACAGCTTGAAGGGGTATACTTCCAACAAGAATAACTTGAGCTACAGAGCTCCAAATGAGGTGATTCAAGAAGCATTGGAAAGTAGGAATCAAGAGTTTTCCAAGCATATATGGCACTGCATGGTGGACACTAAAATTGAGGGAGAAAACTGCCCCGCAATGTGCATAAACGAACATGGTGGCAACCTGCAGTGAGGCCAACTGACCTCTGCACCTTCAACGGAGTATAACTCGAGCTGTAGAGCTCCAATTGATGCACTTCCAACGGCAATGGAAAGTAGACATTCAGGGCTTTCCAACAATGTATAATAGTATGGGGTGGACAATACGTTTGAGCCTCCAGAACTGGCGTTTTTGCCAACGTTTGAGGCAAACTTTACCTCAAACGCTGCACACCAAAGCCAGCAACCATGCCCTCTTTAAATGATCATAACTTGAGTTGTAGATGTCCAATTGAAGTGATTCCAAGTGGGTTAGAAAGCTGACATTTAGAGCTTTCCAACCATATATGATAGTCTATATTGGGCATAAAATTGGCAACATGACAAGAGGACAAAGTTGGCGCAAGAAAAACCACCCTGGGCACCAAAAGTTTGCGCCAACGTTAGCCCCCTAACTTTGAGGCTAACGTTGGCATGAAGAAAACCTCCCTGGGCACCCAACGTTTGCGCCAACGTTAGACCCCTAACTTGGAGGCTAACGTTGGCGCCACAAGCACACAAGGCAAGGCCAACGTTAGGGTCAAAGTTAGACCCCTAACGTTGGCACCAACGTGAGTAGCAGCAAAATGATGCTAGCTGCTATGAAAAGTTGGGGCCAAAGTTAGACCCCTAACTTTGGCTCAAACTTTTACTCCAACTTTTTCAAAACTCCAACCCGGTTCAATCGGTTCACTTTGATTCCTCTCTAAACTTCAAGAGCAATCAACCAAGGCCTCTTTCAACCCAATTCCACCAAGAGCAAAGGCCTAACTCAAGGCTTGAAGATCATTTGAAGAAAGTGTATAAATAGGATAGAATTCAAGTTATTCGGAGAGCTCTTCTTTTTAGTTTTGCTTAGTAGTTTTCGGAGAGCTTTTGGTATTGAGTGACCTTTAATTTCTTAGTTTGGGGGAAGGAGAATTCCATTCTCTTCCTCTTAGTTTTATTGCTTTCAATTTCAAGTACAATTGTCTTGGATCTTGGGTTGGAGAATTGAAGGAATTCTGTTTCAATCTCACCTTGGATCTTGTTTATTTTCACTGCAATTAAGCTTCTGTTTCTGTTACTTGCTTCTTCATCTAATTTCCTTGCAATTTACAATTTCCTTGCAATTGTTCTTGTTGGATCTAGGAAGGCATTGAGATCTAGACTTGGTTTTCTAGTCTCTTGGGTCCTGAGATCCGGATTTTCCATTTCCCACTCCCTGTTTAATGTTTCCCTGCTCATTTACTTTCCTGTTTAAAGATCCGGTTTGATCCAAGCCATTCTCTAATTCTTTGCTTGTTGCAATTTTACTTTTCCTTGTTTAATTTCTGCAATTCCAACTCCCAATTCCCTTTACAATTCACGCCATTTACATTTCTCGCATTTTAAGATTTTGCAATTTACATTTCTTGCGTTCTAAGTTTCCGCCATTTAATTTCTTGTTCTTTAAGATTCAGCACTTTAACTCTTGTTCTCTTTAATTTCATGCCAATTACCCATTCCCTTTACTTTCTATGCAATTTAAATTCTGCAAATCACAAATCACTCAACCAAATCTTGATTCGCTTGACTAAATCAACCACTAAACTAAAATTGCTCAATCCTTCAATCCCTGTGGGATCGACCTCACTCCCGTGAGTTATTATTACTTGATGCGACCCGGTGCACTTGCCGGTGAGTTTTGTGTCGGATCGTTTTCCGCACATCAAGTTTTTGGCGCCGTTGCCGGGGATTGATTAGATTGACAATGATTAAGTGAAGTGGAGATCTAGATCAAGCATTTTTTCTTTTCTGTTTCTTTAACTTTTGACTAACACGCTAACTGTTTGAATTTTTGCCTAAGCCAACTAATATTTCACTTCAGCCATGGATTAAAGTGTTATTGCTTTTCTGGTATTATGTGATTTTTGTGTTTTGCTTGTATGTCAGATACAAGAAGAGAGATCCCTACCTTTCATGAAACTGACGAAAGAATCATCCAAGGGCTAAGAAGAGAAGCAAGAGAAAAAAATGTTGCTGGAGAGGAAGAATCAGATGAAGAATATCATAAATTGGAGGAACACTCAACAAATCCAACAAATCCACCAGTGAGAATGGCCAACAACAATGGTCAACCCCAGAGGAGAGTCTTGGCTTCATATACATTTGCTAATCCAAGGCATTGTGGGAGTAGCATCCTTACCCCAAATGTCGATGCAAATAACTTTGAATTGAAGCCCCAACTCATCACCTTGGTGCAGAACAACTGTTCTTATGGAGGAGGCCCCTTGGAAGATCCAAACCAGCACCTATCCACCTTCCTGAGGATTTGTAACACTGTCAAAACCAATGGTGTGCCTCCTGACAGCTACAAGCTATTGTTATTCCCATTTTCTCTCAGAGATAAGGCCACTCAATGGTTGGAATCATTTCCAAGAGACAGCATCAACAATTGGGATGATTTGGTAACCAAGTTCCTTGCCAAATTTTACCCACCTCAAAGGATCATAAGGTCGAAGACTGAGGTACAAACATTTACACAAATGGAGTCTGAACCCATCCATGAGGCTTGAGAGATACAAGGCTCTAATCAGGAAATGTCCTCCTGAAATATTCACTGAGTGGGATAAGCTGCAGAATTTCTATGAGGGCTTAACATTGAAATCCCAGGAAGCTTTGGATCATTCAGCTGGAGGTTCTTTGCAACTCATGAAAACTGCAGAGGAAGCTCAAAATCTCATCGATATGGTGGCCAACAACCAATACTTCTTCGCTCATCAAAGAAATCGCCAACCATCACAAAGGAGAGGAGTAATGGAGCTAGAAGGAGTTGACACCCTCCTAGCTCAAAACAAGATAATGCAGGAGCAGATTCAACAACAATTTGAGCAAATGGCTAAAAAGATTGATAGCCTGCAAGTTGCAGCAGTGAATACAAGCCAACCATCAACCAAATGGGGACAAAATGAAGAAAACCAAGAAGATCAGCAGCAGGAACAACCTCAATATGTGCATAACCAAAGCTCCGGCCAAAATGAAGTCTATGGTGACATCTACAATCCATCCTGGAAGAACCATCCAAACATAAGATGGGGAGATAACCACATTCAAAATCAGCAACCATGGCAACGAAATTCAAACCAAAACAACTCAAGAAACAACCAAAATCACAACCAGCAAAACACTAACCCCAATCCATATAGAAAACCCCAAAACAACCACTCAAATTCTAGCTACTGTCCACCCAATAACCAAAACACCCACCATCAACCTTCAACACCCCACAACCAGCCACAAACATCACAAGACACTCAAAAGATCTCTAACTTGGAGACATTGATAGAAAAGATGATGAAGCACCAAGAGACAATGATGGAGAAACTCATGAAAAATCAAGAGATGGCAAGACAAGATCAAGAAGCAGCAAGAAAAGATCAAGCCACAACAAGCAAAAACCAAGAAGCTTCAATCAAAAATCTCGAGAGGCATATGGAACAAATGGCTAAACGAATTACAGATGCATCCCCAAGTGCCACTCAAGACCACCCAAGGGACAAAGGAAAAGCTACAAAGTGGGAGGAGTATAAAGCAATCATAGTGGAAAGTGAGAAGGAAGCCATCAATCAAGACAAACACAACAAAGAAGTTCCACAAGAAGAGACAGAGGGGAAAAATAAAGAGGATCAAGAAACCAAAAATGCACAAATTTCAAAGGGATACAAGAACATCCTTGAACCACAACTACAAGAGAAGAGGGAAGGAGTGAATCCTTGTGTCCCCAAACTTCCATACCCTCAGAGGTTTAAAAAAGAAAATGAGGATAAGCAATACTTAAAATTCCTGGACATATTCAAGACACTCAGCATCAATATTCCTTTCTTGGAAGCACTTGAACAGATGCCACTATATGCCAAATTTATGAAGGAAGTGCTGACAAAGAAAAGATCCCTGAAGGAAGGACAGATTGTTGAGATGACAAAGGAATGTAGTGCTATCCTCCAAAGAGAGTTGCCAGAGAAGAAAGATGATCCTGGGCGTTTTTACATACCCTGCACCATAGGAAACATAATAATTGAGAAGTCATTCTGTGACCTTGGTGCAAGCATAAACTTGATGCCTTTGTCTCTAATGAGGAAACTTAAAATTTCTGAGCTGAAGTCCACACGAATAGTTCTCCAAATGGCTGACAAATCCACTAAGCAAGCACTGGGAGTTGTGGAGAATGTGTTGGTAAAAGTGGGAAAATTCTTTCTCCCTGTTGACTTTGTTATCTCAAATATAGAAGAGGACCCTGACACTCCCATCATCCTGGGGAGGCCTTTTCTAGCTACGGGCAGAGCATTGATAGATGTTGAAAAAGGGGAATTGTTGCTGAGAGTGCATGATGAGCACCTAGCATTCCATGTTTTTAAAACCCTGCATGAGCCCACTCAAGAAGAAGATTGTATGAAGGATAAGGCCAGAGATCAAAGCTTGAAGGAGGCATTCAATGAGTCAAATCCAAGACTTCTAAATCCACAATTGAAAGAAGTAGAGATGGTGCAACAGACCAAAGAAATCAGGGAGGAACTAGATCCAAAACCCCCAGATGAGAACCTCAACACCCCAAATAAAGAACCACCAAGGCATGAATTATCTTTTGAGAAAGAAAAGAAGAAGAGGACAAGAGGGTGGAGAAACAAGAAAATCCCTACTGAAGGCTTTTCACCAGGGGATAAAGTGGTGTTAAACACCCAACCAATGAAGGTGTCTCCACAATTATCTGAATACTACACTGTGAGCCGAGTTCTTTCACTTGAACACCTAGAGATCATCAAAGAGGAGACTGGAAGGAAGTTCACAATAAGAGGAGAAAAGCTGAGGCACTATGATTTTCAACCTCCATGATCAAAGAATGAAGGATGTCAAGCTAGTGACATTAAAAGAGCGCTTGTTGGGAGGCAACCCAACATGAGGTAGTTTTCTTTTCATAGCTTTTTCAATAAAAAGGTTGAATAATTGATATGTATCGCAAGGAGCTAAGTTTGGTGTTCCACACCAAAACAAATTAAGAGAGAATGAAGCATTCTAAGTTTGGTGTTCCACCAAAATCTCACTTAAAAGCACATTCTCACTTCCAGCACAAAGCTAGCTCCAAGCAATCAGACAAATCATTCAACCATTTAATTACTTTCTAGTTTTTAGTTTTACTGCCTTTGGCAAAAATAGGAGAATTTCACATATAGTTATTTTGATGCATGAGGAAGGTGGCAAGGAACTAAGTTTGGTGTTCACACAGCAAAGTAAGTTCAAAATCCTACAAGAAAATCTTGCACACTAACCAGTTACCTAAGGGCTTGAGAAACAAGCAACTTCCATTAACTCTGCAGGGATTCAAACATTTTTTTGGGAGGACTTCACACCATCAGTTGAGAGTAAGAAGAAGAAGCCACCAAAAGGTTGTATTGTCACTTAACTCCTTTAGCATGCAAGTTTTCTAAATTTGAAGTTTGAATATGCTCATCTTAGCAGTAACTGTTAGTTCAGTAGTTATGCATCTTAAATAGTATTGTCAATAAGTAAGCTAGTCTAAGTGTGTGCTTGTGTGTTTACTTTCACTTAACTAATGCATGTTTTGTCCCCTAAGTCTTTTCAATTCAATAAAAGAAATGTTTGAAACATGAAGTAAGATGGTTCATTGCTAGCTAGAAGTCAAATAATAGTAAGTGGTGGCATATATGTGTGATTGTGTGGTAACTCACTATTAGTGAAAAAAGAAATAGACTGTTCTCTTTTAAGTAGAAAGTAGTTCACTGTCTATGAATCTCAAATTAAATAAAGATCCTTGGTTAGAAAGGAAAACAAAAGAAAGAAAGAAAAGAAATAGCCAAAAGTGGCAGAAAAAAAAGAGAAACAAAAAGAAACAAGGCTTGACACCAATAGCTTGAACTTTAAAATATATGCCTGTGATGTCTTTGTACTAGGATCTGCTTGGATTAGTAAGCTCTTTGGAGTGCTTCAACACTTGGTGACTTGGATTAACTAATCCGGGATCATCAGCTGAAAATACACTATCAAGAGCAACCTAACTACAAGGCATTTAGTAACCCAAAGAGGTGCTGGGCATCAATATTTTAAGAAGGAATGTGAGCCAAGTGTCCATGGTGAATAATGTGTCAAGTATGCAGAAAAGAAAATGAACTTGCTACACATGACACTCAAATAAAGCCTTAGAACAAAGTAATAGCCAAGGATAGAGGAATAATGAGAAGTCATAGCAGTATGGTACTTGAAGCTTGAAGGAGACTTTCTAAGCCTAAGAGTCAGTAAGAAGTGAGTATGTGCATATCCACACAAAACCCCATGAACTACCAATAATATTCTGCTAGCATGAACATCCTCTTCCATTTCATTCTTTCTTCTTAATAATTCATTTCTTGCTTGGGGACAAGCAAGCTTTAAGTTTGGTGTTGTGATGACAAGTCATCTTAGCCTAGTTTCACTAGTCTTTTTCTTTTGTTTTCACTTGAATTATGCACTTTCTTGAGGCCTAAGCAAGCTAAATTGGGTAGAATTTTCATGTTTCCTTTGATTGAATCAACCATAGATAAATTCATGCTTTTTCATGAGATTTGATGCCATAATGGTTACATATTAGGATAAATGAACATCTCATGATTTTGAGCATAGCTTTGATGTGTTTGGTTGATTAATGATAGGTGAAGAAAGCTTGGAGAAAGGTTGAAGTAAGAAGGAATGGCTAGAAGCAAAGAGAGGACAATGAAACAAGTGAAATTGAACCAGGAAGCAAGAAATTGGACCTAAAGTTAGCATCAAACTTTTGCACAAACTTTTGGTTGAAAACGTTAGCCCCAACGTTAGCCCCCTAACTTGGAGGCTAACGTTGGAACTTGAAAATTTCACCCTGGGAGCAAAAAGTTTGCGCCAACGTTAGACCCCTAACTTTTGGGCTAACGTTGGCGCCACACACCACAACAGCTTGAAGGGGTATACTTCCAACAAGAATAACTTGAGCTACAGAGCTCCAAATGAGGTGATTCAAGAAGCATTGGAAAGTATGAATCAAGAGTTTTCCAAGCATATATGGCACTGCATGGTGGACACTAAAATTGAGGGAGAAAACTGCCCCGCAATGTGCATAAACGAACATGGTGGCAACCTGGAGTGAGGCCAACTGACCTCTGCACCTTCAACGGAGTATAACTCGAGCTGTAGAGCTCCAATTGATGCACTTCCAACGGCAATGGAAAGTAGACATTCAGGGCTTTCCAACAATGTATAATAGTATGGGGTGGACAATACGTTTGAGCCTCCAGAACTGGCGTTTTCGCCAACGTTTGAGGCAAACTTTACCTCTTGTTCTTTTTAATTCTTGTTCTTTAAGATTCAGCACTTTAACTCTTGTTCTCTTTAATTTCATGCCAATTACCCATTCCCTTTACTTTCTATGCAATTTAAATTCTGCAAATCACAAATCACTCAACCAAATCTTGATTCGCTTGACTAAATCAACCACTAAACTAAAATTGCTCAATCCTTCAATCCCTGTGGGATCGACCTCACTCCCGTGAGTTATTATTACTTGATGCGACCCGGTGCACTTGCCGGTGAGTTTTGTGTCAGATCGTTTTCCGCACATCAGTTCCTACCACTACTTCCTTTGGTTCAATCATCTCTACCTTCTTCTCTTGTCGCACTTCTTGCTTTAACTCTTCTTCTCTACCTTGAAGATTCAAGTCCATTCCCTCACTAAGCTCCTTGGTTGCTTCTCCACATTCAACAATGGGAGTGCCTTGATCGCATAGGCTTAGGCGGGATGAGACTATGTTGCCAACGGCTTCTACCATGATGGCCATTTTCGCTCTTAACTCCTCAAACTTCTTTGCATCCTCCTCTTGTCGCCTTAAGAGATGAGATTCAAGATCTCTTAGTTCTAGCATAGGGGCTTCATCGGGAGGTGATGGTGGAAGAGAGGGTTCATTGTTTGAGGGAAGGTTGTTGTAATTGGAAGGTGGTTCATATTAGTGAAATTCTTGAGATGGTGTGTATGGAGTTTGTGGTTCATGGGAGTATGGGTGTTGGAATGGTGGTGGCTCTAGATATGGTTCTGATGAGCGGATAATTTATACGCTTTTTGACATTGTTTTTAGGTAGTTTTTAGTAAGTTCAAGCTACTTTTAGGGATGTTTTCCTTAGTTTTTATGCTAAATTCACATTTCTGGACTTTACTATGAGTTTGTGTGTTTTTCTGTGATTTCAGGTAAATTCTGACTGAAATTGAGGGACTTGAGCAAAACTCTGAAAAAGGCTGACAAAAGGACTGCTGATGCTGTTGGAATCTGACCTCCCTGTACTCAAAATGGATTTTCCGGAGCTACAGAACTCCAATTGGAGCGCTCTCAACGGCGTTGGAAAGTAGACATCCAGGGCTTTCCAGCAATATATAATAGTCCATACTTTATTCGGAAATTGACGACGTAACTTGGCGTTGAACGCCAAGTTCATGCTGCTATCTGGAGTTAAACGCCAGAAAAACGTCATGATCCGGAGTTGAACGCCCAAAACACGTCATAACTCGGAGTTCAACTCCAAGAGAAGCCTCAGCTCGTGGATTGATCAAGCTCAGCCCAAACATACACCAAGTGGGCCCCGGAAGTGGATTTATGCATCAATTACTTACTCATGTAAACCCTAGGAGCTAGTTTATTATAAATAGAACATTTAACTAATGTATTTGACATCTTTTGATCACTTTAGATCTTAGGATCAGATCTCTGGACGCCTAGTCCTTAGACCTTGGGGGGCTGGCCTCTTGGCCATGCCTGAACCTTTCACTTATGTATTTTCAACGGTGGAGTTTCTACACACCATAGATTAAGGGTGTGGAGCTCTGCTGTACCTCAAGTTTCAATGCAATTACTGTTATTTTCTATCCAAATCAATTTTATTCGTAATCCAAGATATACGTTGCACTTCACCTTGATGAATGTGATGATCCGTGACACTCATCATCATTCTCACCTATGAATGCGCGTGACTGACAACCACTTCCGTTCTACCTTAGGCCGGGCGCATATCTCTTAGATTCCCCAACAGAATCTTCGTGGTATAAGCTAGAACTGATGGCAGCATTCTTGAGAATCCGGAAAGTCTAAACCTTGTCTATGGTATTCCGAGTAGGATTCTGGGATTGAATGACTGTGACGAGCTTCAAACTCCTGAAGGCTGGGCGTGATGACAAGCGCAAAAGAATCAAGGGATTCTATTCCAACCTGATTGAGAACCGACAGATGATTAGCCATGCGAGTGACAGCCGCAGAGGACCATTTTCACTGAGAGGATGGGATGTAGCCATTGACAACGGTGATGCCCTACAAACAGCTTGCCATGGAAAGGAGTAAGAAGGATCAGATGAAAGCAATGAGGAAAGTAGAGATTCAAGAGGAGCACAGCATCTCCATACACCTATCTGAAATTCCCACCATTGAATTACATAAGTACTTCTATCCGTTTTATTTATTTTATTTATCCAAATTAATTCCATTTGACCCTATGATTCCACTCACTAACTGAGATCTACAAGATGACCATAGCTTGCTTCATACCAACAATCTCCGTGGGATCGACCCTTACTCACGTAAGGTATTACTTGGACGACCCAGTGCACTTGCTGGTTAGTTGAGCGAGACTGTGAAGTTAATTTTAGACCATGGTATTGTGCACCAAGTTTTTGGAGCCATTACCGAGGAATATTATTCGAGTTGTGTGAAAGTATAAATCACAATTTCGCCCACCAAGTTTTTGGCGCCGTTGCCGGGGAACAATCAATTTCGAACAACAATTCAAACAATTGTTTCCAACCCACAATGGTGCCAAGTTTTTAATCCGGCAACAACACCAAGTTTTTGGCGCCGTTGCCGGGGATTGTTCGAGTATGGACAACTGACGGTTCATCTTGTTGCTCAGATTAGGTAATTTTTATTTTATTAAAAAAAAAATTTCGAAAATCTTTTCAAAATCTTCTCCCTATTTTCGAAAATTATTCAAAAAAATTTTTTAATATGCATTCTAGAGTTTCATGAAGCATGTTGAAGCTTGGCTGGCTGTAAAGCCATGTCTAAATTCTTTTGGACTGAGGCTTCAAAACCATCTCTATAGAGGCAAGTTAATTTGATTATTAGCTGTATGCTAAAGCTTGGCTGGCCATTGGCCATGTCTAGTGTTTTGGACTGGAGCTTTCATTGAAAGCTTGGCTGGCTATTAAGCCATGTCTAATTCCTGGACCGAAGCTTTAGACTAACATTGCATGATTCCTGGAATTCATATTAAAAATTTTGAATTTCTTATTTTCCTTTTCTTATATGTTTTTCGAAAAATCAAATAAAATACAAAAAAATTAGAAAAATCATAAAAATAAAAAATATTTTGTGTTTCTTGTTTGAGTCTTTTGTCAAGTCATAAGTTTGGTGTCAATTGCATGTTCATCTTTTTCTTGCATAAAATTTTCGAAAAATTCATGCATTCATAGCATTCATCATGATCTTCAAGTTGTTCTTGATGAACTTTCTTGTTTGATCTTCATATTTTCTTGTTTTGTGTTGTATGGTGTTTTTCATATGCATTCTTGCATTCATAGAGTCTAAACATGAAAAATTTCTAAGTTTGGTGTCTTGCATGTTTTCTTTTCTTGAAAATTTTTCAAAAATATGTTCTTGATGTTCATCATGATCTTCAAAGTGTTCTTGGTGTTCATCTTGACATTCATAGTGTTCTTGCATGCATCATGTGTTTTGATCCAAAATTTTCATGCATTGAGTATTTTTAGTGTTTTTCTTTCTCATCAAAAAAAAATTCAAAAATCAAAAAAATATCTTATCTTTTTAAATCTTATCTTTTTAAAATCTTTTTCAAAAATCATATCTTTTCCATTTTTTCATCATTTTCGAAAATTTCAAAAATCTTTTTCAAAATATTTTCAAAATCTTTTTCTTATCTTTACATCATATTTTCGAAAATTGCATCAAAAATTAATGTTTTGATTCAAAAATTTCAAGTTTGTTACTTTCTTGTTAAGAAAGATTCAAATTTTAAGTTCTAGAATCATATCTTGTGATTTCTTGTGAGTCAAGTCATTAATTGTGATTTTAAAATTCAAATCTTTTTCAAAACTAATTTCAATCTTATCTTTTCAAAACCATATCTTTTTAAATCATATCTTTTATATCATATTTTTTTTAAATTTTATCTTTTTCAAAAAAATTTTAAAATATCTTTTCTAACTTCTTATCCTCTTATCTTTTCAAATTTGATTTTAATATCTTTTTCAACTAACTAATTAACTTTTTGTTTGTTTCTTATCTTTTTCAAAACCACCTAACTACTTTTCCCTCTCTAATTTTTGAAAATACCTCCCTCTTTTTCAAAAATTCTTTTTAATTAATTAATTGTTTTAAATTTTAATTTTAATTATATCTTATCTTTAATTTTCGAAAATCACTAACCCATTTTTCAAAATTACTCATCTCTTTCTATTTATTTTATTTATTTACTAACACTTCTCTTCACCTCTCTTCATCTCCAATCACTGCCTCTATCCTCACCATTGTGATTGGATTCTCCACTTTTATTCCTTTCTTCTTCTACTAACAATAAGGAACCTCTTCACTGTGACATAGAGGATTCCTCTTTCTTTTCTTGTTCTCTTCTTCCCTATATGAGCAGGAGCAAGGACAAGAACATTCTTATTGGAACAGATCCTGAACCTGAAAGGACTCTGAAGAGGAAGTCAAGAGAAACTAAAAATCAACAATTCAGAGAAACCTCAAAAAAAAAAAGAGAAAAGGAAAGACAAAAAGCTTCCACCTCCAAGTCATGGGAGATGGAAAGACTAATATAAGCCGTCATAGCTCAGTGGTAGAACATGTGGCTGCAATTCAAGAGATTCCTGAGATACCTCAGGGAATAAGTTGTCCTCCACACAAATATTGGAAACAACTAAGGGGAGGAACACCAAAATTACTAGGGATCATGCAACAGAAGCAAGGAAGAGACATAAAGAAGCTCAAAAAGCACCATTGGATCTTCAAAAAAGGCGCCACCCTCACTCAGGTGGACTCATTCCTTGTTCAAAAAATTTTTTTTTCCTATTTTTCGTTTTTTTATATGTTTATCTATTACATGATCATTAGTATGTAGTAACTATGCCTTAAAGATTATGAATAATTCCATGAATCCTTCACTTCTCTTAAAAGAAAAATGTTTTAATTCAAAAGAACAAGAAGTACATAAATTTCGAAAATAGCTCTTGAATTTAGTTTAATTATATTGATGTGGTGACAATACTTTTTGTTTTCTGAATGAATGCTTGAACAGTGCATATGTCTTTTGATCTTGTTGTTTATGAATGTTAAAATTGTTGGCTCTTGAAAGAATGATGAACAAAGAGAAATGTTATTGAGGATCTGAAAAATCATGAAATTGATTCTTGAAGCAAGAAAAAGCAGTGAAAAAGAAGAAGCATTCGAAAAAAAAAAGAAGAGTATATAGAAAAAGAAGGAGCAGTAGAAAAAGCCAATAGCCCTTAAAACCAAAAGGCAAGGGTAAAAAGGATCCAAGGCTTTGAGCATCAATGGATAGGAGGGCCCAAGGAAATAAAATCCAGGCCTAAGCGGCTAAATCAAGCTGTCCCTAACCATGTGCTTGTGTCATGAAGGTCCAAGTGAAAAGCTTGAGACTGAGTGGTTAAAGTCGTGATCCAAGGCAAAAGAGTGTGCTTAAGAGCTCTGGACACCACTAACTGGGGACTTTAGCAAAGCTGAGTCACAATCTGAAAAGGATCACCCAGTTATGTGTCTGTGGCATTTATGTATCCCGTGGTAATACTGGAAAACAAAATGCTTAGGGCCACAGCCAAGACTAATAAGTAGCTGTGTTCAAGAATCAACATGCTTAACGAGGAAAGTCAATAACACTATCCGAAATTCTAAGTTCCTAGAGAAGCCAATCATTCTAAACTTCAAAGGAAAAAGTGAGATGCCAAAACTGTTCAGAAGCAAAAAGCTACAAGTCCCGCTCATCTAATTATAATTAATATTCATTGATATTCTGGAATTTATAGTATATTCTCTTCTTTTTATCCTATTTGATTTTCAGTTGCTTGGGGACAAGCAACAATTTAAGTTTGGTGTTGTGATGAGCGGATAATTTATACGCTTTTTGGCATGGTTTTTAGGTAGTTTTTAGTAAGTTCAAGCTACTTTTAGGGATGTTTTCCTTAGTTTTTATGCTAAATTCACATTTCTGGACTTTACTATGAGTTTGTGTGTTTTTCTGTGATTTCAGGTAAATTCTGACTGAAATTGAGGGACTTGAGCAAAACTCTGAAAAAGGCTGACAAAAGGACTGCTGATGCTGTTGGAATCTGACCTCCCTGTACTCAAAATGGATTTTCCGGAGCTACAGAACTCCAATTGGAGCGCTCTCAACGGCGTTGGAAAGTAGACATCCAGGGCTTTCCATCAATATATAATAGTCCATACTTTATTCGGAAATTGACGACGTAACTTGGCGTTGAACGCCAAGTTCATGCTACTATCTGGAGTTAAACGCCAGAAAAACGTCATGATCCGGAGTTGAACGCCCAAAACACGTCATAACTCGGAGTTCAACTCCAAGAGAAGCCTCAGCTCGTGGATTGATCAAGCTCAGCCCAAACATACACCAAGTGGGCCCCGGAAGTGGATTTATGCATCAATTACTTACTCATGTAAACCCTAGGAGCTAGTTTATTATAAATAGAACATTTAACTAATGTATTTGACATCTTTTGATCACTTTAGATCTTAGGATCAGATCTCTGGACGCCTAGTCCTTAGACCTTGGGGGGCTGGCCTCTCGGCCATGCCTGAACCTTTCACTTATGTATTTTCAACGGTGGAGTTTCTACACACCATAGATTAAGGGTGTGGAGCTCTGCTGTACCTCAAGTTTCAATGCAATTACTGTTATTTTCTATCCAAATCAATTTTATTCGTAATCCAAGATATACGTTGCACTTCACCTTGATGAATGTGATGATCCGTGACACTCATCATCATTCTCACCTATGAATGCGCGTGACTGACAACCACTTCCGTTCTACCTTAGGCCGGGCGCATATCTCTTAGATTCCCCAACAGAATCTTCGTGGTATAAGCTAGAACTGATGGCAGCATTCTTGAGAATCCGGAAAGTCTAAACCTTGTCTATGGTATTCCGAGTAGGATTCTGGGATTGAATGACTGTGACGAGCTTCAAACTCCTGAAGGCTGGGCGTGATGACAAGCGCAAAAGAATCAATGGATTCTATTCCAACCTGATTGAGAACCGACAGATGATTAGCCATGCGAGTGACAGCCGCAGAGGACCATTTTCACTGAGAGGATGGGATGTAGCCATTGACAACGGTGATGCCCTACAAACAGCTTGCCATGGAAAGGAGTAAGAAGGATCAGATGAAAGCAATGAGGAAAGTAGAGATTCAAGAGGAGCACAGCATCTCCATACACCTATCTGAAATTCCCACCATTGAATTACATAAGTACTTCTATCCGTTTTATTTATTTTATTTATCCAAATTAATTCCATTTGACCCTATGATTCCACTCACTAACTGAGATCTACAAGATGACCATAGCTTGCTTCATACCAACAATCTCCGTGGGATCGACCCTTACTCACGTAAGGTATTACTTGGACGACCCAGTGCACTTGCTGGTTAGTTGAGCGAGACTGTGAAGTTAATTTTAGACCATGGTATTGTGCACCAAGTTTTTGGAGCCATTACCGAGGAATATTATTCGAGTTGTGTGAAAGTATAAATCACAATTTCGCCCACCAGGTTCATATGGTGGTTGGTATGGTGGGTATGGGTTAGGGTCATATGGAGGTGAATGGTGGTATAAGGCTTGTGAGTATGGTGAAGGGCTATGTTGAGGAGTGGGATCATATGCATATGATGATTGTGGTTGACAACCACAATGAGGGTCATCACATACATTAGATTGGTATGCATCAAGATTTGAATTGTACCCATAAGAAGCCGGAGGAGGTTGTTGCCAAGAAGGTTGTCCATAAGCTTAGGGCTCCTCCCACCTTTGATCTCCAAATCCTTGATGCACATCCTCATTGAAGCTTCCATCTCCTACAACATAGTTAGAATCACACTCATAGCCAAAGTGAGAATTCATAATGGAAAGAGAAAATAAAAACAAAAGCTAATAGAAAACAAGAGAAACAAAATTCTACAACTAGCAAATAAAGCAAAAAGCAATATATTCACACTATTCACATATATACAATAACCAATAACATAACACCATTGCAACTCCCCGGCAACGGCGCCATTTTTGATGATTGAACTTTTGTGTGGTTTAGAATTTCACAAATGAAAGCTCGTTGTAAAGTATAGTTTCTAAACCAACAATAGTCTTTTCATACAAAAATTTTGGTTATCACAAAGAACAAACCCCAAATAAGAATTAACCGGAGTATTTGGACTCCGGGTCGTCTCCCTAGGAATTGCAATGAATTGAATGATTATTGGCTATGAGGTATATTTTTGGGGTTTTGGATGAGAGACATGAAAAGTAAATGGTGAAGGAAATTCAAATAACAAAAAGGCCTTGGCAAGGGTTGGTGGTCAAGGATCTCTATCCTAATCACTAACCACAACATGAGAATTGGCAAGGATCAATCCCACTAAGTTAACCCCTAACTAATAGTAGAGTAAAGTCAAGTGAGCTATATCAATTCAAGTCCATAAGTCCTAGTTCTACACCTAATCAATTGGTGAGAATTAGAGTTAATGACTCCCAATCATCAATCACTTGGACATTGGTAACTCAAGAGTTCCTAAGTTACATTCCCAAGCCAAGAGCATAAAATTCTACTCTAAAGTCCTACCAAGCATTTTGTCAAACACTTGGTGGGTAATAAAGGAAAGCATGGTAAATTGAAAAGAAAGGTAAAATCTAACAACTACCAATTGCAAGGAAAATGAGATCACAACTCAAATCAACAATAAAAGAACATCAAACATTAAATTGCACTAAAAGTAAATCAAATCCAACAAGAGCATCCATGAACATAAAAGAGAAATTAACATGAAAACTAAGAGAATCGAGTAGTAGGAACAAGAAATCATAAAAGAAACAAGATGAAAACATGTAATTGAACCTAGATCTAAGATGGGAATGTCCTAAACCTAACCTAATTCTAGAGAGAAGAGGGAGTTTCTCTCTCTAGAAACTACACTACATGATGCTAAGCTACAAACAATTTCTCCCCTTTTGCCCAAGCTTGAAATCTGCATGAAATAACATTGGAAATGAGTTGGGTTGGGCCCAAAATGCTCTAGAATTTGCTGCCCACGATTTCACTTTAGTGAACCACGTGCTCAATCAGCGCGCACGAGTACATTGCGCGTGCGCGTCCCTTAAACGTGAAGCAACTATGGCAAATTTTATATCATTTCGAATCTCTGGATGTTAGCTTTCCAACGCAACTGGAACCGCCTCATTTGGACCTCTATAGCTCAAGTTATGGTCGTTTGAGTGCGAATGGGTCAGGCTTGACAGCTTTACGGTTCTTTCATTTCTTCGTGAGTTCTCCCACTTGCATGCTTTTCTCCTCACTTTTTCCATCCAATACTTGCCTTATGAACCTGAAATCACTCAACAAAAACATCAAGGCATCGAATGGAATTAAAGTGAATTAAAATCACCAATTTTATGGCGTAAAAAACATGTTTTCACATTTAAGCACAAATCAATGGAGAATTACAAAATCATGCAATTTCATTGAATAAATGTGGGAAAGGATGATAAAATCCCCTAAAATAAGCACAAGATAAACCACAAAATTGGGGTTTATCAGTACCCCATTGGACTTTACAGTATCACATATCCTCAAGAATGTGTTGAGATGTTGATTTGGATCTTCTTGGGCACTTCCTCCATATGAACAATTATTCTGGACTAGTGTGATGAGTTGAGGTTTCAACTCAAAGTTGTTAGCATGAATTGTTGGCTTGAGGATGCTGCTGCCACAGTTTTCTGGATTTGGGTTTATGTAGGAGCTTAAGACTCTCCTCTCTTGCCCAGCTTGATTTCCATCACCTCCTCCAACATTGTCGTGCACTTCGTCTTCCATGGTGGTTGTTAGATCTTCTTCCACTGGTTCTTTTCCAACTATGCCTTTGCCTCTAGCCTCCCTCCTCAATCTAAGGAAGGTTCTCTCAGGTTCACTATCAAAAGAGGATAAAGGTTCTCCTCTTCTGCCTGTCATACACTCAACGCACAGCAAGTAAAGGACAAGTGAAAGAATCTCCTTAGTTAAGATTAGTGGTTAGCTTGGTTGATGCAATTAATCAAACATTTAGAAGAGTGAAAGTATAAACAATGAATAGCTAAAACGATCCCAAAAAAAAAAAGAAAGAAAAACAGAGATTAGAAAGAAATTTAAATATCACAAAAAAAAAAAGAAAAAGAAAACAAGGTAGATGAAAAATGCTTAATCTAGCTCTCCAATTAATTTAATCATTGTCAAATTCAAACCAATCCCTGTCAACAGCGCTATAAAACTTGATGGGTTCGAATTCACTCCCCTCCCAATAAGATTGATGAATTCACTCTTTGGCAAGCGCACCAAAATTATCGTCAAGTAATAACCCATAGTAGAGTGGGATCGTATCCACAGAGATTGGTAGATTTGAGAAATTTTAATTAATTGGTGAATTAGTCAAGCTTAGACAGAATAAGTTGTAAGTGCAGAATCATAAATGGCAAAAGAATAAAGGAAAGCAATAAAGTGCAGAAATAGAAATAGCAAGAATGTAAAAGGGAATGGGAATTTGCTAAATGTAAATGAAAGCTATAAAAGAATGAGAGAGATAAGAATGAGGGAATTCATTGAGATCAGGAGATATTGCCTCTTTGGATTAAATCCAGCTTATATCCTCTTCAATCATGCAACTTATTGACCTCTTGGCAATCATGATTGATTGAGCTCCAATCTCTTGGTGACTCAATCTCTCATATCTTGATCAATAGCCAATTCCTTGGTCTAATTTCTCATGAAGAGAGATATGCTTAGTCCCCGATTATACCACACATCCTTGTAGGTTCAGGTAGAGGGAGGATTATATGTCATCATATCCAAACACCAAAACCCAAATTCTACTCAAGTGTGAGAAGAGATTTCTAGCATGGTTTCATGTTTCCTTTTCCAAGGTTCCCATGAAACCCATTTTGCATTCAATCTCTTTTTCAAAATAATTGAACACTAAGCATGAGAATCGAAATTCCTTCCAACAAATCAAAGAGAAGATGAAAAGAAGAAGAAATTCACTATCATTAATCCATCAAGTACAATAGAGCTCCCTCTCTCAATGAGAGAGAATTTAGCTACTCATAGCTTAGAAAAAAAGTACAAAAGATGGAAGAGATGAAGTGTAAAAAGTGAATTCAAAACTAAAACTCTACAATCCCCTTAAGATAGTGATCTGCATCTCCATGTGTGTTTCCAATACTTCCAAGGGTATTTATACTACTCCTAGATCTAGAAATAAAGGAAATTACAAAAATGAAAAGAAAATTACAATTTGGAGGGAAAAGAAACTCAACAAACATGATCTTCCAACTGGTGTGTGACTGGCGTTCCCCTGGCGTGTCACGCTCTCTCCGTTTCAAGCTTGGCATGCCACGCCTCACCCTCCAAGGGGCACGCCTTCTTCTATCACATCCCTGGCGTGCCACGCCTTTGAGCCAAAGTGGCACGCCCAGGGCATTTTAATTGACCCAAGTACCCTGGCGTGCCACGCCTTCGAGCCAAAATGGCACGCCCAGGCCATTTTAATTGTCCTCAAGTAGCTTGGCGCGCCACGCCTTCAACACCAAGTGGCACGCTCAGGCCATTTTCCACATCTTCATGCTTCTGGAAACTTGTACCAGTGTGGCACGCCCAAGGTCTGGCGTGCCACGCCCCTCTAAATGCTTCATCCTCTTGCTGGCGTGCCACGCCTTGATCCTCAAGTGGCACGCCCAAGTGAATTCTGGAACTGGCGTGCCACGCCTTCGATACAAAGTGGCACGCCCTAGTGATGACTCTTTTAGGTAATTAGTTGGCGTGCCACGCCTAGCTTCTGGCATACCACGCCCCTTCGATGGTCTTCATTGTTGCTTTCTGGAATGTTGTACCAGCGTGCCACGCCCAACTTCTGGCGTGCCACGCCCAGTTTCTGGTGTGCCAAGCCAATACATTTTTGTGGCGTTTGTTCCAAGTGACACGCCTGCTTCACACGCCCACTTGTTTAGTTGTTTTCTTCCTATTTTTGATGTCTTTTTCGCCTGAAATTCAACACAAACTCATTTCAAAGCAATGTACTATGATATTCATCAATTAAGGCATGAATTGCAATGATCAAATGAGATTATACCTCTTTTATGGTCCTTTTTATGCAAGGAAAAGGGTAGATGATGTAAGTCATCAACCCCATTTCCACTGTTTTCCCCATTATGATTATTGTTATTCATCTGCTGCCCGAGTGCCTCAACGGTGGCCTGCACAACAGCAGCCATATTCTGTAGTGCAGCCATGAAGTTCACCAGATCGTTTGGATTAAATTCCAGCTCATGAGTACCGGTACGTCCTCTCGCATGACCCTGACCGCGTCCACGAGGCGCCATCTGGTTCCTATACACACCAAACAAGCGATATCAAGTTGATCAGTCACAATATCGAAAGTCTAGTGCTCAGAGTCTCAAATGTATACTCACGAACGTTTATGTCAGTTATATCAATCAGATATCCTAATAGCACATAAACACAAACACAGAGAATGCACAAAAGTATAATCAGTCCGTCCCTCAGGATCTACAAGAACGAACGGCTCTGATACTATAATGTAACACCCTACCACACCAAGTCTTAGGCTTAAGTCATAAGACAGAAGTGGTGAGATATTACGACCTCTAAAATAAAATTTAGTACATATAGTATTGCCAGAATGTTCTTAACTAGGAGTCTTTGAAAAAGTGGGTAAATCAAAACCGATAAACCGAAAACGCAACACTCCGCTTGATAACGTAAACGAACAGCTAGAAATCAACCTAAAACGAAGAGATATACAGAAGAGTGCCAAAATACATATATCAAGACTCAGGATTCATTTTAAAGAATAAAATGTGATCTCTCACTATTTATTTTATAAGCAGGATAAAAAAAATATGAGATCACACTTTACCTCTAAAAATTTAAAATTGAGACAATTCAAATTCATAAAAAAAATACTTGTCGCTCACTTCGAGTACGAGAAGTTTCAAATTCCATACCTACGCACAACACCATACAATCCCATTTTGGGATATAACTCCAAAGACATTCCATATTAAAATTTTTTGGACAAATCTGGCACGTTTTACAGTAAAATACAATTTTTTTTTTTTAACAACACCGTTGTGTATGTTGGTTTCCTAACTTGTTCATCATCCCATGAACTTTCCCTAAACATACTATATCACTATTCCTTGTTTGATTTGTTCATATAATGCGACTTAGTATTCCAAATTTGATAGCCATTACCGAGTAACTCAGAAGATTATGACTAAGACCACCTTAAATTTGTGTCAATCTTCGAAATCTAGCGTTCCTCAAACTTAAGATGAATTTCGTTCATAAGTGGTTGATGCTTCCTGACCTGCAGATAAGAATTCACATTATCGTTGATTAACCCTCACAAGCCAAATGAATCCCAAATTCTATAACAATTTGTAAAAGGGGGTGTTTATACCTTAACACCAGCCAATGACAGTAGCTTGTGAGAAGCAGTATATGCAATATCAGAACTTTCTAACTTCTCCACAAAATAAACCACTTCAGAAACTCCTGACTGCAACAACAAATTGTAATTTATCATTTTTTTTAATATGATAATATGTATATACTGAGCTCATTTCTTATTACAATTTCTACACTAAGATATGATTTAATCTAGTTTAGAAACAATAAGGCAAAGCACTATATCTGCATACTGATCAAAGCCTAAAATGGAGAAAAAAAATTGAGTGCACAATGTTTCATCAAATCAATAATCCACAATTTCACCAACCTGGATTATGATCTTTGCACATTCATTGCAGGGAAACATGGTCACATAAAGCCGCTGCATGCATTAAAATAGAGAAAAGACAAATCGCTTAGCAGATCATACGAAAAGGCATTTGTTTTATCTGATATGCACAACGTGTGTGAATGGCGTAGTCCAAGTGGAATTTATAAATATATAAATAAATAAAGATATCGACCTCCAGAAGCTGCAATATTTTCAATTCACAAGATAAGGTAAGTAGAGAATGCAGTTGAACTTACTTGTCCAGCAGCAGAGGCGTGATTTGTGTTAAGAATAGCATTTACTTCCGCATGACAAACATATCTAAAATAGGAACAAAGCATCATCAATAGGATCTTAAATATAATAACTGTAGCAACAAAATGATTAAACTGCAGACAAGAGTTAAGGCATTAGTTTTCAACTAAAGGCAAATTACACTGATCTCCCTACAATTAGATAATAGTACACACAACACCACTTGATTTGTATGGTCGGTCTCATGTTTACAAAAGAGGTCAATATTACAATATATAAAATTCAAGGATACCCAATGTCATACACTTCTAAAGTTCAAATCTCACTAAAACTTAGTACAAACTTTTTTCAGTTGGAGAAGTGTAGTGTGTAATATTGCCCGACCTTAGGAAATATTACTGTAGGCTACCCTTTAACCAATAAATGATTATTATTAATGGTCTTGAGAGAGAGAATATCTGAAAGCAAAAAACTTACGGGTATTTTGTCTCTAAAGGATTCCCACTCCTGGATTTCTAAAACATAACAGATTTCCAAATTAGATAAAATGGTTTAAAATTCAAAGAAACTGAACTTTAACAAAAATGCTATTTGCGTACCAAAATCAATCACTATGTATTTGTATACAAATATATGCATAGTTTAACTCATTTTTAATGTGTATTTTGTATTCCCGTGTGTATTCTACCTGGGTGGCAAATTTTCAGCTACCAAAACTAGCCACTATGTTTAATGAAATTTTGTATTCCAATGTGTATTTTATCGGGTAGCTAATTTTGGTAGCTGATTTTGGTGTACACCTAACATGGTTAAAATTTAAAGACAACAAATTGCCCAAGTCATTCCCTTAAATACTAACCTTTGCCCATGGTAGCTTGTCATCGGAACATCCTCTTGGGAATCCATTATAGCCAATGCCTAACACAACAAAGTTAAGGAGAAAAAATGTAATAAAGTAGTAATTATGCTTAAAACAATTTACTAATAATAATTAAAGTTCGTTCCATATAATTTATGCAATTCGTAGTCCCTGAATATTAAAGTAATATGGAATGTGCACAAGGTGTTTGATGGTTTGAGCCAATGAAGTTAAAAAGCTTACCAAGAATTATGTCATCCTGACTCACCAAGCATGCCCCTACCTACAAATAACAACACCAACACAAGCCTTGAATTCTTCAGAATCAACTCCCAATCTAAACAAAATTATGAGAGATGAAACATCATATTTGACCTGCCTGTTAGGGTCCTTGGATCTTTCAGCAGACAAAAACGCAATCGCCATGAAATAATCATCCCACGACAAGTACCTTCAATTCAATTTTTTAAAAAAGGGATTAGCATAATTGTAGTGAACAGCAACAATAAAGTCAAATTTGATAGACTGACTAACTGTTTGCGCTTGGAAGGATCGTAAGGGTCACCACGTGAATGGCGGTGATTGGAAATGGTTCCGTTTTGGGTTTGGGGATGGTTTCGGGAGCGGTAGAAGAAGCGGAGAGCAAGTGCAGAGGTAACGGCGCCAAAGAGGGTTGCGGTGGCGAAAAGAGTAGCGTCGCGAGCGTTCATGGCAGTTTCCAACGGTAGAACGGCCACCATCACCTTTTTTTTTTCTTTTCTTCTCGTTTTTTTTTTTTTCGGCGGGGGTTGGGGATTTTGGGGAAGTGAGTGAATCTGAGAAGTGAGAACGGAGTGAAGACTGAAGAGGGAAACTCAGCGGCTAATCGGCAATTTAGGTTCAGTGCGCGGGAACTTTGCGAGGGAACTTAACTTTTTTTTTATTCCCTTTTTTCTTTTTTTTTTAATCCTATCTGTTTGATATTTTCATGCATATGGATCGGATTGGTTGGGCCGGGCTAAAATATTACTCAACGGAACAGGAGGAATAGGGCCCATTTATCTGATGTTCATAATACACCATATTCTTTTGAAAAATTTTCAAATGTATTAGTATTTCAATAAATTTTAATCATTGATCTTAATTTTACAATGAAGATTAATGATTAAAAATTACTTAAACACTAATGCATTAGCATACTTAAAAGCATTTTTATTCTTTTATCTTTGAATGGAACACAAAATTAAAATATTTAATTCAAAAAAAATTCAAATACATTTATTTTTATGTAAATTTAATAGTTATAAATTATTAAATAATTTAATATATTTAACTAAATTATTATCTACAACTCTCAATTATTAAATTCGTATGAATATAACTATATATAAGTTAGAAAAACTTTTAAATATATTAATACACCGATATTTCAATAAATTTCAACCGTTACTCTTAATTACATATATTATATATTTTTTATAATTAAGATCAATATTTAAAAATTACTAAAACATTAGTGCACCAATACACTTTAAAATTTTAAGCAAAAAGAACCATGATGGGTTTAATTTTTTCAATCAGTGTGTAATTGATTCAACAGAACTCAACATATCACATTTCTCAACTGAATCATAAACATTCAATGTTGTAGCATTCAGCTTTAGTTTTTATTTGAAAAGAAAAATAAAATAAAATAAAACAAAATAACAAAATCATATTGATGTACATTTCTGTTCCTCTTTTACAAAAGTTTAAAATATTGGTATATCGTAGCCTACTTTCCATTATGACATTTCCTTTAGGATTTAGTCACGCATAACGCATTAGATTAATTTGTTTCCAATGAGAATGACACCCATGATAGAATGATGCCTACTGTTCATTGAGGCTTGCCCTATGTGCTTCTCAACGGTGTATGGATCCTTGGAGATTAACATCACCAACTTAGGAAAACAATCATGAGAGGTAGCCCACAAAGGGTGCCTCTGTCCTTTATATATAAAAAAATTGGAAAGGCAAATAATATTGAGGGAAAAAGTCACAGAGGAAAGTAGATAAAATAAGATAAACCAAATGCATTACTATAAAAGAAAAATGTTATTTATATCCGTCCAGAAATTTATTACAAGCTAAGAGTTAATATTTAAAGTGGTTCTTGAATTTGTAGTCAAATTTTAATATTATTTTTAAATTTAAAATATTTAACAATGATTGTTCCTAAAATTTTTTTGTGACGAAATAATGATGTAATTAGACGAAGATCACGTTAAAAGTTATATTGCACTGGTAAAATATCATCGTTTTATTTTTGGCGTCCAAATAGAATATAAACAACGTCTTTTAGGGTTTAAAACTCCTCAAAATTTTCTAAATAATGTCGTTTATGTTCTATTTGGACCTAAAATATAAAATGATAATATTTTACCAGTCCAACATAATTTTTAACGTAGTTTTCATCCAACTACATCATTATTTTATCATCAAAAAGTATTTTAAAGATGACTATATTGAGTTTAAGAATAAATTTAAAATAATTTTAAATTTAAAAATGACATTAAAACTTAGACTATAAATTTAAAAATAATTTTAAATATTAACTCTACTAACTACAAATATATAATGAGAGAGGAAAACACAAATTAATAGATTTATCAATAGGATGAAGGAAACATGAACTATAGATAAACATTAACATCTACTCTATTACTCTTAGGAGCACTACTCTATGGCACACCAGACGAAACATTTTAATGGCAAAAGAGACAATTATTGAACAACATGCTATTGAGCAACGAGTATTGCAGTTTCGTGCATGATTATTTAATCTTTAGAGTTTATCAGCCCTCTTGATATACGCGTGAATTATTTTAGTTTCTTATGTTTGAAGATTGAGTATTACTCAAATCAGTATTGAAGTTTTTAAAGTTAGATATTTTAATTTTTTAGATTTTAAAATATATAAAATAATTTTTAATTTTTAATTTTTATTTTTGTTAGATAATATAGTCTCTTTTATTAGTTCTTTAGATTTTAGTTGATATAAAATGTTAACTGTTATATGTAACTATTAAGTATTCATGTGTGTATTTTGGATAAATAAGTCTTCAAATTAAAGTACAAAATAATCCTAGAAAAACTTAAAAATTTTTAAAACAATTTCTAAAAATTTTTAAAAATTTTAAAATAATCTCTTCAAATATTTTTAATCTTTTTCAAAAGTCATGTTTTATAATATTTTTTTTTTAAATATTTAGATACTACAAGCCAAATAAAGAAAGCACAGATAGAATTAGATTCTGCAAGTAAACAAGTTGCAGCTAAACATGAAAAAATAATTAGACAAATCTAAAACAAATGCACACTCAAGCAAAACATTCAATTGCATATGATGTATGTCTGTCCTATAACAGATGATATCATCTGTTGATTATATAATCAACCCTACATGTCCTGGTAGCTAACCGTGGATAGTCTTTCTGTATAGGGGTGTTTAAATCCAAACCGATCCAAATTAAACCGCTCATTCAATCCAATCCAAACCGAAAACCGATTAAAACCGCACTAATTCGGACTGATTGGATTTTATTTTTTACAAACCGCTAGATCGGATCGAATTTCAGATCTACTTTTCATAACCGATCTAATCCAATCCAAACCGCACAATATGTTATAATATTATTATTTTATTATTATATTTATAATTATACTTATAATATGTTCAATTTATTATACATTTTTATATTATTCATGTATTATTATTATTTAATAAAGATTTTATGTTCAAAATGTTATTTATTATTTATTTTAACTAACCTATAATTTTATTTTTATTATTATGTTATCGTTGACTTTTTAAGATATTGTTAAAACTTGTTATGTCATTGTTAATTATTTAAAATTTGATGTTGAGATTTGTTATATGTATTTAAATTTTTTAATTTACAAAACCGCAAATTCAATCCAATCCAAACCGCTTGACATTGGATCGGATCGGATCGGATTTTTTTAAAAACATCATCCAATCCAAACCGCACCGCAAGTAAAATTAGTGTTCGGATCAAATGAGTTTTTGACTCAAAACCGATCCAAACCGCACCACAAACACCCCTACTTTTGTACGCGCATCCCCAAACTCAACAATATCCATGGAAATAATTCCAAGCTCATCAATGGAAAAAACAAAATTCCAAGCTCAACTTTATACATGGAGTGTTAGGATTTGGTTGAATTAGTCGCATATTGCTTAGGATAGCAAATGGAGTGGGTGGCCTAGGCTATAAATATGAGGCTAAGTTCTCCATTTGTTTTTGCACCAGTCAAAAATACTTTAAGTTTGTATCTGATTTTTCTTTTCCTCTGTACTCTTTGATTAGAGTGTTGTGAGGTGTAGTTAGATATTTGCTTTGAGAGAGTGTGGGTGTATTGGGGTGCCGGTGTTAGAGAGAAAGAAGTCTATGTGTTGTAACAATTTTCACATAGTGATATTCTCTGGTTGTCATTTGACAACGGCCATGGTTTTTTTTCCGGTAATTGGAGTTTCCACGTTAAATTCTTGTGTTGTGATTGTGTCTATTTTATTTCTCTGTCAAAGGTGTTTTCTCAAGGGGAAATGGTGTCTTATTCCCAACAAGTGGTATCAGAGCTTTGGTTTGGTGAGATTTATTCTTAGTATGCTCTGTGGTTGCAGCCTAGTCTGACCTTCCACATCAGAAAAGAATTTTGTCCTGTGGCTTGAGGTTGATCTTTGGTTGCTGTTGTTGTTGCTGGAAGGCAGTGTGACACTGTGAGAGTGCAGTTTGGAAAGGTTCTGGCTAAGGAAAGATCTGGTATTTAAGTGTGTCCATTGTGACCCACCTCTCTTTCCTGGGGACCCTTCCTAGTGCACGGTCTACAGTTGAATTATACTATTCCAGTATACGGTTGCAACAATGTTAGGATATTCAAGTGCTCTGAAGCTTGAAATAGAGAAATTTGATGGAAGAATCAATTTTGGCTTGTGGCAAATACAAGTCAAGGATGTGTTGATACAATCAGGTTTGCACAAGGCGTTGAAGGAGAAGATCTCTTGCTCTCTCTATGAGAGAAGATGATGTTCTCTAGAAGACAAGAAGTATCCTCATGGTATTACCGCACTGTCATGGATAAGGATAAGCTGTGGCAATCGGGTCTACAATTGCACACGGGCATTGGTTGGCGTTGAGATGCAAGGTGTGTGGCGGAGTTAAGTCGATGGCTGAAGAACTTCCAGGAAAAGCCAATTTAGAAGTTGCACCATGAATTTTCAGCAAGGTTTCGATCTGTACCAAGGCGAAATTCTTGGAGTGGTCTAATTCCAAGTGAGTATACTTTCATGGTGGAGTATGATAGTTCTCTGAACTATGATTGTCGGTATAGACAATGGCAACAAAGAATTGTCGATGTTGACAATGGAAGCTGAAGATGTGTGACTATTTCAATCAAGGTGGAGATTGTTAGGATTTGGTTGAATTAGTCCCACATTGCTTAGGATAGCAAATGGAGTGGGTGGCCTAGGCTATAAATATGAGGCTAAGTTCTCCATTTGTTTTTACACCAGTCAGAAACACTTTAAGCTTGTATCTGATTTTTCTTTTCCTCTGTACTCTTTGATTAGAGAGTGTTGTGAGGTGTAGTTAGATATTTGCTTTGAGAGAGTGTGGGTGTACTGGGGTGCCGGTGTTAGAGAGAAAGAAGTCTATGTGTTGTAACAATTTTCACATAGTGATATTCTCTGGTTTTCATTTGACAACGGCCGTGGTTTTTTCTCCGGTAATTGGAGTTTCCACATTAAATTCTTGTGTTGTGATTGTGTCTATTTTATTTCTCTGTCAAAGGTGTTTTCTCAAGGGAAAATGGTGTCTTATTCCCAACATGGAGGAGACACCCAAGCTCAAATCCATTATCCATTATATATATATATATATATATATATATATATATATATATATATATATATATATATCCAAAAATGGTCACATGGCATCTTCTTAGTGTATCTAAATTAAAAATGTTTCCCGTCTTTTTATCCCAACTACAAATACCTTTCTGCTTTTTTATTCCAATTGCAAATCTCCAATTGAAAATCTACTATCTATTATTTATCTATCATATATTATATCTCTAGTTTTACAATTAAAATGTGTCATATATCATTTTTTATTACAATTGGAATCAAATCTTTTTCTCTAAAATTAAGAAATTCTCTTTTCTTCCTTACTAATTTTACAACCAAAATGTGCCACATATCACTCTCTCATTGTAATTGAAATTAAATCTTTTCCTCCAAAATTAAAGAATTCTTTCCTCCTTCTTACTAATTTTACAACCAAAATGTACCACATGTCACTCCCTCATTGCAATTGAAATCAAATCTTTTCCTCCAAAATTAAAGAGTTCTCCCTTCCCCCCTCTTCCTTTCTCTATTTCTCTCATTCCTTCAACTACTCTTTCTATTTTATATATCATTATCAATATCAATGACTAATTACTAATTTGACAATCAAAATGTGTAAATATAACATTCTTTAATTGTATTAAAATTAAAATTAAAATATTAAAATTGAAATTCAAATATATCTATATTATGTATCATATATTACTATCTAATTTAATAATCAAATGTGTCACATGACACTCTCTTATTAAAATTAAAAGAAAATATTTTTTTCAAAATTAATAAACTCCCTTCCTAAATTCTCTCATCTACCTCTCTCAATTTTTCTATTTCTCTCTACTATTTTTGTCATCCGATATATTTTTACAATTAAAATAAATTTTTTTCCAAAATTAATAAACTCTCTCTCACTCTCACTCTTCATCTTTATCTTTCTCTCTCTTTTCTCTTATTCTCTATTTTTTCTATCTTTCTTTTCTACAAAAAACAAAATTAACAAAATAATATAATTTAAATAAAAAATAATATTAGTATTGTTATTATATACATAGTTTTTTAGTTTTTTATTTAGTTTTAAATTTTCACCGCTTATCTTTCTAATCTATATTTTTATTTCTCTTCTTTCAAATATTTATTACATATAATTTGGAGAGAAGACTAATATTATAATTAAAAGTTAGAATCAAGATTCAATTGTTTTAAAAAAAATTAATTTTGAGTTAATTTTATAAATATCAGTATAATTTTTTATACTAAAATCTAATTATATTTTTATATACACAGGGAGAAAAAATATTATTTTTAAATAGCAAGTATAAAAATTAATTATTTCTATTTGTATAACAGACTTAACAGTTAACACCTAATTAAATATAAAAATATACATGTTAAATTATTTTAAATTTTAGATAACGAATGTTAAAATTAATTATTAATAAAAAATAATACCTTTTCGTATAAAAATAATAACTAAAATTCTTATTATTTAATTTTTTATGTACAGATACGTTGGTCTTCTTAGCTAGAGACTTTTATTAACCTACGACTTTTTTTTGTAAAAGTAGTTAAATTTTATAAATCTTTTGTATCATGCATAATTTATACTGTCAGAACAAAGTAGACTATAATTTTAAAAAATTTATATTCCTGTAATGTTATTACGAGTAAAAATACTAGTGTGTGTGTGTATATATATATATAGGATTGCCCATGAAAAAACTCGTGGAGTTAAAGTGTCCGGTCACATCTTACGACGGAGACTCAATAATTTATCTAAATTATATATGGCAAATAAACTTTTAATTCATCATTTATTAATGTTTATCATCATCAATTCATACCTCATTTCATCTCAATTTCATCATTATCATTATCATCATTATCAATCACATATCAAGTATCTTTCATCACGTCATTGTATTAACAATTCAACCACCCACTTCTCAACATTTTGTTCAATTCTCTACCTAACTTATTCAACACGCTCACCCTTATTCTAAATTTTAAAGACTCGCTAACAGATCTTAAACATGTGTTAAAGAGGTTTTAAAAATTAGATGGATGGTTTAAATTTTGAAAACATCATTTTCAGAAAACAGGGGTTCTGCGTACGCATGCTATTTTCGCTATACGGAATTGTAAATTTTTCATCTCGTGCATGCGACCCTTGTTCCACATATGCGAGTCCCTTAGGCAGGGAATCATCCCCGTATCGCGCGGTCCTGCCCGTGTACGCGGTCCTGCCGCGGGTCTGTCTGCGTACGCATGCCTAACAAAATCTGCAAAAAGCTGCTAAGTTTCAAAAAAATCAATTTTGCATACCTAACTTCGATCGCGCATAATGTTTTTGTTAAAAATTATTTTTTGTTTATTCTTTGAATGTTGTTAACTTCACGGATCCAATTTTTATTTAAAATAAGTTTTATAAAATTAGGAGATTCGGAAGCTAAATTATAACCTGCTGAAATTGATCAAAAAACCAGCTTTTGCCAAAATTCACAAAATCTTTAACTTTTTGAATTTCTCAATCCAAAAATTAATTCAATTATAATAAAAATCAATACCAACCACCTATCCATCCTTCCTCAATCATTTCACACCTAATTACTCAATTTAATTCACAAACCACCATTTATAATTATCACCAATCCTCATCCTCATTAACAATTATCATCATTTCATATTACAACACATACAACTCACTCAATCCTCATACATAATTCATATACCACAGCATATCAACATACAATTTGTGTAATCTATACAATAATTTTCATCAAAGATCACTAATCATCAACAATTCACATAGTTCAACTAATCCTACAGTCAACTAGCTAAAATTTTCACATGACATTAAACATTAACTATGAGAAACTGAAATCATACCTTAGCCGATTCCTCTCGAAACCAAAAACACCTCAAAAACCTCCTTTCTCTTAAGTCTCCAAGTCGAACCAGCCACCAAAGCTTGATTTCGAGCGCTCCAATTCACCAATTCAATCTCTAATTCAACATAAATTCAATTTAATTCCATGAAATTCACCAAATTAATAACTACAGTCACATAATTAGACAAATCACAAGGATTTAGAATTTTCTTACCTTACACATTGATGATTGAGATAAAACCCAACAAATCTCCAACACTAGACTACCCATAAGCCATCAAAATCACAAAATCTCTCAATATACTAACCCAAATGTAAGAAAATGCAAGGAAGGAAGAACTAGGCATAGAATTCAAATTTTCTTTCCATTTTGTTCTGATAAAATTGAGGAGATTGATGAGACAAATGTTTGGCCATAAACGGCTCGTCAATCGAATCTCCGGATTGAGAGATATAGTGGATTGAAGTTGTGATTGAATTTGGAATTTAGTGTTCTATTCATTTTCTCTCTTCTCAGCGGGTTCCATGAAGAATGAGGGAAAAGAGTGGCTGATGGGCATTATATTGGTTGGCCTTGGGTCTAATATGGTCCGGTCCAATCAATTTGGTCTGTTAGTTCGGTTTTAGACCAAATTCTTTAAAATTAATGTCAAAATTCATATTTTAAATATTTCTTCTTTCCTAAACTATAAAAATTTAATTTCTAATTTATTTGAATAATAATTAATTTATTAATTAATTACTCATTAATTTTGCAGGATTTACAAGCAAAATCTCGCAAAATTAATTAATTACTCATTAGGGTTGGATCCAAACCTTATCCATTGCCACCCCTAAACAGAACACTTGGATTTGTCAAAGACTTTTCTTCTTCCAATATTGTAAAGTATGAGAAGCATCGCATTGGAATTTTGTAAATCATCTGCATTGATCATATGGTTGACCAATACTTACAAAATTGACTTCATAGAAAATTTGGTTCACATTAAATGCAAGTTCCAAAGTATTACATTTTATAAGCATTTGTACAAATATTTTAATTGTTTATGTGAAAAAATTAATATTTAATGGGAGTTCTATTTTTTAGACAACAATACTCATTCTCTTCTCATCATTAAAGAATGATCATAGAATATAATACCTATAAATTAATTTATTTTGCATGATTAAAAATAAATGACTTTATTTTTTTAAATTCCTTTTCAAAATTAATTTATAATTTATTTTGAAAATACAAGAAAAATTTTGTATATAAATAATTAAAGTTGAGATAAATAAACTGAAAATATTAGAAATTAAAATGTATTAATTTATAAATAATTCAAAAAATTCTGTTTTGAAATTTTTAAAATTTTTTAGGGAATGTACTCTAGCATGGATTTCAAGTAGGTTCCATCCCATATTCGAGTGGGTTAAGGTAAGAAAGCTTTTTTTCTTTAGATTTTTTCCAATTCTATAAACCCTAGGTTGAGGAATTGTAATTTTGTTGTGAATAGCTTGATTATTGAGTTGGTGTTGTGAAATTGGAGCTTGCTTTTAGGCACACTTGGCGGAGGTTTGATGCCATTGATTAGAGTTTGAGTTGATTGGAGGAGAAAATTCAAGAGTTAGAACTGCCATCATTAAGGCTGTGTTTGTTTCTGAAAGTAGGACAAGACAAGATATTGAGAACAAGGCACCAAGGATAGAGACACAAAATTTTGTGTTTTATATTCTGTTTGGTGATACACTAGAATAAATTATAAAAATCTAATTTATTCTCATTTTTTTAATCCAAAAAATTTGAGATAAAACTATAATAGTAAAAAAATAATATAATTATAAAAAATTAATAAGAATAATAAAAAAAATAAAAAATAAGTTGTATCCCATGTTAGTGTCTCTGTGTATTTTTTGTCAGGATAGACACAAAATACACTAATTCAGTATCTCTGGATACAATGTCTTTGTCCATGTCTCATCTATCAAATACGATTTTGTATTTTTGTGTCCGTGTCACAGTGTCTCGTCCATGTAAACAAACGTAGCCTAAAGTACGGGTGTTAGTTTCGAGTAGGCACTATGTAAGATTATGTGAATGTCTAGGTAAATTTCCCCTAGGATAAGATTGAATGAAATGGTGTATATTAATAATGGATTATGTGTAGTGTAATTTGGTAAATTGAATGTTTGATGTGAAAATATGATTGTTTGAGTGGAATTGAATATGAGGTTGTAGTTTTGCTTATTATTATAATAATTGATGTGGATATTGGGTTGGAGGTCGAGATAGAGTGGGATATCCCCTATGAGATAAGTCACGGTAAGTGATAGATTGCCAGGATTGAATTGATGATTGGAAAAATGAGAATTTGGTTGTATGATTAGATTATTAAGGTGATTATTGATAGAAAAATTGTGAAATTAGAATGAGTGGGGTGGAACTTGCTTAATTAGATTTGGAATGGATATAAAGGGGTGAATGAGTGTTAAAATGCATAGATGAAGCTTTGGAATGATTTATGTATGGTTTGGTTTGAGTTGAACTGAGATTTTGGCGAAAGTGAGTAAAGGTTTAAAATTGGTAAAAAAAAATGAGTTTTTGATCAATTTTGATAGGCCATAACTTGGCGGTCGGAGTTCGGATAATAATGAAATTTATCTTAAACCAAATGTTGTAATGAGATCTTTAAAATGGTTTAAGAATGATGGAAAATTGAATTCTATACAGAAAGATATGAACGATTAAAAATCGGTATAAAAAACTAAATTATGAAATTATGCGGAAAACCAGAATTTTTGGTACGCGTGCCCACGCACCATATGGTGCGTATGCTTGTACGAAAGTGAAGGAAGTTCTCGTGTGTATGCACAACAAGGGAGTTTTCCAAGTCATGCGTACGCACGATAGTGCACGCACGCACAAGTTGAGAATTGCTTTGGGTACATGCATATGCACAAGAGTGATGCGTACGCTCAAGCCCTATTTTCACATTTAAACTCTGTTTTTAACTATTTATCTTTTCCAACAAGCTTGTAAACTTCTGTAACCCCTAATTAATGTTCGACAACTTCGGTTTAACCAAGCGTTTATCCAAGAATAATTCAATTTAATTTGATAAAAAAAATTTAAGACATTGATATAAAAAAGAAAACATTTTTATCTTTAAAATTTAGTGATTTTATGCTCAGCAATATTTTAATAAAGGATCAAAAAAAATTTAAAGAATGACAAATATATTTTGTTATTATTAAAGCGTTTATAAATTTTTCAAAAATGTATTTATCATTTGTATATTTTAAAATTATTTTGTAAATAATATACTATTTTATTAATTTATCTAATTTTAAATGTCCAAATTAAATAACATAACAATACCAATAATAAGAAAAGGGAAAACTTTGTGGCAAAGTGGTACTAGGGATTGGGTGGGTAGGCATTATATGTGCATGATGATGCATGTGAAAGTTTGGGAAGTTTGCCAGGTTTGATGGATATGCATACCCCATCAGCTTTTGGAGACTAAAACCCATCTAACACACCATTTGAATGTAGTAGACTAGTAGGAGTGTAGTGATGGAGGCCACTTTTTATTTTTGAGAACAATGATTCATTTATCATGGCCTCCAACTAAGCCCCCTTGCTTGTGCAAGTGTGCAACACATTATTGTTCCTTGTTATGGGTCCCATCAATATATGCATGACTGAACCCCACAAAAGTCCTTTAGATATGAACCAACTAAGAATTTAAGATCAAGTGATGATATTTTAAATTTATTTCTGATGATGATTTTTGTTTTTGATAAACTAGATTTTAATAAAAACATTGACAAATTAATTCATAATTTTTTAGAATATTAGATAAATTAATATTTAATAAAAATAAAATTATAAATTAATCTTTTATTTTTTGAAATTCAGATCATTTAATCATTCAATTATAATAATTCTTTAAAATATTAAAGATCTCATTTATTATTTAAAAAAAATATTAGGAACTAATTTATTATTTTATTTTATTAAAATCTAATTTATTTAATATTCTAAAATATCATATATGAATTTATAATTTTTTTGTTAAAAAGTTATTTATCTGATAAAAAAAATAATTAGAGCAATTTGGAGTTTCACTGGTTAAAATTATTCTTTACTTGCTTTTTGCCCGTTGTAGCATTAGCAAAGTCACAATAATGTGTGTGTGATGCTTCTAACAACTTTCTACAAGAAACGGAAAGAAAAGAAAGGATCCCATCACCCCTCTTCTTTTTGTTTCTTTGTATGTAAAACTTTCCTTATCCTTTTGTGTCCACGTTACATCAAAATTATTCAACTTATGATATAATAATTTTGTGAGAATAACGATGTATGAGAATAGAGAATTAATTAAATTAAAACGAAATAAGTATATGCGTTCGTATACATAAGCGGGTAACTGTGTCGGAAACTTCAATTCGATATATAAATATCAAAAGATTCCTACGTACCTGAAATGAGTTTTTGCTTGTGTGAAGAATAATAGAGTTGCTGGTCGTAATAAATTGAAACCAAAGTAATGTAGCTAGCCTAGTTGGTCATAAATTGAGAGACTCGCATATGCACTTGTACCATCTCGATTTTAAAATTAGCTTCACATGGTCACGGGGTGGACCTAAAATATGTTGAGTAAAATTTTTATTATGGTCCTATTTAGTTTAAGAGAGGAAGATTCGCCCGTTACGATTAGAAAATGACAATTTAATATCTAATTGTCATTTTTGTCGGATAATGAAATTCTGCTATTAATTTTGTTGTGATCTCATAATTTCAGAATTCTACGTGGCATAATAAATATTAAAGGGTCAGTCTAAAATTAGCCTAAGTCTTTTGGGCATTTTTAATTTACTATGGTATTGGAAGCGATGATTTAAGTTGGCGGAAGATTCAATAGTTTACATTCATTCCATGAATAACTTGCTAGAAATTAGGGAAATAGATAGTAAATCTTGGTGATTTCTTCCAAATCCATGGCAATTTTGTGGGTAAGTTACTCTTGCACATGTGTCATCATCTCAGTCATTGATCAAGTAAAATTTTTAACCTTGCATTAATACATTCATTGATAATAGCAAAAGCCTTTAATGAACATATACTATAACAAATACTACATTAATTATTGTATACATATACTATATAGTGTATTGGGGAACATTTATAATTATAATTTATAATCTCTAACTTGTTTTTCATTTTATAAAATACCCTCCATCATTTTCTAAAATTCAACATGCATGTCTCACAAGCCTTTAATTCATGTTTCACTTCCTGGAAAACGCATAGAACCCACTGCCCAGTGGTTTTTTCGCCTTCGTTCTATACCCACTACCCAACCCTGAAATTTGTTATCCTAGAACCCACTACCGAATCCTGTTTGATTTTTTCACCTTCGTTCTATACCCAGCGTCCATTTAGCAAGAATGATATCCTTCGAGTAACAGGTTCCGGAACTGGTACTCTGCTTTCGTCGGATTGGCGTCGACGTCAACTGAGGAGAGGGCGAACGCTAAACTGATGTGGCTCCGGTAGAGAAATTTGTAGCAGAACTTCTGCTAGATCCGAAGCTGTGGCTATTGGAAGCTAGTTTACCAACAATCAATTTTCGGCTGCCTTCGAATTAGGTAAAGGTCACCTCCCTCCGACTCCGACAGTGCATTTTTTATCCGTTGAAGCTCAACCTCTGCTTGTCATCAAGGTATGTCCAGATTAGTTCAATTTGGATGATAGTCTATGCCTTTTTAACGGTTCTCTGTTTAGGGTGTTGGGTTGCTATCCTTGAATTTGGAAATTAAGTTACATTATCTAGTTCTATGCTGTGGCTAGCTTTGGGGAATTCAAATTAAAACCTAATACTGGGGTCGAAAACAATTGGGTTAGTTTAATTGGTTTTGGTTCATTTAATTTTACATGCAGCTTAGTTTAGCTTCCCGTAGTTGCTGCCATTGGCTCTGTTTATTGACATTTTTGGGTAAAATTAAGGCAGGGGTTAAATTATATCCATAAAGGAGGATGATGTTAAGAATGATTCTGATAATGATTTGGGTGATGATTTCGATTATCAACCGAATGCAGAAGATGATGCTGATGACGACGATGTGGATTCGCTGGATTCCACTAGCAAGAGTGAACAAGTTTGTGGTGTAAAAAGAATAGCGGATTTAATGGTGGAGAATATTTGGAACCTGGAGTTTAGGACGGAGGATGAGGCTTGCCAATTTTATAACGCTTATTCTTGTTGGCATGGATTTGTAATGAGGAAGGACGACGTGGTTAGGGATAATCAAGGTAGAATCATTAGCAGGCAACTTGTTTGCAACAAAGAGGGCTGGAGAAATATGAGGTATCTTGATATGGATGATAGATCAAGGGAGGCAAGGTCACTAACGCGAACCAAGTGTCCAGCTCGGCTTAGGGTAAAGCTTGACTACGGCTGCGGTAGATGGAAGGTATCATGTTTTGTGGAATCTCACAACCACGATCTGACGCCACCCCAATTTGCGCATCTGGTGCCGGCCAATCGTCGTCTAACTTTCACTGATATAGTTCAAGTGGAAAATCTTCATAATTTTGGTGTCAAGAGCTGCCATATTATGGGGTATATTGCATTCCAGAAGGGTGAATATCGTCATGCTGGCTTCACACGGAAAGATTTGTACAACCACATCGATCGCTATCATCGGGCAAAAGTTAAAAATGGGGATGCCAATGCGGCAATAAACTATTTGATTGGCAAGTCAAACAACGATCCGCTGTTCTTTGGAAAGTATACGTTCACTAGTGACGAAAGGCTGGAGCATATTTTTTGGGCAGATGGGCAGTCAATTATCGACTATCACTGCTTTGGAGATATTGTTGCCTTTGATTCAACCTACAAGAAGAATAAATACAACAAGCCTTTGGTCATTTTCTCTGGATGCAATCATCACGGGCAGACTGTTATCTTCGACTCCGGCCTACTATCCGACGAAACCAGAGAGACGTATAAGTGGTTGTTGGAAACCTTTGTTGAAGCGATGGGTGGGAAAAGTCCAAAAGCAGTAATAACTGACGGAGACCTTGCCATGCGAGATGCAATCAAGAATGTTCTGCCTGATGCGACCCATCGGTTATGCGGATGGCATCTACAGAGAAATGCATGTGAAAATATAAAGAATCCTAATTTCCTGCGCGATTTTAAGTGTCTTATATATGACAACAACGACCAGAGAGACTTTGATCAGAGATGGGCAGCCATTTTGGATAAGCACAACCTTGTTGGAAGTACCTGGATGGAAAAGACGTACGAAACTCGTGAGATGTGGTCCCATTGTTTCCTCCGGGATAAGTTTTTCGGTTACATAAGGACGACATCACAGTGTGAAGGTATAAATTCTCTCATCAGATTTTATGTTAATCGCAAGAACACCCTTATTGACTTCATGCATAACCTGGATAGGGCCTTAAAGGAGTATAGAAACAACGAGTTAATAGCTGACTTTAAGTCTCAGTGCTCAGAGCCAATGATGATTACCTCGTTGGAGGTATATTAAAGATCTGCATCATGTTATTTCACGCGAAACATTTTCAAGGAAATTCGTAATGAGATTCAGAGGGCAGGGGCTTTGAATATAACGGTACTAAGCACAACCTTGGACAAGGTAGAGTTTAGTGTGACTGCTCTCGGAGACCCGGCCTAAGATCGACGGGTGGAAGTCGATAGAGGTAAGAATTTGTTCTCGTGCTCGTGCAAGCTGTTTGAATCACGTGGTATTCCCTGTAGTCATATCTTCTGTGCCATGAAGTTCGAAAACATACTTGAGTTTCCAGATTCGTTGATATACAAAAGGTGGACAAAAAATGCAAAGAACGAATTTATTAGCACAGAAATGCCTGTGAATGATGACATCAAAAGGGTCTTAAAGTTTCGAGTTGGAGCATTGGCATTGAATTGCAACAAGCTGTGTGATATTGCTTGCAAGGATCTTGCAGACTTTGATGAAGTCCAGTCTGAACTTGTCAATTTAGTTATCCGCCTGCAGTCACGCAAACAAGGCAAGTCAACTCCTAATGTTAACGTGGAAGGCATCAATGATCCCTTTGTTGTCAAAAGCAAAGGAGCCCCTTCCAAGAGGTCTTCTTGGAGGAAGAAGAGAGCATGCTCTAATTGCCACAAGTACGGTCATTACTACAAGCGTTGTCCAGATCTGATGCAGCATAGTGTGGAAGGTAACCCTTGCGATCGATCATATGGCAATGCATCAGCCAAGGACTCAGGTTTTAGTCCAGAAAGGTTTGCTAATTCTTCGAGGTCGTTCTCAATTAAGTCCGAACACCACTTAGGACCTAATACCAAGGTACGATTGTTTATTCTAAATAGACTCCTGCTGTGAAAATCTTGTTCGGTGTGTGTCCCTTTGAAAACCATTAAACTATGTGAATGCTCCTCTGTTTGGGCAGCGTTTTAAAAAGGGTGGAACAAGGAAGTTTACGGCGACGGGTATGAGGAACCGGAAGGGTAAAGACAACAGTTTTGTCGAGGTAATTTTTTTGAATATAAACATCTAATTTCTGTGTCATGAACTGGGTAAATTAATGAAGATCTCCTTCTTCTTGTCTTAAAAAAAATTATAAAACAGCGGAGCCTCCATGAAAGCAGCGAATCCATTGACATCGCGTCCACGAATGGTGTTTTCAATAAAAATCTTGACTCGTTAACACAGGTGTGATGCGTAAAACTCCTCTTAACCACTTTGCGATGAATGACCATTATGGTTTTATGCATTATTATAGTTTTTGATTGGGGATTATGATGTTATCAGCAGGTGAAGGAGTCACAGCAGGACAAGATACATTCATTCACGAACTATGAATGCGATAATGATGTCATTGATGATAAATGTGACACACGGCATGTGCAAATCGATGTCCGAGATCAGTTACCATCATCACTGCCTTGTGGCAACAAACAAGGATCGTACATGGCATTGTTCGCGTCGATGCATAGGACACTTTGGCCATTTCAAGGAATTAGTCTTCTGAATTTAGTGCAATGCAAGTATAATTGGTTCTAAAAGCGTGATCTATCCTGATTTACTGATCGCAATGTATTTGTCACTGCTTGGTATTGAGGAGTTTTAAGTTGTATTTATTTACGTTAACTATGAATATGTCCATTAGGGTGATAATTATGTTCGATTATATATATGTGATTTGCTTACATTGCTGTATTCTCGTTGCGGTAAATTGTGGTTGACTTTTGGGTAACGACTTGCTACCATTGTGATTACGCAATTCAGTTGATCAATTAGAGTTGTGTAAATTGATTTTTTCCCTACTTAGTCCATTATGATGACAATAATGTTGAATAATATGCATGTGTTTTGCTTACATTGCTGTAGTTTAGTTGCAGTTTATTGTGGTTGCATTTGGGGTAAGGACTTCCTACCATTGTGGTTATGCAATACAGTTGAAAAAATAGAGCTGTGTTAATTGATTTTTTTTACTTTCTTAGTGCATTTGATTTACCAACCAAATTATTAGATTGAATGGGTTGTATTCTCCAAGGTTGAATTGTTCATACATGGTTTTAAATCTCTTTTGTAACGTTGAGGTTGTGAATCTACTTTGTTATTATTGATTTCCTATATTCATTGAAAATTTTATTTAAGGGGAAATGGCACACTGTGTATGAAAGCAGTTTGAAATATATATAGATATATCAAGCAGAAGATTCGTAAACACAAACACATTTCTATTCGCTCATATCATAGTTTCGATTATTAGGTTCAATAATCTGTTGATGTTATTAGAGTCTTACATATTGACAGAATTTAACACTAGGAACAATAAATGTTTGAAACACTGCGGACATTTCCTTTAAGTTGTACAATAGCGAATCTTTCTATGTTATGAGCTACTTGACTACGGCATGACTTTACTTTGATAGGCAGGGTTTTGCTTCCTGGGATTGAGAGCTTGAATGTTTCCAAAATGTAGTCATCCAGCATCCGTAACATTGTTGACTATTATAACCTGATATTAAGAAAACTCATCACGACAACTATACACAATAGATGAATCAAAAAAATCAATTAATTCAGTAAACCTGAAAAAAAAAGGATCCACAAAACTGCTACTTACCCTTTAGCCTTTGGGTTCTAGGTTCTTCATCAATTTCCTTTCCCAGTGTTCTACCTACATACACAACAATAGCCTATGTGAAATATAAGTATATAAATTCAAAGAAATACATCACATGGACCAACCATCCATTAGTCGGATTCTTTTAATAGCTCTACTGCATGCACCCAAACACCATCCGGCACACTTGTACTCTAAATTAGAAAAAAGAAGCATTTTTTTTACCTCTAGATGGATATCTTCCATGGGAAAATGAATCGGTACCGCAGCACAAGTGGCTAAGTTGGTTTGGGAATGGTACTTCTCGTTTTCACCATCTTCCTGAACTCTTGGGGGAGAAGCAACGTCATCTGTTCCCTTTGCGCATCCTCGTCGTGCATTAAGATAAGATATCGTTAGTTAATATTTTACTTTTTTCTTCCGTGCAGGAGTATGTGGAAAAGGTACAGTGGTCGTAAGTACAACCGTTCGTGAAACATAGACGGATTTCCGCTACGTATGAAAATTATGAATTACTCAAGACAAAACCCAAGGCAGTATTATCGAGGTCTGTAGCCGATGACATGTTGTCGAACTTTAATTTAGTGTGTCAAGCCGACTACAGAAGACGTTCCTTGTTCGGCTAAGTGGGAACGAGTATCAACTCAAATTTATTCAGAGCTACCAACGGGTGACGGAATAAAAGTCAGACGGAGGAAGGTAGATGATAGTGTTTGGTTGAATGAATGTTGGTATGCACTTCCTGAGTTCTTAAGACTAAAGCATGGATATTTTGTGGTTTTCAAGTACAATGCTGAATCCGTATACGAATCTATATTTTTTCTCGTGTCAAACCTTTTTCTCGTCATCCGCTGGTACCTCCGACAATATTGTGTTAAAAGAGCCTAACCAAGTAACTCTGAAAATTTTATTCACATTACAACCATCATGCCATTGTCTTACCTTCATAGTCAGATTTGTTGGCTGCTTTGGGTTCGGGTATTGAGTGGCTTCTTTCAATACGAATGCTTCCGGCGACACCTGTGACTGTAGTTTCTAGCATCCGAACGGCGACGGCAACCCCATGGCTGTCAATTTCATCGACCAACGTGCATCTTGGATCACAAAAGTCCACCCAGCAACACTTGGAATGAACACTGCTTCCCGAACACAATCTGAAATCCCAGACAAACACATCAGGTATAAAACACTCAATAAGTCATTCATCAAATCAATTATATACATTAACAACCATGTTCCAACAAAATCATGTCCAAATACACAACCTAATATAATGACTTCACAAATTATTTCATAAACCGAGAAGAACTTACCATCGTATCGACGATAGAGCCACTTTGATTTAGCGAGAAACAACCCATCCTGTGAGACGATACAGGGCATCCGCGATACTACCGCTAATTGTGACGATTTGTGGAATTAGGGAAAACCTCAACCGAACGAGCGTTGATGGGGTTGAAGACAATCTGCCCATTTGTAGAACCCTCGCTTGGTGTTGGATAGAGTGATCTTGGATGTGGATAAAGTCTTATCTCATTAGGATCGGCAATTTGTGGTTCTCATTCTTCTCTTCCAGATCCACCTCTTCTTATCTATGCTCTGGACCTGCAAAATGAAACCACATGACCCCCACTGCAAAGTGAATAAGCCCACACCACCCGTTGGCCCAACTACCTTAAACAAGTCCACCGCTGAAGACCAAGTCCAAAAACATAACACAATAACCCAGTCCACGTACCACCCATTGGAACCACATAGCTTTACTCCATCAACCGGCTCCCCCATCAACAAAATTGGTAGGCAAGCTTGCAGAGCTCTGCCAAGCATGTCCCCTGCATCCACCATCCTCACCACTTGTCAACATCCTATTCAATTTGTATCCTTTAATCTGTACCATATAATTGCCCCCTTAAGAAATAAAAAAAAGGCACACACTCCACGCTAGACCAGTGGCCCAGCTGAGATCCAAGCCCAACCACAATAAATTACCCACCCTTGAGTCATTAAAAGAAACTACATTTGGGCTATTTTACTCATTGATTGGGCCGAATTAAGTTTTTACTATTCTGTTCATGTATCAAAAAGAAAAACATTTTTCATTAAACCAAGTTAAAAAAAAAGACTGGTGACATACGGCTTCATTCAAACATTACCGGTGTTTTCATCTTTCTCGATTTACTTTTTTTTCTTTAACATTTTAAGGTCAAACCAAACCAATTTTTAAAAAAAATCCCCCATATAAATAGTCAATTTAAAACCCGACATATAGAGAGAGTTTCACCTACAAAAATATGAGGTTTTGTTGTCTTCCTCACCTATTGGGCAAGATTTTTTTTAATTTTTTGTAAAGGCCAACAAAGTAATCAATTTATTCTGGCTATACTTAAAAAAAAAATTAAGGCAACTCTACCATTTGTACTTGGAAAACTAATTTTTGTCCAATCAAGTTAAAATGGAAAAGTCAATTAAAAAAGAGCAGAAACCTATAATATTTGCGAATGCGATTCTGTTTTAGTTAATACCAAAAGTTGTTTTCAACTTAATAACACCAAAAAAAAGTCAATATAATTGTTCAACAAACAAGAAACATATAATACTTTCTAAACCTACGGGAAAAGACTTAGCATGATATATTATGACAAAGAGGTCAAACACAGGGGCTAAGAGCCTTCAGTCACTCATCCTTATGCATCCTATCTGCATCGAACCTGGATGATCGTCACTGGCTCCTTTGATATCACCTCGAAGACCCCCACACCACCTGGCTTGAAATTGCACAATGAAGCAAAGTTCTCCCATCCTCTAGAAATAACGCCGAAGCTACCATCCCTTTTTCCACTGTACCTTGTATATGTAGCTTCGACCTGTATGTGGCCATGTGTGAGGATGATAGGGTGCCTCTGACCAGTGAAGTGACTGAGATGAGGGACGTTCGGCTGATTATAACACAAGAAATTTCAGTTAGTATTAACTAATTTAATGCTTACTTTAGTAAAACAATATTTCAACCAAAATGTTGCAACAACTTAACGCTTACCAACAATCGCAACGACATCATGCGAGCAGTTAGGTCCATCACAAAAAAAGGCCACTTGCTTTTGACCTTTGCGGCAACCGCTCTAGCACTGGCTGAAGGAGGGATGTTGATACACTTTGCAATTTCATAATTACCAGTCCTTACATATGGTGGTTCTTCAGGATCACGAAGTTGGTATGAATTCTCAATGCCACCAAAATCAAAAATCCGGACGTGGAAATTGGAGTTTCCTTTGTGTGTGAAATATAGCATGGAGTCCAGATTGATTTTGTACATCTGATAGAACTCCTCCCAGCCTCGAGTCAATGCAATTTTGCCACTTTGGAGTTGCGTCCAGAAGCACCGACAGGGGTTATTCCTTCCGTCAGGCACAACCAGGTCCAGGTAGGGGGTACGGTTTGGTAGCTCATTGGGAGTTATAGGTAATGACTGTTACAAATAGGTCAAGTTCTGTCAAAACATCGATAGCATTGAAAAAACTTTAAAATTAAGAGGTGTTAAGGAAACGGATGTTAATTACCAGTTTGAACATTGAAGGCCTTATTACTGGCTTCAGAAACCTCATCTTGTAGTTCTGTGTCGTACCGTTATCAATCGCTTGGACTCTCTTACCCTTGTCCTTCGAAGACGTCATCTATGGCAAGTGTCACACAGTTGCCAAGTTCAAAAAGGAACAAAGTCAGAGTTCATTTAAAAAAACTCATACAGTCGAATCTTTTGATTTAAAATCAACACACATGCATGTTTTTGGAATTGGAAACAAAGTAGTTCAATTTTATTGCGACTACGTTTGGTTATCAGCAGTGTATCGACCAGATAGTGACTACTACTGCATGCAAATACAATGCTACTAAATGCAAATGATACTGTTTGCACATATCATATATGATAACAATAGTATGTGGGAAAACAATCGACTAGGTTAAGCATTAAACAGGAAAAAAAATTCATGTTAACTATTAAACAATCAGTTTTACCATGAAAATAATTTTAGAGGTTTAGCTATTCTTCTTGTTTAAGATTTGTTTGTGGCCATAACAAAATCATTGCCACAATATTGTATTCCCTCAAGAATGCTGGGTTTATTTGATTTCTTCACTTTGTTATTTGTTAATTGGAGCCCACTCCCGGTTTTAGGTTTTAAAAAAGTTAAGAAAAAAAGAAACGTACTAGATTTCCAAAACAAGTACATTGTCACTGGCCCACTAAAATGTCATTTGGAATTTTTGGTCATAGTGTATAATCCTTTACGTTTTAAAAAGATTTTTTTCCTAACAACAGCTTTAGAGCCCACGAAAAAAAATTAAAACTTATACACAAAGTGTCTGCCACATACACCAGTCCGATTTTAAAATGTCCAACTAAAAAAGGTGACATTCAAGTAATATATTTCCAAAAAATATTCCTGGTATGTCTCCTACGTTAGTCCCAACAAGTTCAAGTACATAATAATATCTTATGTTTGGGAGGTGGATGGTGAAGGACTCCAAACGACATTAACTTAATTAATGGTCATAGGGTTTGTTATTTCCAATTTAAACTTCATGACCACATCCGAATAAGGAACCGGATTGATCAAGATTCTATCAACAAAATCAAGTAACATGGAAAGATAATTTAACTTGGATATTAAAAATGAGCATATAACGTATATTTTAGCTCCCTTAACAAGTAAAGATTCTGTTGTAACTAGATTATTTTGAATAAACGACACTAACCTTTATCGTCTATTGTATGACTAATTCACACAGCGATAATGTGTTCCTGTCCACCATCTGATCCAACTTTTCATTCCTTGTATGGTATGATGAACGACATTTTTGTCCCCCATGATAATGCGCGGGATTGATGCGTCGTTGAAAAGAACGAAAGCAAAATCACCCGAGTCTTTGTCCCTCCGAGGCATGACTGTCACCCTTTGAACCACATGACCAAACAAGTTGCAGAAAAACTCAATAATGCCATCTGCAGTGGGCATGGACTCTCGACCGAAGCATATGGTCAGTGTCTTTGGACGTTTCGCGTCATCCAACTCCTTGCAGACGTATTTCTGCTTTCCCTTATCTTGCTCAGTTTGCCTTCCTCCTTATTGCATATGCAATCCTCGGCCATTGTTATGTCTACTCAATGCCTCTGGTGCAACCGATATGCACTGGTCCTGTGTGTTGAAACCCAATAGTTCTTTAGGATTCCTCTGATACTTCAACCACACGGCATCCATTGTTATGTCGCCTATAATTCTAGAGCAAATGTTTGATAGGGTATCGGGAATTAGCGTTAGGAGGACGGATCTCATCCTATGAACCTGGTATAAGGTGAGCTCAGTTTTCAGCACGTGTCCGAGGGTTTCGAGTTTGCTGGATTTCTCCACAACCCCAGAGAACTCCTGAGATAGTAGGCATTGCAAACAGATGACACATTCCTCGGCAAGACTGTTCATGAACCAGCCTTCATTTTTTATGGCTGTTTGCACAATACCTTTCAGTCCCATGGTCTCCATTGACAGTAGAAATGCCATGACCATGAGGGACTGTTTAACTTCACGGTGAAGGACTTGCGTCAGCATCCTGAATGCAGTTCGATCGATTCCATGGAACATTTCCAAACATTCGATTGCCATGGTTGAGGGCTTCCTTCTAGTATCCATGTTGTATGGGGTAGAATGTGTAAGCATATAGTTTGTAGTTGTAGTTTTTTATGCTTAGACCACCAACTCATTGCCTCCTTCTTGTAGTCATGCAGCATGGTCTCCACTTTATTGCACCATGTTCTTGCTCGTAGTCCTAGACTAACCATCACCTACCTAATTAGAATATTATTTAATGGCCTTAATTACGTTGTATACATGTATATGGTTTTATTGATACCAGTAGGTGCGGTTTATAGTTTCTTCTTGAAATAGAACATGCGATAACTTTATCTAATAAGGAGAAATTGAAGTTAAATTGGGTGTAACCTCCCCAAAGTTTGTGAATCATGCCAAGTTATTTATCTTAAGCAACTTTATAGGAAAACTGAGTTTTAGTGCTATCGATGAGTACGGTTTAGTGACTATGGCTAATGGTTTACGGTTAATAACCAATGGTTTATGGGTTCGAGGTTTCTGGTTCAACGTGTACGGTTTAGGGTTCACGGTTTGGTCGTTAGGTCTTATAGTGAATGGTTTCGTGCCTATGGTTTATGGTTTTGCGGTTTTCGGTTCAAAGCGTACGGTTCAATGTGTACGGTTTAGTTACTAGGTCTTAGAGTGAATGGTTTCGTGCATATGGTTTACGGTTCGGTAATTTCCAGTTCAAAGCGTACGGTTCAATGTGTACGGTTTAGTGACTAGATCTTAGAGTGAATGGTTTCGTGCATATGGTTTACGGTTTGGTTGTTTCCGGTTCAATGCGTACGGTTCAATGTGTACGGTTTAGTTACTATGTCTTATAGTCAATGGTTTCGTGGCTGTTGTTTATGAGTTGGCGGTTTTCGGTTCAATGTGTAACGTTTAGTGTTCACGGTTTATTCGTTAGGTCTTATAGTGAATTATTTCGCGCCTATGGTTTATGGTTTGGCGGTTTCTGGTTCAATTTGTACGGTTCAATGTGTACGGTTTAGTGACTAGGTCTTAGAGTGAATAGTTTCGTGCATATGGTTTATGATTTGGTTGTTTCCGGTTCAATGCGTACGGTTCAATGTGTACGGTTTAGTTACTATGGCTAATGGTTTACGGTTAATAACCGATGGTTTATGGTTTCGAGGTTTCCAGTTCAACGTGTACGGTATAGGGTTCACGGTTTCATCGTTAGTTCTTATAGTGAATGGTTTCGTGCCTATGGTTTATGGTTTCGCAGTTTCTGGTTCAAAGCGTACGGTTCAATGTGTACGGTTTATTGATTAGGTCTTAGAGTGAATGGTTTTGTGCATATGGTTTATGGTTTGGTTGTTTCCGGTTCAATACGTACGGTTCAAAGTGTATGGTTTAGTGACTATTGCTAATGGTTTATGGTTAATAACCAATGGTTTATGGTTTCGTAGTTACCGGTTCAATGTGTAACGTTTAGTGTTCACGGTTTATTCGTTAGGTCTTATAGTGAATTGTTTCGCGCCTATGGTTTATGGTTTGGCGGTTTCTGGTTCAATTTGTACGGTTCAATGTGTACGGTTTAGTGACTAGGTCTTAGAGTGAATAGTTTCGTGCATATGGTTTATGGTTTGGTTGTTTCCGGTTCAATGCGTACGGTTCAATGTGTACAGTTTAGTTATTATGGCTAATGGTTTACGGTTAATAACCAATGGTTTATGGTTTCGAGGTTACCGGTTCAACGTGTATGGTATAGGGTTCACGATTTCGTCGTTAGGTCTTATAGTGAATGGTTTCGTGCCTATGGTTTATGGTTTCGCAGTTTCCGGTTCAAAGCGTACGGTTCAATGTGTACGGTTTATTGATTAGGTCTTAGAGTGAATGGTTTCGTGCATATGGTTTATGGTTTGGTTGTTTCCGGTTCAATACGTACGGTTCAAAGTGTACGGTTTAGTGACTATGGCTAATGGTTTATGGTTAATAACCAATGGTTTATGGTTTCGCGGTTACAAGTTTAATGTGTAACGTTTAGTGTTCACGGTTTATTCGTTAGGTCTTATAGTGAATTGTTTCGCGCCTATGGTTTATGGTTTGGCGGTTTCTAGTTCAATTTGTACGGTTCAATGTGTACAGTTTAGTGACTAGGTCTTAGAGTGAATAGTTTCGTGCATATGGTTTATGGTTTGGTTGTTTCCGGTTCAATGCGTACGGTTCAATGTGTACGATTTAGTTACTATGGCTAATGGTTTACAGTTAATAACCAATGGTTTATGGTTTCGAGGTTTCCGGTTCAACATGTATGGTATAGGGTTCACGGTTTCGTCGTTAGGTTTTATAGTGAATGGTTTTTTGCCTATGGTTTATGGTTTCGCGGTTTCCGGTTCAAAGCATACTCTTCAATGTGTACGGTTTATTGATTAGGTCTTAGAGTGAATGGTTTAGTTACTATGGTTTATGGTTTGGTTGTTTTCGGTTCAATACGTACGGTTCAAAGTGTACGGTTTAATGACTATGGCTAATGGTTTATGGTTAATAACCAATGGTTTATGGTTTTGCGATTACCGGTTCAACGTGTACGGTTTAGGGTTCACGGTTTCGTCGTTAGGTCTTATAGTGAATGGTTTCGTGCCTATGGTTTATGGTTTCGCAGTTTCCGGTTAAAAGCGTATTGTTCAATGTGTACGATTTATTGATTAGGTCTTAGAGTGAATGGTTTCGTGCATATGGTTTATGGTTTGGTTGTTTCCGGTTCAATACGTATGGTTCAAAGTGTACGGTTTAGTGACTATGGCTAATGGTTTATGGTTAATAACCAATGGTTTATGGTTTCGCGGTTACCGGTTCAACGTGTACGGTTTAGGACTCACAGTTTCGTCGTTAGGTCTTATAGTGAATGGTTTCGTGCCTATGGTTTATGGTTTCGCGATTTCTGGTTCAAAGCGTACGGTTGAATGTGTACGGTTTATTGATTAGGTCTTAGAGTGAATGGTTTCGTGCATATGGTTTATGATTTGGTTGTTTCTGGTTCAATACGTACGGTTCAAAGTGCACGGTTTAGTGACTATGGCTAATGGTTTATGGTTAATAACCAATGGTTTATGGTTTCGCGGTTACCGGTTCAACATGTACGGTTTAGGGTTCACGGTTTCGTCGTTAGGTCTTATAGTGAATGGTTTCGTGCCTATCGTTTATGGTTTCGCGGTTTCCGGTTCAAAGCGTACGGTTCAATGTGTACGGTTTATTGATTAGGTCTTAGAGTGAATGGTTTCGTGTATATGGTTTATGGTTTGGTTGTTTCCGGTTTAATACGTACGGTTCAAAGTGTATGGTTTAGTGACTCTGGCTAATGGTTTATGGTTAATAACCAATGATTTATGGTTCCGCGGTTACCAGTTCAATGTGTAACGTTTAGTGTTCACGGTTTATTCGTTAGGTCTTATAGTGAATTGTTTCGCGCCTATGGTTTATGGTTTGGCGGTTTCTGGTTCAATTTGTACGGTTCAATGTGTACGGTTTAGTGACTAGGTCTTAGAGTGAATAGTTTCGTGCATATGGTTTATGGTTTGGTTGTTTCCGGTTCAATGCGTACGGTTCAATGTGTACGATTTAGTTACTATGGCTAATGGTTTATAGTTAATAACCAATGGTTTATGGTTTTGAGGTTTCCGGTTCAACGTGTACGGTATAGGATTCACGGTTTCGTCGTTAGGTCTTATAGTGAATGGTTTTGTGCCTATGGTTTATGGTTTCGCGGTTTTCGGTTCAAAGCATACTGTTCAATGTGTTCGGTTTATTGATTAGGTCTTAGAGTGAATGGTTTAGTTACTATGGTTTATGGTTTGGTTGTTACCGGTTCAATACGTACGGTTCAAAGTGTACGATTTAATGACTATGGCTAATGGTTTATGGTTATTAACCAATGGTTTATGGTTTTGCGGTTATCGGTTCAACGTGTACGGTTTAGGATTCATGGTTTCGTCGTTAGCTCTTATAGTGAATGGTTTCGTGCCTATGGTTTATGGTTTCGCGGTTTCCGGTTCAAAGCGTACGGTTCAATGTGTACGGTTTATTGATTAGGTCTTAGAGTGAATGGTTTCGTGCATATGGTTTATGGTTTGGTTGTTTCCGGTTCAATACGTACGGTTCAAAGTGTACTGTTTAGTGACTATGGCTAATGGTTTATGGTTAATAACCAATGGTTTATGGTTTCGCGGTTACCGGTTCAACGTGTACGGTTTAGGATTCACGGTTTCGTCGTTAGGTCTTATAGTGAATGGTTTCGTGCCTATGGTTTATGGTTTCGCGGTTTTCGGTTCAAAGCGTACGGTTCAATGTGTACGGTTTATTGATTAGGTCTTAGAGTGAATGGTTTCGTGCATATGGTTTATGGTTTGGTTGTTTCTGGTTCAATGCATACGGTTCAAAGTGTATGGTTTAGTGACTATGGCTAATGGTTTATGGTTAATAACCAATGGTTTATGGTTTTGCGGTTACCGGTTCAACGTGTACGGTTTAGGGTTCAGGGTTTCGTCGTTAGGTCTTATAGTGAATGGTTTCGTGCCTATGGTTTATGGTTTCGCGGTTTCCAGTTCAAAGCGTACGGTTCAATGTGTACGGTTCAAAGTGTACGGTTTAGTGACTATGGCTAATGGGTTTTGGTTAATAACCAATGGTTTATGGTTTCGCGGTTACCGGTTCAACGTGTACGGTATAGGGTTCACGGTTTCGTCGTTAGGTCTTATAGTGAATGGTTTCGTGCCTATGGTTTATTGTTTCGCGGTTTCCGGTTCAAAGTGTACGGTTCAATGTGTACGGTTTATTGATTAGGTCTTAGAGTGAATGGTTTCGTGCATATGGTTTATGGTTTGGTTGTTTCTGGTTCATTACGTACGGTTCAAAGTGTACGGTTTTGTGACTATGGCTAATGGTTTATGGTTAATAACCAATGGTTTATGGTTTCGCGGTTACCGGTTCAACGTGTACGGTTTAGGGTTCAGGGTTTCGTCGTTAGGTCTTATAGTGAATGGTTTCGTGCCTATGGTTTATGGTTTCGCAGTTTCCGGTTCAAAGCGTACGGTTTAATGTGTACGGTTTATTGATTAGGTCTTAGAGTGAATGGTTTCGTGCATATGGTTTATAGTTTGGTTGTTTCCGGTTCAATACGTACGGTTCAAAGTGTACGGTTTAGTGACTATGGCTAATGGTTTATGGTTAATAACCAATGGTTTATGGTTTCGCGGTTACCGGTTCAACGTGTACTGTTTAGGGTTCACGGTTTCGTCGTTAGGTCTTATAATGAATGGTTTCGTGCCTATGGTTTATGGTTTCACGGTTTTCGGTTCAATGCGTACGGTTCAATGTGTACGGTTTAGTGACTAGGTCTTATAGTGAATGGTTTTGTGCCTATGGTTTATGGTTTGGCGGTTTCCGGTTCAATTTTTACGGTTCAATGTGTACGGTTTAGTGACTAGGTGTTATAGTGAATGGTCCCGTGTATTTGGTTTATTGTTTGGTGGTTTCCGGTCCAATGCGTACGGTTCAATGTGTACGGTTGAGTGAGTACGTCTTATGGTGAATGGTTTCGTGGCTATGATTTACGGTTTCGCAGTTTCCAGTTCAATGTATAAGGTTTAGTTTTCACGGTTTGGTTGTTAGGTATTATATTGAATGGTTTCATACCTATGGCTAATGCTTTGGCGGTTTTCGGTTCAATGTGTACGGTTTAGGGTTCACGGTTTGGTCGTTAGGTCTTATACTGAATGGTTTCGTGCCTATGGTTTATGGTTTTGCGGTTTTCGGTTTAATGTGTACGGTTTAGGGTTCACGGTTTGGTCGTTATGTCTTATAGTGAATGGTTTCGTGCGTATGCGATTTCTGATTAAATGCGTAGACTTCACAGTTTTCTGTTTACGGTTTGCCTTCTACGGTAAACGGTTATCCCGTTTACTATCTATGGTACACTGGTTTACGGTTTACTTTTTACGAATTGTGGTTTAGGATTGAGGTTTTATGGTTGCGTGGTTTAGGGTTAGATCCGTCCGGTTAAGGGTGCACCATCAACGGTTCATGTTCAGCAGTTTAGTTTCATACGGTCACTGTTTAACGACGCTCCTCGTCTTCATATAAACGGAACACACAGCCCGTCCTACCAAGTAATATGGGTTCTTAATAATACTCGTCATTAAAAATATCGTAATTTTATAAAATAGTTCACATAATTTGATCATATATATAATATTCGGCTATTATAGTTTTTTAAATATTCAGTTCTCTATGTTAATTTAAAAATTTCCACAGATACGAGAAAAATGTGTATAAATTATGAAAAGAAAAACTATTGTCTTTTATTATTACTCAATGGATTGAATAACCTCTAATCCTAATTTAAATCATTATTGGTTGATTATACATTAAACACATATTATACTAACACACAACCTAAAACCTCTAGTTTCGTTGTTTTCTTTGGGGGGGGGGGGGGTGGAAGTGCGTTGCTATGAGGTATGGGTAGTTAAGTCTACTATAAGTTATAGGAGACGGCCAAAAGCTAGAAAGCAAAAAAGTCATTAGGCAATAAATTACATGATGAGTGTCCGTGACAAACGAGAAATTAAAGAATTGTGTGGGAGACAGGTAATGTAATACACATAATTAATGAAAAAGAATATAACTCGTAGGAAATGAAAAGAATATATACCCTTTTCTCGAGCTATTGACCTAATGCGTGTATGATATTTCAAAGTAAGCTTTTTCGAGTGTTTAGCCGTCTCATTAAACTTTGTTGTGGTCTAAATCTTTGACCGTGGGTGTGATAACGAGAGATAGCAACAAACAGAATTCTGTTATACGAGTATCGTACATAATGAGAATTAATTGATTAAAATTCATGTAGAGAAGCATTCATTACAAAAATTAAAATTAAAATCAATTTTCAGTTAACATATTGGTTTATGAAAATAAATAATAGTCAGTTACTGGAAAATTTATATTAGCTTTGAATACATCAACGTATTGACTTTCGAGCTGAATAACAACAATTAGTTCCAAAATATGGAGCCTTCTGTCTTGCCAATCAGAGAATAGAGTTTTTAATAAGTTAAATATTGGCAAAACCTTAGGACTATAATATGGATACGTAAGTTGCTTCATATATTAGAGGTCTTAGCTCTACTACCAAATATCGGTGCAATCAGCTGTCAGAACTCCTTTGAATAGTAGGGACAACATGCCATGTTTGTTATTCTTTTTAGAAATTGTGGTTGGTAGTGGAGGGCAACTCATTAAGTGTACATGTTGCAATATTTTTCATGTTTTTTTTTTAAAATATAAACAACTAAAACACCCAATGGCTGCCAGAGGAAAGAAACGCTCAACGCAGAAAATAGAAAAGGGAGACGACGAAGCCAGAAAGGAACAGAGTAGAAAAATCTCAAGAAAGGTTATCGATAAGGAAGTGATAGAACTGTCATCCAGGTGAAAAAAAACATGTTTTTCCATGTCCATTTAAATCGATTGCAACTACAACTTGTAAATTTTTTGTGTTTTGTTTCTAACAGTCTCCACGGAAGCACCATGCATGACCAGCGACTACATGTAAATTTTAACGGTGGATCTGGTAAAGAAATTGGCGAGGAATTAGGTAAAACTACCATCCTAGAAGGGTCACTGAAAGATGTGGTATCGCAAATGTCGACGATGATGAATACACTTTCAAACCTGATTGCTTCCCAGACAAAGACTTGTTATCCTTTTGTTCGGAACAATGCCACAAACGATTAATCTTCGCAATCCTCCGGCCGATAACTTCAGCCCTACAGTGATGCCAGTAATAATGAGTGGATTCAGTATGCCATCAGGTACTACTGAGAGGACTCTAGATTCATTAAAAAAGATTCAATCCAACATGTCCAACATTCATGAAGCCGCCGATTCAATTCCGCAAAAAGAACCAAAGTGTTGTTCAATGTCTCCGAAGTGTGAACGAACAACGCCAGCTGATTATGTTATTCGTCGCAATTTATTTTGTCATGATGGAACTGGTACGAAAGCCGATACAGAACTAGTTATACCAAGTAGCTTAGACAAAGTTGTATATATTAGCTACTTCAACCTGGCTGACCGTAAATTTCCACTAAGGAAGGAGTCCCCAAAGATACCTGCGGTGGGTTATATCATACTTACTAATCCTTAAAGATTTGTTGTTATTCTTATGTATTAATAACTAACGGGTGAGTGATCATTTTATCAGTGGACGCCTGTTCTGTTCCGTCCACCAACTGATATGGAATTGTGCAAGGATGAACTTTCAATCATCACTTATGTCTTTGGTTCAGATCTGGAAGATGAAGAATTGAATTCGGAGATAATCTCATAGACAAACTTATGGTGCGCTAATAGGAGAGTCATGTATACTCTACTACCAAACAAACCATTGGTGGATGAGGTATGGATTTATCGTCATTAGCCTTATGTAATTTCGTAAATGAAATTGTGAATGTATAAAGTAGTTATATGAAGGTCATAACAGTTTATATTTGTTCTTTTTGGCCGTCAAAAGATGAATAAATTACCAGATAATTAACCTGACATCAAGCATGCTCATGTCTGATGCACGCCAAGACACCAGGTTTCCCTGCATGTGGTTTTTACCCACAACATTTTCTGTAAGTGCAAACCATAGACATTTTCCATTGCATGGTTTCCAATGATTCTATTTTAAACCATGTAAACTCAAATTTCAGCAATTTGCCCTTAACTGGACTCACTCGCCGAAGACTTTGAAACGCTATTACGCTGACGAATATATGGGAGAGTTTGAAACATTATGCAAGGTATGTTTCTAATTTACAATTCACAGTATATGTTACGGTTATCACCAAATGCTTAGTCCTATTTAACTTGTGTGTGTCTCTATGTTAGATTTTCGTTCCAATGAATGAGGATAACATGCACTGGTACCTGCTTGTAATTGATGTTGAAAAAAGACACCTGATATTACTAGATTCTAAGCCATCGGTCTGGAGCAGAACCAGGCACCGTCGTTGTGCCAAGCTAATGGTACTGATTTAGAATTGAATTACAAGCAGAAATAACGATTCTAACTTAATTCAACTGGCAGTGGACTTGACACATGAAATAAAATTTACTATCATTACAGGCACTGTTTATTGAGGAGATGCTTGATGAATCGAGCTTCTATGCTAACTAGACCACACATAGACCAGTAATTTCGGATTATCCTATAATACACCCTGCAGAGATTGGCGAGCAGAAGGATGACTCGTAAGAAATAGTAGTAAAATATGGTTTCTAGATGATTTCTAAATTAGTGTGAGACATCGATAATTTTGCTAATTTGTGATAAAAATTTTTACTTTGGCACAACAACTTAAGGAGACTGCCTACAAAGTGATGTTGTTAATTGTTATAGTGCTATAGACTCGTTTTCCTTCCAAGATTCGATAAGGATGATATTATTTTTAACAGTCCCATTCCTTATGCTATGATCGTGTACCATAAGAATTTAACGCATGTATAGATTATAACAAATGCTTTTTTATTATGAAAGGAATGACTGTGGAGTTTGGGTGACAACCTGGATGAGGGAGTGCCAATGGAAAGGAAACTACAATATAAAGGTAATTACAAAAATATTTCTAATGGTTTGGTATACTCTCTTAAAATCTTACTCAAGTGTTATATGCTAACATCCGAGTTTTTGGCACTTAGGTAAATGATAGCACAAGATTGCAGCTGGCTATTGATCTGGTAATGAATCCCTTCAATCTGAAATCTCAAGAAGTTGTTGAGGCAGCAAAGACATACTATAATGAAATATGTAAGAAGGAAGAGCGACTGGTTAACGGGAAAGGAAATATGTTCTGAGTTATTCATACCTAAGCCCTACAAATAATTGTGTTAAGTTTTTTTTGGTCGATGTGTTAAGCTCATTTAGACATTTAATACTTTTTTGTTTTTTGACGGGACTTCTAATAGTTGGTGCGTGCAATAAGTTATTTGGATTATGTTTTTTTGGATTATGTTTTTTGCAGTTCTTTACGTTTTTGTTTACTTGGAGTTGGGTCTGGTCCAGGCATAAGGCAACCAACCCAGCCCAAAGCAACATAAGGATTTACTTCCCCACCCCAACCCAACTAGGCACAAAGTCCTTTACGTTACTTTTTCTGTTTGGATGTTGAGATGTTGTAATGCACTTTTTGATTGAGAAAAAAACTACGGGTCAAACTAACATCAAACTTGTAGGCCCAAATCTCATTAAAAAAACCCAAAAATTTTTTAAGCTGAGATGATGACAGTTATCTTTAATTAATTAATTGCAATTCTTATGCGTTTATAAAATGGAACCCCACGTTTTGTTTTGTTACTGATAAAATCGTTTAAGTTATTTCCCATATTTTCTAAAGCAATTAACTAAATATTCGAATAAGTTAGCTAATGACAAACACAAGAATATGCACTTATTATAATTATATAATTAATGTTTATTTAACTTTAATCAAACTTTCTTTATGTTTATCTTTAATTCAGTTAGTGATACGCATACCAACGAAGGGTTATTTAAATTCATTTACCTTTTCCAAACAAATTTTAATTATGGGAGACTTTCTATTCTATGTATTTATTATTCAGTTTACATTTTCGAAAATGTTTGATTATTAAGGGGGTTTCAATACTAATGGATAGATAGAGATATCCATTAAACCTCCTATGCAAGCAGTGCGACGTTTGGCTAAACCCTCTTTAAAAGTTAAACATTACTTCTTCCCCACATCGCTTCATACCAACAATTTAGTTGTTCGTCTTCTCTCACCGCGCCCATCAAGTTCACTAACTACTCAATACTTTTAGCAAACAAGAATGGAGCCAGGATTTCAGTAAGCATTCTGAATGTAATCTGCTTTTTGATCAACTATTTTTCCAAACACATTAGTATGTATTTGCATGGTTTTTTGTTTTTAACATTGATGTTTTTTCAATTTTTGGTTGTGTCTTTGCATGGTTTGTTCGTTTTAACGTTGATGAATTTTTGTATCCTGTTGGCTAGTTACGTGAATGCATTTAGGAACATAAGGAGATGCCCTGACCAGACTTTCCTGTTTAACATATTCGAAACAGATGTAAGTTTATATCCTACGCCACAGAATTTTCTTCTTTTTCTTTTATGTATCTAATGTTTTCCACATATATGTAACATTTAATTTTGTTTTTGTTAATGTAGGAAGATGTACGGTTTCCACAGCACATTGTACGACACTTCTCCTTCTTCACGACCAGTGATCTCTACCTCATAGACAGACAGGACAACTGTCTTCATATCCACCCAAAGAGCGATGGTGATAAGTATTTAATCAAAGCATCGGACATAGGGAGGATAAGATCTCTCTATCGACCAACTCCGCTGCTTATTATCGAACTGAGTTATGTTGGTTGGGGTATCTTCTACATGCTTGCATGGGACAGTACTCATACGGAAGAAAAGCCCAGCGCGGTTGAGGAGATATATGCCTCCAACGTGTTGCCTGACCAAATAAAACATTGGCTAGCGGACCGATGCAAGGCTCACTTCAACAAGGATGCACAGCTGGCTGCCTTCGAGACCGAACGGTTATTACGCATGCAGCGTGGGAGGCAACATGGTCGACCACCGCGTTCTCAGGAGTCAGGGTAACAATAATTCCTGTACTTAGTGAATTAAATTTACAGTCTTTTATTTTTCATTCATGAAGGATAATTTTGCCAAAATTATTACAGGATAAATGATAAACCCCATTTTGAGGGTTTATCTTGTGTTGATTTCAGGGGTTTTATCAATGATTCCACACGCTTTCTATATAAAAATACAAGACTTTGTGTTTCTTTCCTAATTTTGCCTCATGGATGAAAACATGCTTATTTTGCACTAAATTAGATACATTTCTAATCTTCTCTTGGTGCCATTCGATGCCGTGACCTGTGTGTTAAGTGGTTTCAGAATATAGGGCAGGGATGGACCAGAAGAGAGAAGGAGGACGGGTGCAAAGGAAGGGAGCATGAGAATTGAGCTTTGGAAAACTCAGCATGGGCGCGTGCGAGCACTTGACGCGTCCGCGTGGATTGAGCAGCTAGAAGTCGAAGCCAAGAGCCAAGCCACGAGCCGGCTTGCGTAGCGGCTAGGCCATGATCTTCATGGGCGCGCACGCGTACATTACACCTCCGCGCACATTACAAGATGCCCTAGTGGCGCGTACGTGTACATTGCGCGTGCGCGCCGATGTTCGAATGTGATTTTTTAAGAGCCACGTGACTTGGGCGTGGAAGCAGTTGGGAATCCCATTTTGGGGAAGTGCCTTGGCGGGAAAAGCTTAAGAAGACCAAAGGAACAAGGGTTAAGGGACTTTTAGCTCATTTCCTAGATTCTAGATATTTTTTAAGATAGTTAGTTACACTCTTGGAGAAAGAGAGAGAGATTCCAAGCTCTCATTAGGGTTCATCTTCATCCAATTTCTGAATTTTCAATCACTCTTTGGTGAGATCCATTGCAATTCTCAATTCACTTTGTTCATGTCATAGATCTTCTTCTCCAATCTCAATTAGTGCTTGTAATTGCTAAATTCTCATAGATCTAGATTCAATTTTGTAGTCTTGGATTTTGTCAATTCCTTTAGAATCTCATTTTCATTGTTGTTCTTTGTTAATTGTTGTTAGTTCCTTGTGTTGAAATACTCTTAATTCTACTTTCTTCTTAATTTTACTATGACTTTCACTCTTGCTCATCAAATGTTTGATAAAATGCCAATACTAGTTATGGAGTAAAAGTTTCTTACTTGGCATAGGGTTTGGGCCATTAGAAGAAGTTGAATAGTTTTGTCAATTGTTGATTTGGAATTAGGGATTGCTAATTGACTTGGAGTGCACTAAAGCTAGATTTCCATAAGGTAAAGCTAGGACTTGTGACTCAAGTTGATTACTCTCATTTGACTTTCCTCTATGCCTAGGGGTTAACTAAATGAAGTAAGACCTAATTGTTGTCATCATTGAAGGAACTATAAGGATAGAATTTCTAATGCCAACCCTAAGCCAAGTCTTTTAAGGATTGATTGTTTGTTTCCTATTATTTTGCTAAAACCTTCAAAGAACCATAACAAGGCTTTCTAATCAATAAGATGCATACTTTGGCAATTCCAAGGGAGGACGACTCGGGAGACTAGTACTCTCGGTTATAGATTGTAGGATTGTTTGGTGCGAAGTTTAAGTGTCAATTAGACTATACTCACGATCATATTCATCATTGAATTCTAAATCGGCATGCTAAATTTCGTTTATCAATAAACCTCCATCAGCAGGGGGGAGGGGTAGTGGCAGTAGCAGGTCCTAGTAGAAAAAACCGAAGAAGTTCATCGTCTGACTCTTCGGATTTGTCTGTGAACCAGAGAATACCACCATCATAGGAAAGAATAGCACTAATTTTTGTATTTTTTTATCGGAGTGCATTTATGTTTTGTAATAACTTTACGGTGGCCATGTTATGTGTACATATTTTGTTCTGGTTGGACATGTTAGTATTCTGTTTTATAAATTTCTTTAATTTAATGTAATCTATGTTTTCTTTTGTGGTTTTGTGATTGTATATATGGGTTATATATTTCGCATTCTACATGTATTCGGTTATATTAACTGTCAGACAAGGTACTCATCAGAAGAATTTTAAACTTCCATTAATTATTTCTTTAAAAATTAAACCAGAAAAGACTTTACATTTGCAAGATTTGATTATGGCATTTGTATCCACATGGGTAAAAACATGGAAGTGTTAACATTATATTTAAGAACTGGAAAAATTTTGTACATAATTTATGCAGAAACTGCAGAAATGATTAAATCTGGTGTGACATTATTAATTTTTGACTGACATGGTGTTCTTTAGGATGAGGGGTTCTAATGCTGTGATAAGGGGAAAAATATTGGAAATCAAGTTGATACGTAAACGATGACTCACTAATTAACCTAGATAATGTAAATACACATAGAGACTCAATTAGCAAGATAAGGTCAAAACACTTTCTGCACACATGGATTTGGTTCGCACGTATTTCCACTATACAACAAAAAATTGGGGTGAGGCTACTTCTAATTTCAAATTAGATAAACAAAGAATCAGAAAAAAGTAGAATGTTGGAACTCGCAGATAATTTATTAGCAAGTATAGCCAAGGCTTTGATAGAGGAGCCAATTTTAATGGTATACAACACCTACTTCAAACTGGTTACAATAACACCGGTAAACACAATATTCCTCCATTTCAAATTCTCATTGGACGAAACATATCACACAATTAATAAGTTAGAGAAATTGAAGTTCATTACTTATAAGCGAACCAGAGACTTCAACCAAACGAAAACTACACGAAACATAAACGTTCCGAAAACCTAGACTACTAAACGTGCGTCCAGAAAAATGACTAAATTTCAACAAAATTATCTTCCATTGCCAGTGATTCCGGATGAACTGTTGCACGAAATCTTCTTGCGAAGTAGTGCCAAAGTTGTAGGGAGATGTATGTGCTTGAATAAATTTTGGCTCCAACGCCTAAGCCAACCAGAAACATGCATACAACACATGCGAAGGCAGAAGGTGTTAGATCATCATCTCTTGTTTCATGTTGGATACTCACTACTATTGATGGGTTCAGATTCACTATTTGTAGTGGATGCTGCTTCCGGAGAAGAAGTTCCTGTTCAGCAACCTTTCGGAGTTGGCATCGAAGGGTGGTTTCGTATTGTGGGAGTGTCAAACGGGATCATATGTTTCAAGTTCTTCCGTGGACAAGATGACACAAGACTCCTGGTACGGAATCCAACAACACAATGATCTAGAGAAATTTCGGACCCCCACAAGGATCACGGTAGATCATATTTCCCAGTATATGGTTTCGGTCATGTCCCAGGCACAGATGCTTTCAACATCATTCATATGTGCAAACGGGACATAGCTGATGCCTATGTTTTTTTCTCTAGATATTGTTCAAGGCGTTCTACATGGTTTCACTGTGTTAATTGTCTTCCTGGAGTAGAAAAAATTGACACTAACTCTGTTTTCATAATGGTCATGCATATTGGATTACTGGTACAGGAGATAGTTATGCTACACTCAAGTCTGTTTTATGTTATAGTGTCGAAGATGAATCCTTTAGCGAGGTGTCTATTCCAGTAGGTGCAACATATACGGTTCACAATTTACTAACCCACAAGGAGAAAGTTGCACTCCTCGCTCATACACACAATGAATTTGGTTATGTCGCATCAATTTGGCACTTGAATGAAGACGCCAGTGGAAATAAAACATTACAGCAATACTACAGGTTTGCGAGTCGAAGCATCAGGGAAAATCCAATACTATTTGTGGAAGATAACCTAATTTTGTTGGTGAACAATTCACAGGAAAGAGAGTTACTCGTCAATTACAGGTACAGAGAGCTTATGTTGACAGAATATGACAATCAACATGACACTAGAAATCTATTGGTGAGGATAGCATGGCGAGACCCAGGAATGCCACACCCGGTCACAGTTAGGTCTAAAATGAAGTATTTTGAAGGGATATTTCCGGTGTAGAAAAAATTGACATTGTAAATCTACTCCAACTTAATGTACATTGGAACTTTGTTGAACGTCTTTGTTTAGTATTCTGGTTGCTGTTATTTATGATTTTACCTTTTGGTTTATGAAATCCACTTTTAACTGGCATAACATTGCTTAATTCTAACTTGTTATTTCAGTTTATCTTTAAAATGTTTTACATTGGTTTGAAAGGCCCGAAATTAAGACAAATGCTTCTATAACAACTTCACTCTTGCTAAGTCGATGTGTCATGTTGTGTTCGTCATGTATAAGAGATTTATAATAGTGTTATTCTATTTGTAACTATGGTAGTATATAGATTACGTGACACATATCAGTTAACCAACAAACATTTTACGCGGATATTCAACCAAAAATTGCTATTGATACTAAAAACTACTACTCAAACAAATAATGAGCAGGGTAGGTGTAGACAGAGACATCAATGGAATAAATACTTACCTGGATAATCTTGGTTTCCCTTAAAATTTCGGAAAAAGTTGGGCTTCACCGGTTTAAAGCCACATGATGCATTACTCCTCAGCTGATTTATCTACTAATTGTTTTTGTTGCGGTCCGAACTGGCATCTAGCCCACTTTACTTTAACAGAGAGTAGAACTACCAAAAAATAAATGTTTTTTTTCCAGGTTAGTTCACCAAGCCCAATCCCAACTACATCATAAAGAATAAACATTCACTTAATTAAAGTAACTAACACTGGGGGAAAATGATAACATATAAACGGGCATTATGATGAAACTACTTGAAATAGGTTAGAAGAGAAACTTACATTATGGCCACACGGTTCAGGACCACAATTGTAGACACCACTAATGTCTTGGATGATGGCACAACCAAACCCAGTACATGGTAACACCTGCAATAAGCCATACACTCATTCAGCAATAGTGGTAAGCAACGGTTATAGAAAAAGACAAATGTTTCATTTTGAGCATTAAACATCATCTGCAAGTGGATAAAGATGATGATCTACTACATCAATACCTCATGAGCTAAAGCCTTTGAAATCGATGATGGTAACAGACAAGCTAGCTTATTTAAAGCATCATAGCTGGTCCCATTTGCTTTACCACAGTCTATGACATACACAACACCATCTATGGCGATCCTACTCTCGGCAAATTTGTTGCTATGACAATATTTCTACAATGCAAAAATAAGAATCATCAAAATTACAAAAGCTGATAGATAATAATAAATGGCATTCCAATTTTTGCTGAACAAATGACGTATATTAGAATCAAGCAGTGGCCATTCATTATGGTGTGATAAACTAGCAGTGTTAACATTTATTTAGGTTCAAGGGATTAGGAATTTGAAAACCTATGCAGGAAAATTTCTGAAAGGAAAGCAACTAAACTTGACTAACAAGTTTCAATTCACCCATTACCCCAACCGTTACATAACATTCTGGTTTAGTTTCAGCTTCTTCATTCTATCATATGTCCATATTTATGCTGCACACTAGTATATTAGAAGAAAAACAGATCGTGTCAATTATCTATTGTAGAGGCAGCATGATTTGTCATTCATCACCAAATCATCATTCTATATTGTCATGCCATTCTCCTTGCTACTCTTACAGAAATGCCAAAAATTGAGTTATAACATGACTGCAATATTCAGCATTCATGTCACTAAAAAAAAGGTTGTTTCTTTCTGGTATTCGAACTGACTTACTACAACATATTAGCCTTCATATACTATTGAAATTAGTAGGGCACTTTGATAACTAACTCACAAAAATATATAACATAAAATGTATACGTATGTATAGGTAAAACAAGAACACGTAACTAGAAACATAATCAACTTCCAACCATGTTGCCCATATAAAAAAAAAAGTCATCGACAATTTTTCCTTTAAAAGCTTCAAGCAATTGAGTGTCTACATTCTAGTAGAGAAATTCAGATAGAAGGCAATTATTATTAACTTTATGAACCTAATAGAGGTGCTTCAGGTTCTCGTTTTCATCTAATCATTATGCTATGTTGATGAAGACTCCATATCTCTTGCAGCTGCCTCTCTATTCTTCTTCCTCAACTCTGCTTCTCTACTTTTCTTGTTCAGCAGCTTTTCTAGGTTTACTATTCTTTTCTCTATATGTGCTATCAGGTTATCCATTCCTAGATGTTCTTCAACATGATTCTGCTTGCCATCATCCGATCCCCTAGTAGCCTGCCCCCGCTCTGACCCTTACAATATGGTCATCAACCCAGAGATTGAATTTGCAGTGTGCTTCTGTCATCTAAATCAAATAGAACACAATGAATGTATGGTGGTACAAAACACTCCAATTCAATCTAATCCACATATGTGAATGTAATTAATCCCTAAAAGCTAAAAATTAAAAGTCCTTTCAAAATTTAAAGCCATTTTTTATATCAGATCAGGTTCCATGTGAATTCATATCAAAATCAACATTTTTAATCTAGGAACATCTATTTTCAATAAATCTACTATTTTCCAGTTCTCGATCATTCTTCAAAATTAACCAGCATCAATATCAAATCATATGCAATAGCAACCCATTATAACAGCATATCGCTTACAAAATCAAATCATTTTCATAACCAATAGGCATGCCATTCCATACAATTCAAAATCACATCCACAACAACTTCAGCTAGGAAAAATAACCAAAATCTATATTCTAAACCACCATTCTAAAAATTCAAAATCAACCAAAATTTAGCATAAACTTAGTGATCATACATGAAGATTTGGGTCCTTACCTTTAACAATGGGCATCCAAAAAATAGCCTATTCGGGTTGGTGTCTGTCTTTGACATGTAACAGATGGCATATTTTTCGCAGAAGCATTTTGGGGCCATACCATCTTTTACATTCCCAGGTTGAAGCGAATTTGAACTTGCATATCTAGCTATCAGTTCCTGTTCTCCACCTACTTTGCCTCTGTCTCATCTCGTGTTTGAGGAGCATGCATCACTGGCCATCAATTTGATTAACATTAAACACCACCATGAACAACTATTATCAACTATTGTATTCAAATTGAAACAATCTGCTTCGATCAACGGTGATTAAAGAAAGTGAAAATCAGAACAAATCACGCAAAATTGGTTGTCAAAATCGACAACAAAACACAAACGAATTACCTAGAAGAAGAAACAGCAGGCCTTACAATGGTTTTTCGAAAGAGTTTTGCACCTCGGTCGTAGGAACCGTTACCGGAATGGGGGGATGACTTACCTTCTTCGACAGTTTCGGAAATACTACACTCTGCTTGTGAATCACGGAATAGGACACCCGCGTAACCCTAGACGAAGAAGCAGTAGGCAGGGTCTTCGATGGGGTTCGAACAAATCTGTCAATAAAGATGACTCACCGAATAAATCCGAGGAATTAGGTAGAAGAAGAGGCTGTGGACATTAAAGCGGTATTTGGGGGAAGGTTTTGCAACTGGATCGCTAGAACAATCAAACGCTTCACCTACACGAACGGTTCGATGAGCAGCGTGATAGAAGGGGAAGCTCTGGACATTACACGGGTATTTGGGGAAGGTTTTGCGAGTGGGTCGCCGGAAAAATCAAACCCATCAACTATAGGAAGGGTAGAAGAAACAGTGAGGTAGTAGAAGAAGAAGCAGTAGACATTACAGGGGTATTTGGGGAAGGTTTTGCGAGTGGGTCACCGGAAAAATCACACCCATCACCTACAGGAAGGGTAGATAAGAAGGAGCAGTTGAAAGAAGGGTAGAAGAAGCAGTGAGGTTGAAGAAGAAGTAATTCCTTCGAAGTATATTTTGAGAGGTAGAAGAAGCTGTAGACATTCAAATGGTATTTGGGGAAGATTTTGATTTCTTTGGTATTTGGGGAGGAATTTGTAAAATCAATAATTTGCACATTACACATAGTATAAATACGTTATGTGCTATAATATAAATACTATAAAATACAATATAGTGTGAACACATTTATTGAATGCATTAATGCAAATTTGAAAATTTTACTTGATCAATGGCTGAGATGATGACACATGAGTAAGGATAACTTACCCACAAAATTGTCATGGGTTTGGAAGAAATTACCGTAAATCTTTGAATATTTCAAAAGCACCCTAAATTAATGATGAGGCAAATGAAGCATTGAAAAGGGCAGCAAAATCCTATCCTACCTCCACGGTTAGTCCAATAATGTTATGGAAGACTTCCGACAATATGCTTGAAAACAAAGTCTTGGATGATGGTTGCCGACTTCACCAATAACAACATTGAAGAGAAGAGACCATGGCACTGATCTTGACGATGACAACGAGAAAGAAGAAGAGGAAGATTACAGGTTTAAACAATAACGAGGCGGCAGACGATGGAGACAACCACTGATACCGTGGTCATTAATGTTTCTGCTACCGCTCTAACTGCTTCCTCCGGTTCTCAATGAGCAGGCCATTAATTTTGTTCTAATTATTTTTTTAAGATTGCTTTTGGTTTTAAATAAAGCTTTCTATTCTTGATTTTATTTTGTAAAATTCTACAAGTTTTTTATGTAATTAGATCTTCACTAATTGTACTTCTAATACTTGGATCTGCACAAATTCTTATTTTATTCAATTTCAGAATAATAATATATTCAACTTCATTGACAAATTCTTACCCGTAAGGGATGTTAGAGCCAGCATTGGAGCTGGTTTCAGTTATCCATTGGTTGAAACAATGAGCATCATGCCAGGGCTTCCAACTAGAACATGCTTCTATGACATTGATCTTGATATAGCAACTGAAAAAGTCATTGGTCTCTCCTAAAATCAATTATTAAACTCTAAGTGGCACATGATGCTATTGATGACATTTTCCTTTTTATGTTGTATCTTCTGATTCATTTGTATGAATATGAATAATGACATAAAGCATTTAAGTTGTTGTTGGGACTCAAATTTCAAGAAAAGAAGGTTTTAGACTAAAACAATTAAATTGTATCATATCATATGCAATTTAGAATTTGTTAAAACAAATTTATATTTCAAGGCATATTTATTCTGGTATTGCTATACCTTTTGGTTTTGTTATAGTGAGATGAGTATGTTATGTGTAGATTGAAACTATATGTTCATCTTTCATCTAATATTCATAGAAATAAGGGCAATCCTCAAATATAATTTTTTTTTTATCTATTATTGTTAATTTGTACAAAACAGAACAGAATTCATTTTTATTTATAATTTATTAGTCAGATCAAAATATGGATTGAAATTGAATAACCAGGTTGCATAGTCATTTCTCCTTACTTTGAAGCATGCTTACACCTTTTATTTTATTTTATTTTTTACATTTTCAATTTTTAAGCTTGAATGAGCCTTAAAGAATTCTAAACAATCATTTAAGCAAGATGCTTTAAAATACCAATAAAGGCTAAATTATTTGCATTATACATGAATAAGTGTTACATCACAGTGAAAAAAACTCACAAGCCAAAAAAGTTTTTATAAATTCATACAACTTTATTGATTCCACTCATCCTTCAGTCTATGCCTCTCCTCTGAGAACCATTTTCAAGAATAATCTAATCTTCTTTATTGTGGCTAAAGTGATTTCTCAAAAAACAGATCCATAATTAAAACCCATATCACTATTGAAACGTAAAAGTTCTGAATAAGAAGAAACAAAAATAAAGAAAACTCAGGATTTATGAAAGTTCTTTTGCAGCAACAATAATAGCTTTCTTGGTGATACCAAACTCCTTGTATATCTCACCTATTGGAGAACTTGCTCCGAAACAGTCAATGCCTATGGCTTTCCAGTTTTTTCTGTCTGCCAACAATCTTCTGCTAACCGAATGTTAAACCAGCTTCTATGCTAACTCTAGCCGTTACAGCAGTAGGGAGAACATTCTTTTGAGCTCAATTCATATTTTGCTTCAACTCCTTTAATAGAAGTTCCCGAAAGTTAAGATTCTGCTGAGACAAGTTTCTGGTAACAGCAGCAGAGCTTTCTAGAGTGTATGTTTAAAAGTTAAAATCAAATAAGAAGCATGATCAATATTCCAGGTACCATTTAATTGAAGTAAGAATGTGAAATGTGATAATGAACATGCTATTAACTGCTTCATACTATTCTATATGCTAATTATTAGTTACATAATAAAATTATATAATATATTTTTATTCATAATTATTAATATAAATATAAATGTTATTAAACATGTATGAATAACAAATATCAAATATAATGCACTTATTTTGAGTAAAATATACATTTGGAAAGGTTCAAAAATTATGTTACATATTTTTAAAGTTTAGCAATTAAAATGCACATTAGGTAAAATTCAGAGGTAAAAAATACAATTAACACCAAAAATTAAGAAAGGAAGAATAACCAATCAAATAAAACAATTCAATAATAACCAATAAAAGATGTAAATATGTAATATAAAAAATAATACTTGCTAATTAATGTGTGTAGCATTATTGATGAATATTCAGCACAACAATGTCGGCAGGTATCACCAAATCACATTTCTTTTTCTCTCATATCAAAATGAAAGAAAGCATCACCAGCTAATCCATAATTTATCATAATTTATCAGAGATTAATAGCATTTCGACAATCATTCATCAACAAAAGTAGGATTAGATAGAATTAAAAAGTTGTTACAAAATTTTGTTGGTGATAACTGACTAATCCCATTCAAATTCACTCATCGAGTCAATTTCACTAGGGTATTACAAGAAAAATACCTATTCAGTCACACTTTTTTAAGTTACATTTGAAAAGCTTAGTCTATTTCTACAATTTTCTTTGTGTTTCTTTTTTGTAAGAGAATAAAAAATACATTTGTAGCATCATTTAAAAAGTGTCTCCTTAGATATTATAAATATCATTTATAAAGCGTAGCCTTATCTTAAGAGCTATGGGTTCATTTTTTACACCAAAAAAAAACGCTTTTGAATAGTAGTCTATTTATTATATTTTGGGTGCGTTTTTAAAGTGTTTCCTAATGTAAGAAATCAAATACATATACTACACTTAGTAAATTTTTTATTTCCTTTTTACTTTACCACCAAAATTAAACCCACGCCCTTCATCTTCTGAAACCGCACCCTTATGCTTCAGAAAGCTCACCACCACCTTCGCCGTTTTCATGCCCTCACCTTTGCTTACCACCACCCACCTTCGCTCACCACCACTCACCGGCTCCCTTTTCTTTCATCTTCACCTTCGCTCACCACTCACCGTCGCAGCTCATCATCTTCTTCAACTTCACCTTTGATGCCTTGTACACTGTGTACCCCGACCGTAGCACCGCTACCAGCGACGTTGTTAGTAGAATGATTCTCCTTCCGACACTGCGCTTCACTCAGTTCGTTGCCTCCACAAGAACACGTTCGGGTGTTCACAGCAAAAATTTTGTCGAACATCTCGATTGCGAGATAAATTACAATTTCTAGTCCAATTCCGCTAGAAGAGATAGTGACGATTGCTACTCGGTCATGTAAGACCCAGAATTTTTAAATAAATCTTATTATGAATTAATTTCAATTCATTTATTCATTAGAAATTTTATTCTCAGAAATTATTTTATTAAAGCTAATTAAGTCAAAAATTAAATAAGATTTTGATAATTAATTAGAATTTTACCTAATTTTATAATTATTAAATTATTTTCTATATTTAAATTATAAAATTAATAGTTACAAAATGATAAGAATTTTTATGTGATTTAATTCAAATAATTGATATTTCTATAATTTAATACTTCAAGTTTTAGGAATAAAGAAAATTAATCTTATTATCTTATAAATTCAATTAAATAATTTGATTTCAAATCAATTAGTATTTTAATACAATAAATGATATTTTAAAATAATTTTTAAGATTAAATTAGATTTTAAATTAACACTCTATATCATAATTTGATTAAAATTAACCAAATCTAAATTAAACCCCAAAATTCCTAATTTCATACACAAAATCCTAATCTCCAAATCAAATCCTAACTAGACAAAATCCTAATTTTTCTACCTTAATAAAATGACCGATACCAAAATTATTTTCTTCTATATATTTATATAAATATAAATTTTAACTAAACAAATATATAATATAAATACTGTATACTATGTTTTCTTTTATATATTTATATAAATTTTGAATATCAATTCTCTACTTTGACTTTATCATTAAATTTTCTTTTCCTTGTTTCTTTCTATTCACCGCCACCAACCCTCCTTCCCTAACCTTCCCCAAAACCCAGCCTCAGAAAAACTAAAGAAAGAAAGAAAAAAAAGAAAGGAAGGAAAGAAACGGAACAAGAGAGAGAGAAGGTTGGCGGAGGAGAGAGATAAGAAGGGAGGAGACTGTGTTCTGCTGCCGCCACCGCCATCTCGTCACTGCGGCCGTCGAGTCGCCGTCCGAGGAGCTCCACGGCAGCCAAGTCGCTGTCGACGTCAACCCGAGAGAGAGGGAGTCCGCGGGTTGAAGGAAGATGTGTCGCTGCCATTAGTGCTTCGCTGTGCCGCTGTCATGGTCGAGTTTCACCGACCTCAGATCCGTCACCAGCGATTCGCCGCCGCTGAAGCTCGTCACTGCTGCTGTGCCACTGCCGCAGAGAGAGGGAGTGATGCGATTAAAGAGAGGAGGAGGAAGGAGACCCGTGCGCCGTCGGAGCCAGTGTCACCCAGTCGCCGCCGTTCGTGCCTTGCCGTTGCCATTCAAGCCACTAGCAAGTCACCATCGATGAAGCTTCAGCCGCCACCGTCGATTGTCACTGGGGAACAACCGTCGTGCCTTTGGTCGCTGGAATCACAGATTGGAGAGAAGAGGGCTACCACTCCTATTGCTGCTGCTTCGGTCTTTTATCGTAAGCGGTCTCTGTTTTCAGTTTCATTAAATTCATTTCTATTTTGATTTTATTGAGTTTGAATTCTCCATTTTGCTGTAACCATGGCCACTGTTGTTGGAATTACGGACTCCGCTCTCGGTGCTGATCAGATCAACCACCATAGCTATTCTACATCACCTGCACTTTCCATCATTTCTGTCAGGTTCCGTTCTTGCCAGTGATGGCCGTTGGATTTGCAACAGCTCCAGCTTTTGCTTCCCTCTTGATTCGGTGCATTTTTCTTGTTTTGGAACTCTTGCTTTTAGCGATTTGTTATAATTTATTCAGGATTTTGCGACGTTAACGTTTTAGGGTTGAGTTACTATTGTGTATGGTGCTTCTGTGGCTGTCATTGCTACGGAAAATGGTCGGATTCATGTCGTTGAATTTGGGCCAAGAGAAAAGGATTTTTAGTTGCTTTTGGCTTTGTGGGTTTCGACTAATTGAGGTAGGGGGTTTTCTTAAAATCTATTTTACATTACAGGGTTGTTATAAATAGATATTGATGCAAAAAGATATACTTCTATGATTATATTTGTCTTGTGGATATGATGGTTTGTTATACTGGATTATTGGGTGCTTGATTGCGTGAGTGGTGTATAGTTGTTGATAAAAAAACCGGTTTGAAATGTTATTTACTTGATTATTATGAAAAGTGAATTTTCTTGGTTTTGGAGTTTACTTGATAATATAAATAAATTGATTTTGGAAATAATTTGAGATATGAAAATAAATTAATTTTGAAAGCGGTTTGATTTTGAGTTAGTCTGATTTTATAAATGATTTAATATTTAAGTTGGTTTGATTTTAAAAAGAGTTTTATTATTGGAATTGGTTCGATTTGAAAATATATTGATATTGGAACTAGTTGAATTTTGGAAAATGATTGAGATTTGGAAATGGTTGAGGAAATGTTTGGGAAATGTTTGGATGGGACCTGAAAAGGGTTGTTTTAGAGGAGATGTTACCGAAATTTTATAAAATTGGAAGTTTCGCTTAAAGTATTATCTGAAAAGATTTGGTCTTAAACTTTATACGTTTTAAAATTGATTTATTTATCAAAGAAAGAATTATGTTTTGAATTGGGATTATTGATGAATGGAATGGGAAGAAGGATGATGAGGATTGACTTTGAAATATGATTTTAGAATGAATTTGGAAATGAGATATGGATTGACGAATGATGATGATATTGAGAATGACTTAGATGTCGATGAATGTTGAATGAATTATCCATATGGCTTATAAATTTGAATTATCTGAGACACGAGTTCTCTGGGTAAAGTATTGTGGCTTGCCACCATGTGTACTAGGTTGAAAATTCGATACTCTGTTGACCTTACGACGTAAGGGTGACCGGGCACTATAAATTCCTGGGAATGTTAACCTCCATTGAGCAATATTGATTATTTGAGAAAAAGTTATGCATAGACTCTTGGGGATGCACATCGGGGGACAGTCTAAGGTTTTCGGACTTGTCGGGTTGGTTGGATAACCGACAGATGAGCTCATTAGCTATAGGACAGGCATGTATCATATGCATTTGCATGCTTTGCTTGGGTTTGAACTTGTTTTGGTTTGCCTAATTGTTAAATTGTTCTTAACTGCTACCTGAACTATTTGTTGTAACTGCTACCTAAACCTATGCTTTCCTTGTTTGTCTTACTTGTGTTTGTCCTGGTGTGTTACTTTTGAGAATGAACTTTGGTGTTGAATTGATGATTGTGTTGATTGATTGCGTGGTTGGTTTCTGATTGAGATTTTCTTATAAGAAAAGAATGGTTTTGGATTTCTGAAAGATTAAACACTGTTTTTTTTTAAAAGGTTTTGAACGATTAGCTATTAGTTTTTAAAAGGATTCATAAGGCAATGATAATCACTGAGCTTGAAAACAGTTTTCTTATTAAATATCTTCTTATGACAATTCTGAAATTCCGTGGTGAGACCGTCTGGTTAGGTTCTCACCCCCTACAGCTTTACTTTTTCAGGAATCGGATGAAGGAGCATTATGAAGAGTTATACTATGTTTTGTTTTATATGATATTGTATTAATTAGATAATTTTTCTTCTCTCGTCTTTTGTTATTACGATTTTTATAAGAGGGATAGGAGTTGTATGTTTTATATGTATATTACATTATAAGCTATTATGTAAGAAGTCTGGTATATGAATCTATGCCTGTTTGTTTTTTTTTAAGATAAAGTATTTATTTCCGGGTTAACAAGAAATCAGTGATGCGATGTCAAGTCAAAGGCTCCTATTTTAATAGAGTATATAAAGTCGTTGTAATACTTCTTGCCATCAGAATAGCGCAGCCGGAAGCGTGACATTCTGATAGTGAGGGTGTTACAGGTCATGGAGTGGTTAATAGTTCGAATTTGAAGAATTAATTAGGTTTTTTGCAGGTTCAAAATTATTTAGACTTCTAGGGTTTTTGCCGGAGGAGAAGAAATAAAAAAACATGGAAAGAGAGTGGTAGTGAATTTGTTTGAAGTTATTTATTATGATGATGAATTGCTGATTTGCTGTAGATTGAGCATTAAGATCCAGTTGCATCTGATGCATCCATGAATGGTAACCGCCAATGACTCAAATCGAGTCTCCATTTGGAACTGTGAACACCGACAGGAACAATTTTAGGATTGATTTGAAATATTGATCCATTTGGAACTGAAAACTATGATGTTAAAGTTTAAGATTGATTTGAATATTGATCCATTTGCACTATTTGTTATATATGATGCAATAAATTGATGATAATATATGTGAATTGTTTGAGTGATCTGTGGCTAGATTGCTATGTTGAGTAATGCAGAAATTTTTTATTTCATGAGTATACTTAAATGTGAAAAGTTACCAAAAATGGTGATTTATTAATCCTTAGTACTTGGGGATGATTTAATCTTTCCAATAAGTCACAATAGGTAAAAAAAAGTTAGAATGCAAGGGTTAGAGTAAGTGAAAAGCTAGGAATCAATTTTTAACCTCTCAAAACCCAAGGTTATATGTTGCAGAATTATGCAGTTTTGGGCAGCACTTTGTGAACAAAATTGGGAGCAGTCTAGCCACTCAAAATGAGTGAAATTACTTTTATATGAAACCTTGAGATGTCTAGATTGTTCTCCTAAAATTTCAGAATTTTTCGATGTGTGGTTTGAGAGATATGATTTTTAAAAAATGATCATTTTCTGCAGAAATAATGCTGTCCGGACTTTCTAATTGCAGTGACGACTTCTAATTGTGTCTCATACTGAACTAGTGACTGTCTTGGAATAAGCTTTCTTGAACTTTTTACTATTTGGTGCTTAATACATTTTGTACAATCTTAATTTTCCTTGTGTGGCTGTACTAGATTGTAAATGGCCTTGATGTTTTGAGCAAATTTGTTGGTGAAACTGAAAAGAATGTAAGGGACCTTTTTACTGATGCTGAACAAGAGCAGAGGAGCCGAGGTGATAGAGAAACACAGATTGCATGTACTTAAGATTAAATTTTCTGATAATTAGTTAATAACTATATTTTCAGGGGATGAACGTGATTTGCATGTAATTATCTTTGATGAAATCGATGCTATTTGTAAGGTATGGAATTTCTGAACTTTGGACTAACATGAATAATGCAATGTGTTATTTGCCTATTTATTGATTACTATTAATTCATGATCATTGTGTGTCAATATTAAATGCTTCAGATTTTCTATGCTACTAATAATATGTGAGCCTCCTTTGTGGGATTTATAGATAGTTAAATTAGAGTCATAAAAGCTTCAGGTGAAATTTTTTTCATGTAGTTTTCTTCAGATTTATTAAGTTATATATTTATCTTGATGACTCCTCAAAATTGCAGTACAATGAATTTTAAATATTAAGATTTAATTTAATACGAGTTTCATTATCCCCAACAAATTGTAGTATTGAGCTTAAAGTTGTATTATATAATTCTCTGATCTATATTTAGTCACACAATCTCCTCGGTGTGAGTGCAGTCAAGAGGTTCAACTCGCGATGGTATTGGAGTTCATGATAGCATTGTGAACCAGCTTCTTACTAAGGTCAGTTTAAATAATTTTTTATTAAAATAATAACTTCTCTCTACTAGTCATAAGCATATCTAATAAACAATCTGATTGGTTTGCAGATAGATGGTGTGGAGTCGCTAAATAATGTTTTGCTTATTGGAATGACCAACAGAAAGGATATGCTTGACGAGGCTCTCTTAAGGTCTCTAAATTTTCTCTCGTTTCTTGTAGGTTTTTTAAATATGCTTAGTGTGGAAAGTATGAATGTAAATTTGTGAACACTCAACAAGGATATGCTATTGTTTATTGTATTCTGGAATTGTTATCCAATCTATTGCTGCTTTGATTTCTTATAATAAACTCCTATAGTAACTATATGCATATGTAGTGCATACCTCTTTAGTTGTTGCCATTTCTTTTGCTTGTAGACCAGGGCGGTTGGAAGTCCAGGTTGAAATAAGCCTTCCTGATGAAAATGGTCGATTGCAAATTCTTCAAATTCATACTAATAAGATGAAAGAAAATTCTTTTCTTGCTCCCGATGTGAATATTCAAGAGCTTGGTATGTGTTTATTATGGCAAATTTAGGATGATATAAGTTTGTATATTTATGTTTTTGTTGTCTGCGATGGAAGTAATCAATAAGTAATCTTGATTAGGTTGATTCTTTACTAATAAATATTTTGAAGCAAGATCAGCTACTTCTGATGTCAAGATTTTACTTATCATTTTGCCAAAAAAAAGTGGATAATAAAATTATCAGCATCACACTTATTCAATTATGAAGGTCAGCAAATGTTTACTCTGGGTTTGCTTTATCTTTTGCAGCTGCTAGAACAAAAAACTACAGTGGTGCAGAACTTGAAGGTGTTGTGAAAAGTGCCGTCTCATATGCTTTAAATCGACAACTGAGTCTAGAGGATCTCATAAAGCAAGTTGAGGAAGAGAATATTAAGGTTATCGAATTCTGGAATAGTAACTTCAAAATCACATATCTCAAGACTCTGAAACTCTTTAGAGGTGCAACCAAAGAAGGGTGAAAGATGAATTTTGTAAGATATAATATTTTGGTTTTTCCTAGGTTTTTAGTAGTAAATTCTAAGTGGTCTCATGCATATTTTGATATGAGTATCCTTATTTTAGTGTGAAACGTATAAATACTCAAAATTATGATCATCCCAATATTTCTGGTTCATTATATAAATATATTTTAAGGATAATTTTATTTTAAAGATTATTGTATTGTATTATTATGTATTTATTTTTATTTTATAATAATTAACTAACTTAATTAAAAATGCAAGATTATATATAAATTTATATTCCCAAATATTAGGTTTTAGATAAAAAGATTATTAGAAATTTCTGTTTATATATATGTATATAAACAAAAATTAAAAAAAATGAGGGATAAAATATTACACTTATATAGAGTAGCTATATATATACTATTTGTTACGTTTATAAAGTGATGCAATAGCCTTGAAAAGTGTAGCTTATTCTTTTGAATTCTGGTAATTATTAATGCTAAAAAGCGTAGCCTTTGGTCCTGAACAGTATCACTTAAAAAGCGTATCCTATTCTCAAAGGCTAGAAGCGTAGTTTTTGATACAAAAAAGCGTAGCCTTTGAGAATAGGCAACACTAGTATAGGCATTCCCTACAAAAGCGTATCTAAAGCCTAAAAAGCGTAGCTTTTGCCTAAGACATCATTTTTTTTTCATTTTTGGTTACACTTTTTAAATGTACCTAAATGGGTGTTTTTCTTGTAGTGAGGAACAGAGGTGATAACTAACCAATGACAATTGAATTTGCAAACAAAATCAAAATACTAATTTTTGAATTTGCAAACAGACAAAAAAATCAAACAGTAATAACAAATAAAAAATAAAACAAAAATAGAACTAGAACATCATGAACAGAATTATAAACACAGAAATTGAAAACATGATCATAAAAACAAATTCCAAAATTCTTTAACTTATAAACAAAACCCAAAAAAATCAAACAACCAAATAAACAAAACAGAAAAAATAATTTAATAAAGTCAACGAAACAAATTCATACAAAAAACCTTAACAAAAAATACGCAGAACAGAAAAGCTTTTGAATGAGTTCAATGAAGCATATTCATACAACAAGAACATAAAAGGAATAAAAAAATGAAATCAATAAAGTAAATTTATACCTGAGGTTGAGACTCCATTGAAACTTTGGAAGTAGAGGATGAAAGGGGAGAGAGAGCACCACGGCACTGACAACGATGCTCAACTCGCTGAGATTCATGCCACTGCTCGTTGCCTGCTAAGGATGACGCCGCTGAGGAGTGAGAAAGACGATGCTCGCGGGTGCCATGACGACGGCGAGAGAACGACAGCGCACTAAGGCTGATAACGAATGACTCGAAGAGAGAAGAGGGATGCTACGAATGAACGACGCGGAGAGAGAGGCTAAGAACGACGCGGAGAGATGGGTGGAGATCGGCAGCGAGTGCTGGGCTGGACGGCGATGGCAACGGCGAAGACCAGAGAAGAGTGGAGTAGGTGGTGGTGGCTTTGTAGATAGAGAGGGGAGTGTAGTGAGTTTTTTGGACAATAAATTAGGGTTTCATTAGATGAATTTTTAAAATATGTGTGGTAATTGTAAAAATATGGTAATTATTATTAAACACCACAGAGACCATATTCATAAATTATTTAATATATCTGAAAAATTTAAAAGAGTTGAGCTTACTAAAGACAGACTCGATGTTAAATGTCGTTCAACTGTTAAATTGGGTCAAATAACTCCCTTATTAAAACGTTAATTTTTTGTATTTTTCTTTCTCTTTTTCTTTTTTCTTCTCTTCTTTTTCATTGGCAAATACAGAAAAATTATAAACAATCTCCTCATCTTTGGGCGTCTCCATCCCAAGTGCGGCAGAAGAAGCTGACAACCTCACTTCCATTACAAAAACAAGTGTTCCTTTATAAATTGTTCCATACTCCACAGACACGTTCCTTTATAAAGATAAATATACTAATTTAGATAACAAAAGATCTGAAATCCATACTCCTCAGACATGTTCCTTTATAAATTGAAAGATAGAAGAACAATAGATAATGTATATCAAAATATATTCATTTATGCATATTACTTCAAAGCTAACTGTTGTATATGGACGTATGAACTCGTTAGAAATTAGGGGTGTTCATGGTTTGGTTAATTCAAAAACCAAACCAGTTTTTTAGTTAATCAAAAATATAATATTAGTTAATTAACTAAATTAGTTTCATATGATAAAACCGATTAGTAAAGTTCAAAATTAGTTTTTAATCGATTATTAAAATAAAAATCAATTTTAAAATATTAACCGGTTTTTACACTAAAAAATTGGTTTTTATACCAAAAAATTAGTTTTTACACCCAAAAACCAATTTTTACACATTAATTTTTTTACATACAAAAACCCAATTTTTAACTTTTTTCTTTTAAATTGATTTTTTAATCTAAAAATTATTATTTTTTCTTTCTAAATAATACAAGTAACATTTGTAAATAATGAAATCATTTCCATTGTAAATAATAATCACTTTATAATTAACACCAAAAACAAAGAAGGTATAAGGCACATTGGAATGAAACCCTTCATTCCTAATGGCACTTCAAAAAGCCTCTTCAATGATGGAAAATTTTTCCTAAGCCAAAGAAACGATGCAAATTCCAACAGCAAAAAAAGACATTGCAACTGCTATAATTGTTGACACCAATATCCCTATCCAAGGAGTATTGAATTTCTTTGATCTATCACCAAACATAAACATAAACATAAATAAGTCTAATAATATATGGAAAAGCAAGTCTAATCTCTTTACGACCTAAGTGTTTAGAATAACTAAAGAAAACAAACAATCAAGACTTTCTAGTCATCCTCAAGCGCAATTGAACCTGGACCCATGATGAACGGATAATTTATACGCTTTTTGGCATTGTTTTTAGGTATTTTTTAGTTACTTTTTATTAGTTTTTATGCAAAAATCACATTTCTGGATTTTACTATGAGTTTGTGTGTTTTTTTGTGATTTCAGATATATTCTGGCTGAAATTGAGGGACCTGAGCAAAAATCTGATTCAAAGGCTAAGAAAGGACTGCAGATGCTGTTGGATTCTGACTCTCCTACACTCGAAGTTGATTTTATGGAGCTAAAGAAGCCCAATTGGCGCGCTCTTAATTGCGTTAGAAAGTAGACATCTTGGGCTTTCCAGTAATGTATGATAGTCCATACTTTGTTCGAGATTTGATGGCCCAAACTGGCATCCAAATGCCCACCAGAGACCTTTTTCTAGCATAAAACGCCGGAACTGGCGCCAGAACTGGAGTTAAAAGCCCAAACTGGCATCCAAGCTGGCGTTTAACTCCAAGAGTGGCCTATGCACGTGAAAGATTCAAAGCTCACCCCAAACACACACCAAGTGGGCCCCGGAAGTGGATTTCTGCACTATCTGCACTTAGTTACTCATTTTCTGTAAACTTAGTTTACTAGTTTAGTATAAATAGCACTTTCTACTATTGTATTCGGAGTCTTTGACCTTTTGGGAGTTCTTCGAACCCTTTTTGGAGGCTGGCCATTCGGCCATTGATGACAAGTTATCATATACCCATTTTTCAAGCTAATTTCACTTGTTTTATTAGTCTTTATACACTTTCTTGCATCCTAAGTAAGTGATTTGGAGTGAAAATGCATAACTTCTTTAAATCAAGCAACCACCATGAAATTAATGTTAAATCATAAGGTTTAAGCTAATTTTAATTGAATTTTAATTGATTTATAAGCCTTATGAATTTAGTGATACTTGGAGTGGTTGTTTTGGTTTATTGTAGGTGAAGAAAAGAATAAAAGAGAAAAGCGTCGCTTAAGAAAGCGTGACCAAAGGAGAAGAAAGTGTGGTCAAAGGAAGGAAAAGTGTGCCGCATGCAATAGGGGAGGCAAGCATTGCCCTCCACGAGGGCACACTGCCCTCTAGGAGGGCAACATAAGGGAACAAGGCAAAGAAGGCAACTCTGCCCTGCCCACTACAAGGGCAGAGCACAAATTTGTGCCTTGGAATCAAGAAGAAGAAAATGTTGCCCTGCCCTCCACAAGGGCAGTATCGGGCTCACAAGGGGAGAAAATCAAAAGAAAATGTCTCCAAATGCTTGCCACAAGAGTTGAACACGGGACCATGAGGAAGCAAGGAACTAAGTTCCATTACCGTGCCAAGAAAGCCAAAGAAAATGAATAAGCGTGTGTAGCAGCCAGGATTCGAACGCGGGACTTCATTTTGGAAACACTGCCCTGCCCTCCGCGAGGGCAGGGCAACATTTTGTTGGTGCATGACTCTGGCGCACCAAGGCTCGATTCTGGCGCACCATGGCATGATTCTGGCAGCATCAGCACGCACCGTGGCACATCTCTGGCGCACCAATTTTTCCTGCCCTGCCCTCCGCGAGGGCAGGGCAGCGTTCTGCGCACCAAGACCGCACCAGCCCGCACCAAGCCGCACCAAGCACCATTTTCTGCCCTGCCCTCCGCAAGGGCAGGGCAGCCTCCTGGGAGCTATTATTTTTGGGCCGAAAATTCAATTAAAATTCCAATTTAATTCATTTCTTCACCAAATCAAAAGCCCATCCAAATCCCAAAATCCAAGAATAGAAAGTGTATAAATAGGAGCTAGTTTGATGTAATTAGGACTTTTTGCTTTGCTTTTGAATTTTGCACTTTCTTTGAGCTTTGAATTTTATTTTTGCACTTTGGAACTTCTCTTGGTGTCTTCACTGAGATTCCAGAGAATTAGGGAGGAGAATTAATCTCTCTTCTTCCTCGTTCTTGCTTGGGTCTTTTTAATTTCTTTGTTTTGATTCTTGGGTGTTAAGAATTGAGGAAATTCTGTCTCAATCTCCACTCAAGAACTCTTTAGTTTCTTTTCTGCATAATTGAATCTATTTACATTCTCTTTACTGTTTCTTCTTCAATTTCTTGTCAATTGCTTTGAGAACTTGGATCTAGGAAGGTAATTGAGATCTAGGCTCTGCTACCTAGTCTCTTGAACCCTGAGATCTCAATTTACTTTTGGTTCTTCTGTGAACCTTGCTGCATTTTAATTTTAATTTCTGTTTGAATCCTCATTGCTTCCAATTCAATTTCTGCTCTATTAATTGTGGCAATTCAATTTCTCTTTGTTTAGATTCTGCAATCCCAGTCCTCAAACCCCTTTTATATTCAAGCAATTTACATTTCTTGCACTTTAAGTTTCTGCAATTTATATTTCTTGCACTTTAAGTTTCTGCAATTTACATTTCTTGCACTTTAAGTTTCAGTCATTTACTTTCTTGTTCTTTAAGATTCAGCAAGTTTATTTTCCTGTTCTTTAATTTACTGCAAAATCTCCCTCTCCCTTTACATTCCAAGCAATTTATCTTCTGTTAAATACAACCCACTCAACCAAAACTTGATTCGCTTGACTAAATCAACCACTAAACTAAAATTGCTCAATCCTTCAATCCCTGTGGGATCGACCTCACTCATGTGAGTTATTATTACTTGATGCGACCCGGTACACTTGCCGGTGAGTTTTGTGTTGGATCATTTTCCACACATCAGCCATGCCTAGACCATTTTGTTCTTATGTATTTTTCTACGGTGGAGTTTCTACACCTCATAGATTAAGGTGAGGAGCTCTATTGTTCCTCATGAACTAATGCAAGTATTATTGTTTCTCTTTCAAATTCACGCCTACTTCTTCTCCAAGATATACTCTCGTACTTAGTTTAGTTAAGTCAGAATGAAGGGGTGACCCGTGACAATCACCCACTATCTTCATTACTCGCTTAGCCAAGATCCACGTGCCTGACAACCACAAGCGGTCTACATGATGTTCAACGTAGTCATTGGACGACAGCAGGAGTATATTCTCTTGGGTCTCTGATCCATAATTTGCATCGTCTCTCCTGACAACAGAGCATCCGAATTTGAGATTAGAAACTTCGTGGTATAGGTTAGAACCAATAGACAACATTCTTGAGATCCGAAAAGTCTAAACCTTGTCTATGGTATTCCGAGTAGGATCTGGGAAGGGATGACTGTGACGAGCTTCAAACTCGCGATTGTTGGGCGTAGTGATAGTGTGCAAAAGAACCAATGGATCCTATTCCGACATAAGTGAGAATCGCAGATGATTAGCCCTGCGGTAGCTGTGCCTGGTATTTTTCATCCGAGACGAGAAATCCGACAGTTGATTAGCCATACAGAAACCGTAGCCGGACCATTTTCACTGAGAGGGATCTTACAACTTGCCATGGAAGGGAGCACGCATGATTGGATGAAGACAATAGGAAAGTAGAGGTTCAGAAGCAACAAAGAATCTCCAAACGCTTATCTGAAATCCCCACCAATGAATTACATAAGTATCTCTATGTTATTTTCCGTTTTATTTATCTTTTAATTATCAAAACCTCATAACCATTTGAATCCGCCTGACTGAGATTTACAAGATAACCATAGCTTGCTTCAAACCGTCAATCTCCGTGGGATCGACCCTTACTCACGTAAGGTATTACTTGGACGACCCAGTGCACTTGCTGGTTAGTTGTGCGGAGTTGTGAAAAGTGTGATCACAATTTCGTGCACCAACCCACTAAATAAGTAATGTCCTCTAATAAAATCAAATCTGCACACAAAAAAACTATAATTATAAATTTTAAAAAATTATAATTATAAGTTAAACTAAAACATTTTCTAAGTAAATCATATGATATATTTAAGAAACATTTAATATTCAATTTACCTTACTCGACCTTTTCAAGCTCGTCGAAATTCTCAGGTGCAAGAGAAGAGCAAAAGTCTCCTTTAAGCCAATCTTTGGTACATACAAGAGCTTCTACCATCTTAGGACTCAATGAGCTATGATATTGATCGATGATTCTTCCCCCCATACTAAAAGCAAACTCGGAAGCTACTGTTAAAACTCGTATAGCCAATATGTCCCGTGCCATATTTGCTAGGACAAAAAACTGATTCAAGTTAACCTTCCACCATCCTAGAATATCCAAAGGCTTATCATCTGGATCACAGTCTTCATTCAAATAATGATCAAGCTCAGATTTAGGATTGGATTTGCGACCAGTTGATCGGCGATATAACCCCATATCATAAATGTCTTTGCCTTTATCACTTGCACTCGGTTGGGAGAGGGTATCATCTTGGTTTCCTTCATCTGCACCTTGATATAAATTATAAAGTGAATGAAGACAAGAAGAAAACTTTGTCTTCAATTCACCGCCCACTTCCGCACCAAAAGAATTAACTAGGGACCACTCAACATAATCCAACTTATGGCAAGGATCTAGAGCTACGACAATTAACAACAACATGTTAATAGTTTTTGCATTTCCCCAATACTTGTTGTATTTTGCTTTCATCTTACTTGCCATAAGCCTTATGTTCAAATCATCATCATCACGATATTGTTGAATCCTCCTTCCAAGAGCAAACACCTCTTTCATGTATAAGTTACTAGTGACATAAGAGGATCCAGAGATGTGAAGGGTAGCATCGTAAAACATCTCTAAAAATGGTAAGATGGACTTAGCATAGTCCCAATCTTGAATTGAAGGTACCCTTCTTTCCTTGTTTAATTCTTCAACAAATTTTTTGTCTTGCATCTCTAATAGCTCAAATGCCTTCTGATGCTTTAAGGCTGCTACTAACATTAAGTATGTAGAGTCCCATCGCGTTTCAACATCTATGTAAACAAGACTCTTATGTGGAATATTCTCTTGTGCAATACATGCCTTGAACCTAGTTAATCTTGAATTTGAGGATCTAACTTACTTTACAGCATCCCGAATTCTGGTGACCGAATGATCAATCTCCTTCAATCCATCCTTCACAATCAGGTTTAAAATATGCGCACAACATCGCATATGGAGATACTCTCCATTCAAAACTGAACTCTTCCAAGAAATCTGCCTTCTTTGTAAATACGTAACTCCTACATCGTTAAACGATGCATTATCAAGTATCAAACTCAAGATCTTGTTCAACTTCTAGTTATTCAAGCAAGCATTAACATTTTGAGGCATAATCTCTCCCGTGTGGCCAGTGACTTGGCAAAAATTTAGTATTTTCTTTTGCAGCTTTCAATCCACATCAATAAAATGAACAGTCAAACACATATACGCCATATTCTGACACGAACTCTAGTTATCAGTTGTAAGACAAACTCTTCCTTCGTATTTGGAAAAGTATTTTTGAAGTTGAACCTTCTTTGTTTCATAGAGCATCAAGATATCACGTGCCAATGTAATACGTGAAAGAGTGTTGAATCCTGGTTGCAGAGCCACCGAATATTCTTTAAAACCTTGACTTTCTACAAATTGAAAAGGAAGTTCCTCGCAAATAAACATTGATATCAATTTTTCCCGGGTATATTCTGCATCAAACCTACCCACTTGTGCTTCTGGGCTAGGCGATGTGCCTGTTTTTTGTCGTTTGCCTCTATCTAAACTGGGTTTGCTTATGCAAATCTTTAAATGTAATCTCATTGCACTTGTTCCATTTCCGCACTTAATCACTTTCAAATAGTGTTGACATTGAGCCTTATTTTCATAATCTGATGTTCTCTTGAAGTGGTCCTAAACTGTTGATCAATTTTTGCGCTCAGATGATGTGGTTGGGAGAGGAGGTAATGTAGAAGCCAAATGCTCTGCAGACTCTGACATGGGAACATCACGATCGGCTACCTCATTCTGAATAAGAAGCCATAAAATCTAATTATTAAATAATTCAACAAAGCAAAGTTATCAAGCACAAAGCCAAGTTCAAACAATATATACATATACTTTGAAATTGATTACAGGGGTGTTCAAACGAATTAAATATTAGTCATAAATCACACCAAAATACAATGAAGTATCTCTCAAAATAAAATAATTTGAAAAATGAAAAAAATGCATTCTCTGTTGTCTTTTTTTCCATAGATAAAATAGAACCAACACAATTAAATATAACTATAGAGTTTAACAATAGTCAAAACAGAGGTCTGAAACCAAAATTACTTGCTTTTACTTTCGATAGATTTTATATATAACTAATTATTGAGAATACTCGCATAAAAAAGATAAAAGAATAGGAAATTGTTTTATCTTCACTTTGTATTAGAACTTTTAATTACAACAAAGTAACTGATTTAAGCATACAAATACTGATCCTTCCTAAGACAATTGCTAGAAGCACATCCAAAGTATATTATTATTAAGCAAAACAGAAGCAACCTATATTGTTCCTATAAGGATTAAAATCTAATAGCTGACCTAATCATATTCTAATAGTTGACCTAATCAATAAGGATTAATACCTATTTATATTTAAAAATGAAAGCATATTAAAAGAAATGGAGGCTGAGAGACCCTAAATTCACTCTTTGGGTGATGGATCAGGTGAGCCAAAACCTTCCTAGAAAAGCCAGAAATATTTGTTTTAATTTAAGGGTGGGCAAAACAGAGAGTTTGATTTATGATGGCTATAGCAGCCAGTATGACCTCTATTCAAGCTATGGTTCACAATTATAAGTTATAACAATAGAAATGGTACTGAAATATGGCATTACAAGCATTACTCTGAAGGGTCAAAACTTACATATCTTTAATGTAGATGGGAAATTGTAAGAACCGAATTTTTCACGGATAAAATTATTTAAATACCTAAATTAAATTCCAGAAAGTTAGAATGAGAATTTGGGGATTTAAATATAATTTTTGGACTCAGTAGGTTTTTCTGAGTCAGAAAACGTGTTCTCTGCGAAAAACCGTAAAAAATTACGAACCGATAGTTGAACCGGTTGAACCGATTCAAGTCTGCCCGGTACTGCACGAGAAAAAACAAAAACAGTCAAAAACCTTAGAAAAACATTAGAGATGAAAAACCGGGCGTTAGTGTTAAAGATTTTGGCCCAAAGTGGACCAAATGGACCAAAAACACTTAGTGGGTTAGACCGGACCCAAGTGGGTCCAAGTCCAATGTATATAACAGCTCATTCCACCCTCATATGGAGGAGGGGGCGCTGCTGAGTTGAGAAAGGGAGGAGAGGAAGAAGAAAACCCTAATCACCTCAATCTTCCCAAGCTCATATCTTGAGCTATAGAACTCCGATTTGTGTGCCGTTAGCGGCTACGTGTTCCTTGCGAAGAGCTCTACAAAACCCATCCAGGAAACTCTAGAGATAAGCTCGAAATCCTCCTGGTGCACAAAATTGTGATCATCAATGGCGCCATCAACATGGTACGCTCATTGCAATCTCAACTCTCTATCACAACTCCGCACAACTAACCAGCAAGTGCACTGGGTCGTCCAAGTAATAAACCTTACGCGAGTAAGGGTCGATCCCACGGAGATTGTTGGTATGAAGCAAGCTATGGTCACCTTGTAAATCTTAGTCAGGCAGACTCAAATGGGTATAGATGATATACGAATAAAACATAAAGATAAAGATAGAGATACTTATGCATATCATTGGTGAGAGCTTCAAATAAGCGCATGAAGATGCTGTCCCTTCCGTCTCTCTGCTTTCCTATTGTCTTCATCCAATCCTTCTTACTCCTTTCCATGGCAAGCTTATGCAAGGGTTTCACCGTTGTCAGTGGCTACCTCCCATCCTCTCAGTGGAAATGTTCAACGCACCCTGTCACGGCATGGCTATCCATCTGTCGGTTCTCGATCAGGCCGGAATAGAATCCATTGATTCTTTTGCGTCTGTCACTAACGCCCCGCCCTCAGGAGTTTGAAGCACGTCACAGTCATTCAATCATTGAATCCTACTCAGAATACCACAGACAAGGTTAGACCTTCCGGATTCTCTTGAATGCCGCCATCAGTTCTTGCCTATACCACGAAGACTCTGATCTCACGGAATGGCTGGCTCGTTTGTCAGGCGAGCGCTCGGTTGTCAGGCGATCAACCATGCATCGTGTATCAGGAATCCAAGAGATAAACATTAGAGCCTCGTTTGCTTGTAGAACAAAAGTGGTTGTCAGTCACTTTGTTCATAAGTGAGAATGATAATGAGCGTCACATAATCATCACATTCATCAAGTTCTTGAGTGCGAATGAATATCTTAGAATAAGAACAAGCGGAATTGAATAGAAGAACAATAGTAATTGCATTAATACTCAAGGTACAGCAGAGCTCCACACCTTAATCTATGGTGTGTAGAAACTCCACCGTTGAAAATACATAAGAACAAAAGTGATCATTGGCTCCGGCCCCAGAGAGGGAACCAGAAGAACCAAGATCTGATCTAAGAACTAGATGTCCAAAGATGAAAAATACAATAGTGAAAGGTCCTACTTATAGGGAACTAGTAGCTTAAGAATTACAAAGATGAGTAAATGACATAAAAATCCACTTCTGGGCCCACTTGGTGTGTGCTTGGGCTGAGCATTGAAGCATTTTCGTGTAGAGACTCTTCTTGGAGTTAAACGCCAGCTTTTGTGCCAGTTTGGGCGTTTAACTCCCACTTTGGTGCCAGTTCCGGCGTTTAACGCTGGAAATTCTGAAGGTGACTTTGAACGCCGGTTTGGGCCATCAAATCTTGGGCAAAGTATGGACTATCATATATTGCTGGAAAGCCCAGGATGTCTAATTTCCAACGCCGTTGAGAGCGCGCCAATTGGGCTTCTGTAGCTCCAGAAAATCCACTTCGAGTGCAGGGAGGTCAGAATCCAACAGCATCAGCAGTCCTTTTCAGTCTCTGGATCAGATTTTTGCTCAGGTCCCTCAATTTCAGCCAGAAAATACCTGAAATCACAGAAAAACACACAAACTCATAGTAAAGTCCAGAAAAGTGAATTTTAACTAAAAACTAATAAAAATATACTAAAAACTCAACTCAAACTACTAAAAACATACTAAAAACAATGCCAAAAAGCGTACAAATTATCCGCTCATCACCTCCCAGTTATTCTCTTCAAAATTTCGGGTATCTAGGGCTTTGGGCTAAGTGCGGTTTTGTGATTCTTGGTGCTTAGGTTCACTCTAATCCTTGCTTAGCTTTAGGTTTTGCCATCCAAATCTGTTGGAAAAGGTAAGAGGCTTTGATCTCTTGTGAACTTTTGATTTATGTTGAGCCCTAGGTTGATTTTGTGGTGATTTACATGTATATAGCTTGATTATTGTGAGTTTGAAGCTTGTTGGTGCTTGTTGGTGCTACATTGGTGGTTGGATTTTGGTTGAAAGCTCATTTGGTTCATATTGGGAATTGGCCAAGGTATGGTTTTGGTTTCCTCTAGGTAGTATATAATATTCATGGACACTTAGGCTAGTAACCCATAGGATAGGTTTGAATTAAAGGGATTGTTGGTGTGTTGAATGTTGATGAATGATGGTTTATGATGAGTTGATGAATGTTGGATGCAATTATGATGGGTTATAATGATATGATGATGTTGAATGATTGTGTGGATTAGAAAGATGGCTTGTTATGATAAAAGTGATGTTAAGGTTGATGAAATAGTAAATTTGAATGTGATTTGATGATGATGTAATATAATTGATGTTGAGGTGGAGAATAGTGAGAGGTGAAGGAAAAAGGGGTATTGTTGGTGTATTATGACATAGAGGGTTGATTTTGATGAAAATTGGAGTTTGGAATGGTTTGCGTTGATTTTGGTTATGTTTTAGAAAGGAATTGTAAAAATTGTGATTTTGGGTAAAAGTGGAATTTTGGTGAACTTTGTCTGATCATAACTTTTGCCTCAATTTTCAAAATTGGTTGAAATTTGTTTAGAATTAAAGATCTTTGAAAACCCTTTAAATCGGTATAAAGTTTGTGAAATTTGAAATTTTGTAGAGCAAGTTATGATCACTCAAAAAATTGGAGTTGAAAACTGAAAATTCAGCAAAGTTACAGAATTCTGAGTTTTCTGGTATGTGCGCACGCACAGCCTTGTGCGCATGCACACTCTGCGTAAATGGTGACCTCTGTGCACGCACAGACCTGTGCATTCACACATGCAGAGGCAGGCAATCTGCCTGCAGCGTTGGCAGAGGTTGTGCGTGCGGACACGAATGGGAAGTGTGCAATTTGTGCACACGCACACATTGGGAAGGCCAGTCTGTTGGGGGCACTGGCACATGTTGTGCAAGTGAATAGACCCTTATGAGTTTTGACACCTGTGCATACGCACACTTTTAAAAATTTTCTGGGCATGCGCACGCACACCCCTATGCGGATGCACACGCCCTGTTTCTCAAATTTTGCTTTGTTTTCAACTATTTCACCTTCCCGTCAAGGTTATAAGCTTCTATAACACCTTTTTAAGACTTTTGGACATAGTTTTGGGTGCTCAAACATGAGAAATGGTTTTAGGGTTTTAGACACTATTATTTGGAAAATGTTTGCAAACGCAGTACTAGGTTTCTATTGTACTAGGAAAGGTTTGATGATGTGTGATGAATGGTTGATGGATAAGATGCGAAATTAAAGAACCGAATTGTGCATGAGCAGTGGTTGAAAGGAGTCGAGGACTCTGAATGAAGTGATGGATCCATCTTGTACTAACAATGTTTTTGAAAACCACTGTATCACTTTTCATTAAGATTATGAGATGCTATGCACCCGGCAGGGGCCGAGGTTGGATCCCGCTTGTTGACGTAGCGGCGGCGGCGTAAGGGCGGTGGTTCGTCCCGCTTGTGCTTAGATGTGAGGTCGGTGGCAATAGATCCCGCTCGCATTCCTTCGGATCATCAGAGCGTACAGGCGCAAAACCCTGGATAGTGATCCGAGAATTATATCTCGGGGGTTCCCACACCATGAATCTGAAGGGCAACATCTCCATAGAGATGTGTCGGGTTGGCAGTTGAACCGACAATGTGATATCACATCCAGTAGAGCAGGCATTCATCATATGCATTTTCTACCCGTTTGTATGCTTTGCCGACTTGCCATTATTTCTCCCTATCTGTTAAACATGTTTAATTGCTACTTGTATTAATTGCTGTATATGCCTCTACTTGTGTTTTACTTGTATTGTATATACTTGTGCCTTGCTGGAGCTGAGGAGGTTTGGAAGGCGGTGGCGATGGGATCGCATGGCAGATCGGTTGGTGAAGGCTGTGGGACAGCGGTGTTTGATTAGAGTAGAAATTCCCTAAGATAGATCACCCTGTTATGGTTCTACGGTTTAAGTTGTACTAAGGAATTACATATTATGCTGTTTTGGTTTAGAATGCTTTAAGTTTGAACTCTTGTGATGGATATGGAGTCTAGGATTGCCTTTGGCGTCCCAGGGTCTTATATCCTAAATCACTGGGGACTGTTACCATACTGAGAACCTCCGGTTCTTATACCATATTCTGTTGTTATTTTTCAGATGCAGGTCACAACCCACCGGGGTGAGTTGTTTGGATGGTGACAGAAGCGGAGGATCTTGTTATTCTTGGAGTCATTTGATTTGTTTTGTTTACATATCTCTCACTTTTGTATTTTTTTTGGCCTAGAGGCTTGTATTAGAGAGAGAAACTTGTATAAGCCATTTAGACTTTTGTGTCCTTTTGTCGGTATATTTGGCTAGCCGGCTTAAACTCCGCGAGCCGTGGCTAGTCTCTTATGATATTACATTATTATACTATTATTTTTGTTTATATCTCATCTGTTCCTTGTGCTTTAAGTTAGACGTTTCGTTAGATCGTTTTGCGCTTTTAAATCCTATTTTTGAACTATATCCTTCATCAGGCTTCTAGATAATATTATTCCTTCTATATATATCATACGTATGAGCTTAGAACTATTGTAATCCTTAACTAATCTTTGCTTTATGACGTGGGGGTAAAGCTTAGGGTAATCAGGGTGTTACAGATACCATGATTCCATCAATAATCAAATCACCCTTTCTAACAGTAAAAGAGGGTTATACATAATCCTAATCTTTTGTTATGTAAATTATGAAATATTTAATTTAATCTAATTTGATGTTTTGTTATCATAACCTATTGGGTTTGGAGATAATAATTTTGAATCCAGATATGGGTTTGGAGATTTAATCTATCATGTTGACGCCGCCCTGTTCCACCTTCTGTATTTTGTTGAACCAAATGAACAACATTTAGTTTTTGAATTCTGGTTATGTAAATGGCTTTGGCAATTCAAGTGCATATCAGTTCCTATTTTTCTGTGATCGAGCTTTTATTTTGTTTTACTTTATTTGTCAATCATATGAAAAATCATTATTTTTTTGGTTGAACGGGAAGGAGGAAAACATGTTTGCCTCACAAAGTAGTTAATATAGTTTTGATCATATAAACAGTATTTGGGACTTCTACCTTTGTACCATTTGTTTGAATTATCTTCCCGAAGGCTTATCGCTTCTTGAGCTTTAGATATTCTTATCCGTTTAGGTTTTATTTAGGAGAAACTTAAGACTACGAGAGTAGTATTGAGGGATATTAGTGAGATGGCATGAAGTTGTAATTCCTTATATTACATGCTTTTGTTGTTCTGTTTTTGGTATTGTTTCGTGTCTCCTGATCTTGATGTTGAACTGCTTAAGCTGTAGTACAAGTTCCATGAATTCATTGAATTGGCACTGCTAGTGTTGGCTTTTTAGTAAGGGTGTATTTTGGACTAGTGATCAGCTCTTCTATCAAACATTCAAGTACCATTTCAGACTGGTGTATTGTTGTTCTGTTTTGAGTAAGGTTTAATTTGTAACTTAAAATAGCCCAGCTATAGATTTACTAAATTTTCATCATTTTAAAAAGGTTTGACCCTCAGGCAGATAGTTCTTAGATATATGCAGATAATTTCTGTAACAGCCCAGACCACCCGCTAGCACGATATTGTCCGCTTTGGCACACAAGGCCTCACGGTTTTGCCTTTGATGATAGGGATGATAGTCAAAGCCTCCCACACTCACTCGTCAAAATGCGTCATACTAGGGAGAGGTATCCACACCCTTATAAGGCATGCTTCGTTCCCCTCCCCAACCGATGTGGGACTGATGAGCGGATAATTTATACGCTTTTTGGCATTATTTTTATATAGTTTTTAGTATGATTTAGCTACCTTTTAGTATATTTTTATTAGTTTTTAAGAAAAATTCACATTTCTGGACTTTACTATGAGTTTGTGTGTTTTTCTGTGATTTTAGGTATTTTTCTGGCTGAAATTGAGGGACCTGAGCATAAATCTGATTTAGAGGCTGACAAAGGACTGCTGATGCTGATGGATTTTGACCTCCCTGCAGTCGAAATAGATTTTTTGGAGCTATAGAAATTCAAATGGCGTGCTCTAAAATGCGTTGGAAAGTAGACATCCAAGGCTTTTCAGAAATATATAATAGTTCATATTTTTTCTTAGTTTTGACGATGTAAACTGGCGTTTAACGCCAGCCTTTTGCCATATTCTGGCGTTAAACGCTAGAAACAAGTTGCAAGCTAGAGTCAAACGCCAGAAACAAGTTACAAACTGACGTTTAACTCCAAGGAAGGCCTCTACACGTGAAAGCTTCAATGCTCAGCCCAAGCACACACCAAGTGGGCTCGGAAGTGGATTTCTGTATCATTTACTTATTTCTGTAACCCTAGTAACTAGTTTAGTATAAATAGAACTTTTTACTATTGTTCTCATATCTTTTGATCATCCTTGATCTTGGGATCAAGTCTTTTTCCCTATTTTTGAATTCATATGCCATTTGGGGCTGGCCTCACGGCCATGCCTGGACCATTATCACTTATGTATTTTCAACGGTGGAGTTTCTACACACCATAGATTAAGCTGTGGAGCTTTGCTGTTCCTCGAGTATTAATGCAAAGTACTATTGTTCTTCTATTCAATTCATGCTTATTCTTACTCTAAGATATTCATTTGCACACAAGAACATGATGAATGTGATGATTATGTGACACTCATCACCATTCTCACTTATGAACGCGTGATTGACAACCACTTCCGTTCTACTTGAAAATAAGCTTGAATGTATATCTCTTGGGTTTCTAATCAACGATTGACATCGACTCCCCTTTGACAATGGGGCATCTGAATCCGAGATTAGATTCTTCGTGGTATAGGCTAGAATCCATTGGCAGCATTCTGGAGATCTGAAAAGTCTAAACCTTGTCTGTGGTATTCCGAGTAGGATCTGGGATGGGATGACCGTGACGAGCTTCAAACTCACGACTGTAGGGCATGATGACAGACGCAAAAGGATAGTAAATCCTATTCCTACACGATCGAGAACCAACAGCTGATTAGCCATACGATCTCTATGCATTGTATTTTTCATCCGAGACAAGAAATCCGACAGTTGATTAGCCGTACAGAAACCGTAGAGGACCATTTTCACTGAGAGGACGGGAAGTAGCCATTGACAATGGTGACACTCAACATACAGCTTGCCATAGAAAGGAGTATGAAGGATTGGATGAAGGCAGTAGGAAAGCAGAGATTTAGAAGGAACAACACATCTCCATACGCTTATCTGAAATTCCCACCAATGAATTACATAAGCATCTCTATCTTTATTTTATGTTTTAGTTATCTTTTAATTATCAAAACTCTATAACCATTTGAATCTGCCTGACTGAGATTTACAAGATGACATAGCTTGCTTCAAGCCGACAATCTCCGTAGGATCGACCCTTACTCACGTAAGGTTTATTACTTGGACGACCCAGTGCACTTGCTGGTTAGTTGTGCGAAGTTGTGAAAAAGAGTTGAGATTACAATTGTGCGTACCAAGTTATTGGCGCCATTGAGATCACAATTTCGTGCACCAAGTTTTTGGCGCCGTTGCCGGGGATTGTTCGAGTTTGGACAACTTACGGTTCATCTTGTTGCTCAGATTAGGTAATTTTCTTCTTGTTTTAACCATTGTTTTATTTTCAAAAAAGTTTTCAAAAATCTTTCAAAATTTTTCTTCTTTTTCATTTTTCCACAATAATTTTCGAAAAATCCAAAAAAAATTTATAAAATCATAAAAACCAAAATTTTTTTTGTGTTTCTTGTTTGAGTCTTGAGTCAAATTTTAAGTTTGGTGTCAATTGCATGTTTTAAAAATTTGTGCATTTTTCGAAAATTTCATGCATTGCATTCTTCATGATCTTCAAGTTGTTCTTGACAAGTCTTCTTGTTTGATCTTCATATTTTCTTGTTTTGTGTCTTTTGTTGTTTGTCATATGCATTTCTAAATTCATAGTATCTAAAACTTAAAAATTTCTAAGTTTTGTGTCTTGCATGTCTTTCTTTTCTTGAAAATTTTTCAAAAATAAGTTCTTGATGTTCATCATTATCTTCAAAGTGTTCTTGGTGTTCATCTTGACATTCAAAGTATTCTTGCATGCATCATAGGTTTTGATCCAAATTTTTCATGTTTTGTGTCATTTTTGTGGTTTTTCTCTTTCCTCATTAAATTCAAAAAAAATCAAAAAATATATTTTCCTTATTTTACTCACAAATTTCGAAATCTTTGGGTTGACTTAGTCAAAATTTTTTAAAATAAGTTGTTTCTTGTTAGTCAAGTCAAGATTTCAATTTCAAAAATCCTATCTTTTCAAAAATTAAATCTTTTTCATTTTTTTATTATTTTCGAAAATTTTAAAAATTGATTTTCAAAATCTTTTTCTTATCTTTATTTCATAATTTTCGAAAACTTTACTAACAATTAATGTTATTGATTCAAAAATTTGAAGTTTGTTACTTTCTTGTTAAGAAAGGTTCAATCTTTAAATTCTAGAATCATATTTTTTAGTTTCTTGTTAGTCAAGTAATCAATTTTAATTTTAAAAAAATCAAATCTTTTTAAAAATTTTTTTTCAAATCTTTTTCAAAATAAATTTGAATCATATCTTTTTAATCATATCTTTTTCAAAAAAATTTGATTTCAAAAATATTTTCTAAACTTCCTATCTTTTCAAAATTGATTTTCAAATCTTTTTCAACTAACTAATTGACTTTTTGTTTGTTTACTATTTCTTATCTTTTTCAAAACTACCTAACTAATTTTATCTCTCAAATTTTCGAAAACTCCTCATCCTTTTTCAAAATTCTTTTAATTAACTAATTGTTTTAATTTTAACTTTATTTCTTCTCTTAATTTTCGAAAATCACTAACCATTTTTCAAAAATAATTTTCGAAATTCTCTCCCTCTCATCTCTTTCTATTTATTTTATTTATCTACTAATACTTCTGTTCTACTCATAATTCGAACCTTCTCTTCTCTCTGTGTTCGGATTTTCCCTCTTCTCTCTTCTCATCCTTTTATTTCTCTTCTCGTCTACTCACATAAAGGAATCTCTATACTGTGACATAGAGGATTCATATTCTTTTTTGTTCTCTTCTTTTTCATATGAGCAGGAGCAAGGACAAGAAGATTCTTGTTGAAGCAGATCCTGAACCTGAAAGGACTCTGAAGAAGAAGCTAAGAGAAGCTAAAGCACAACAATCTAGAGAAAACCTTACAGAGAATCTCAAAAAAGGAGTCATGGCCAAAACCAATAACAATGGTGGAGGTGCAAGGAAGATGCTTGGTGACTTTACTGCACCAAATTCCAACTTTTATGGAAGAAGCATCTCAATCCCTGCCATTGGAGCAAACAATTTTGAGCTAAAGCCTCAATTAGTTTCTCTGATGCAACAGAATTGTAAGTTTCATGGACTTCTATAAGAAGATCCTTTTCAGTTCTTAACTGAATTCTTGCAGATCTGTGATACTATTAAGACCAATGGAGTTGATCCCGAGGTCTATAAGCTTATGCTTTTCCCTTTTACTGTAAGAGACAGAGCTAGAACATGGTTGGACTTTCAACCTAGAGATAGCCTGAACTCTTGGGATAAGCTGGTCACGACTTTCTTAGCCAAGTTCTTTCCTCCTCAAAAGCTGAGCAAGCTTAGAGTAGATGTTCAAACCTTCAGGCAGAAAGAAGGTGAATCCCTCTATGAAGCTTGGGAAAAATACAAGCAACTGACCAAAAAGTGTCCTTCTGGCATGCTTTCAGAATGGACCATCCTGGATATATTCTATGATGGTCTATCTGAATTATCTAAGATGTCATTGGACCATTCTACAGGTGGATCCATTCACCTGAAGAAAATGCCTGCAGAAGCTCAGGAACTCGTTGACATGGTTGCAAATAACCAGTTCATGTACACTTCTAAAAGGAATCCTGTGAGTAATGGGACGTCTTAGAGGAAGGGAGTTCTTGAAATTGATGCTCTGAATGCCATATTGACTCAGAACAAAATGTTGACTCAACAAGTCAATTTGATTTCTCAGAGTCTGAATGGATTGCAAAATGCATCCAACAGTACTAAAGAAGCATCTTCTGAAGAAGAAGCTTATGATCCTGAGAACCCTGCAATGGCAAAGGTAAATTACATGGGTGAAGCCTATGGAAACACTTATAATCCCTCATGGAGAAATCATCCAAATTTCTCATGGAAGGATCAACAAAAGCCTCAACAAGGCTTTAATAATGGTGGAAGAAACAGGTTTAGCAGTAGCAAGCCTTTTCCACCATCCTCTCAGGAACAGACAGAGAATTCTGAGCAGAGCTTTTCTAGCTTTGCAAACATAGTTTCTGATCTATCTAAGGCCACTCTAAGTTTCATAAATGAAACAAGGTCCTCCATTAGAAATTTGGAGGCACAAGTGGGCCAACTGAGTAAAAGAGTCACTGAAACTCCTCCTAGTACTCTCCCAAGCAATACAGAAGAGAATCCAAAAAGAGAGTGCAAGGTCATAACCTTACTTGGTGTGGCCGAACCTAGAGAGGAGGAGGAGGACGTGAATCCCAGTGAAGAAGACCTCATGGGACGTCCTCTGGACAAAAATGAGTTCCCATTTGAGGAACCTAAGGAATTTGAGGCTCATATAGAGACAATAGAGATTCCATTGAACCTACTTCTGCCATTCATAAGCTCTGATGAATATTCTTCCTCTGAAGAGGTGGTGGACGAAATTGTGATCCATGGTCTAACTATTTTGAGAGAAATCATTATTATGGCACTGGTTGAATTCACAACTCCGTTCAACTAACCAGCAAGTGTACTGGGTCGTCCAAGTAATAAACCTTACGTGAGTAAGGGTCGATCCCACAGAGATTGTTGGCATGAAGCAAGCTATGGTCACCTTGTAAATCTCAGTTAGGCAGATTAAAATTGGTTTATGGTTTCGAAAATTAATAATAAGAAGAAAATAGATAAAATAATAAAAGGGATAGAACACTTATGCAGATTCATTGGTAGGAATTTCAGATAAGCATATGGAGGTACTGTATGGCTCAAGGACGCCTGCTCTCCTACTGCTTCAACTCAATCCTTCTTACTCCTTTCCATGGCAAGCTGTATGTAGGGCATCACCGTTGTCAGTGGCTACATCCCATCCTCTCAGTGAAAATGGTCCTCTGCGGCTGTCACTCGCATGGCTAATCATCTGTCGGTTCTCAATCAGGTTGGAATAGAATCCATTGATTCTTTTGCGCTTGTCATCACGCCCAGCCTTCAGGAGTTTGAAGCTCGTCACAGTCATTCAATCCCAGAATCCTACTCGGAATACCATAGACAAGGTTTAGACTTTCCGGATCCTCATGAATGCCACCATCTATCTAGCTTATACCACGAAGATTCTGTTGGGGAATCTAAGAGATACACATTCAAGCTCTGTTGCATGTAGAACGAGAGTGGTTGTCAATCACGTGCGTTCATAAGTGAGAATGATAATGAGGGTTATCTAATCATCACATTCATCATGTTCTTGGGTGCGAATGAATATCTTTGGAATAAGAATAAGAGAGAATTGAATAAAAGAAAATAGAATTGCATTAATACTTGAGGTACAGCAGAGCTCCACACCCTTAATCTATGGTGTGCAGAAACTCCACCGTTGAAAATACATAAGTAAAAGGTTTAGGCATGGCCGAATGGCCAGCCCCCATGTGGTCTAAGAACTATGCGTTCAAAGATGCTCTTCAGATCTAAAGTGATCAAAAGATCTCTAATACATTAATAAATCATCCTATTTATAATAAACTAGCTCCTAGGGTTTACATGAGTAAGTAATTGATGCATAAATCCACTTCCGGGGCCCACTTGGTGTATGTTTGGGCTGAGCTTGATCAATCCACGAGCTGAGGCTCCTCTTGGAGTTGAACTCCGAGTTATGACGTGTTTTGGGCGTTCAACTCCGGATCATGACGTTTTTCTGGCGTTTAACTCCAGACAGCAGCATGAACTTGGCGTTCAACGCCAAGTTACGTCGTCAATTTCCGAATAAAGTATGGACTATTATATGTTGCTGGAAAGCCCTGAATGTCTAATTTCCAACGCCGTTGAGAGCGCGCCAATTGGAGTTCTATAGCTCCAGAAAATCCATTTCGAGTGCAGGGAGGTCAGATTCCAACAGCATCAGCAGTCCTTTTATCAGCCTTTTTCAGAGTTTTGCTCAAATCCCTCAATTTCAGTCAGAATTTACCTGAAATCACAGAAAAACACACAAACTCATAGTAAAGTCCAGAAATGTGAATTTAACATAAAAACTAATGAAAACATCCCTAAAAGTAGCTTGAACTTACTAAAAACTACCTAAAAACAATGCCAAAAAGCGTATAAATTATCCGCTCATCACAACACCAAACTTAAATTGTTGCTTGTCCCCAAGCAACTGAAAATCAAATAGGATAAAAAGAAGAGAATATACTATAAATTTCAAAATATCAATGATTATTAATTATAATTAGATGAGCGGGACTTGTAGCTTTTTGCCTCTGAACAGTTTTGGCATCTCACTTTTTCCTTTGAAGTTCAGAATGATTGGCTTCTTTAGGAACTTAGAATTTCGGATAGTGTTATTGATTTTCCTAGTTAAGCATGTTGATTCTTGAACACAGCTACTTATGAGTCTTGGCCGTGGCCCTAAGCACTTTGTTTTCCAGTATTACCACCGGATACATAAATGCCACAGACACATAACTGGGTGAACCTTTTCAGATTGTGACTTAGCTTTGATAAAGTCACCAGTTAGTGGTGTCCAGAGCTCTTAAGCACACTCTTTTGCCTTGGATCACGACTTTAACCACTTAGTCTCAAGCTTTTTACTTGGACCTTCATGACACAAGCACATGGTTAGGGACAGCTTGATTTAGCCGCTTAGGCCTAGATTTTATTTCCTTGGGCCCTCCTATCCATTGATGCTCAAAGCCTTGGATCCCTTTCTACCCTTGCCTTTTGGTTTTAAGGGCTATTGGCTTTTTCTACTGCTCCTTCTTTTTCTATATACTCTTTTTTTTTTTCGAATGCTTCTTCTTTTTCACTGCTTTTTCTTGCTTCAAGGATCAATTTCATGATTTTTCAGATCATCAATAACATTTCTCTTTGTTCATCATTCTTTCAAGAGCCAACAATTTTAACATTCATAAACAACAAGATCAAAAGACATATGCACTGTTCAAGCATTCATTCAGAAAACAGAAAGTATTGTCACCACATCAATATAATTAAACTAAATTCAAGAGCTATTTTCGAAATTTATGTACTTCTTGTTCTTTTGAATTAAAACATTTTTCTTTTAAGAGAAGTGAAGGATTAATGGAATTTATTCATAGCTTTAAGGCATGGTTACATACTAATGATCATGAAATAAAGACACAAAATATAGATAAACACAACATTAAAAACCGAAAAGCAGAAAGAAATAAGAACAAGGAATGAATCCACCTGAGTGAGGGTGGCGCCTTCTTGAAGGTCCAATGGTGCTCTTTGAGCTCCTCTATGTCTCTTCCTTGCTTCTGTTGAATGATTCCTAGTAATTCTTGGTGTTCCTCCCCTTAGTTGCTTCCAATATTTGTGTGGAGGACAACTTATTCCCTGAGGTATCTCAGGGATCTCTTGATTTGCAGCCACATGTTCTACCACTGAGCTATGACGGCTTATATTTAGTCTTTTCATCTCCCATGACTCAGAGGTGGAAGCTTTTTGTCTTCCCTTTGAGGTTTCTCTGGCTTTAGGTGCCATTAATGGTACTGGAAAAGCAAAAAAGCTATGCTTTTACCACACCAAACTCAAAATATTGCTCGCCCTCGAGCAAGAGAAGAAAGAAGAGAAGAAGAAGAAGAAGAAGAAGAAAATGGAGGAGAGTGAGGGGAGAAGGATTCGGCTATATGGGTGGGATTGGGTGGGAAGGAGAAGTTGAATTGTAAAGGTAGGTGGGGTGTATGGGGAAGAGTGGATAAATGTGGGTGGTGAATGAAAAACAGAAGGGATGACCATGAATGGAGAGAGAGAGGGCGAGGTAGGTGGGGATCCTGTGAGGTTTACAGATCCTGAGGTGATCCTGTGGGGTCCACAGATCCTGAGGTGCCAAGGAATTCCATCCCTACACCAAATAGGCATGTAAAATGCCTTTGCACATCATTCTGGCGTTTAAACGCCCATTGGTGCACATTCTGGGCGTTCAACGCCCATGTAAAGCATGTTTCTGGCGTTGAACGCCAGTTTCATGCTTGTTACTAGCGTTTAGCGCCAGTTTTTCCTCTCTGGGCACATTCCTGGCGTTCAGCGCCAGAATGTTGCTTGTTTCTGGCGTTCAGCGCCAGAATGGTGCTCTGTTCTGGCGTTGAACGCCAGCCAGATGCACCTTACTGGCGTTGAACGCCAGCCTGTGCGTCCTCCAGGGTGAAAAATTTTTTTCTTCTGTTTTTGACTCTGTTTTTAATTTTTTTGATTTTTTCGTGACTCCTCATGATCATGTACCTAATAAAACACAAAATAACAATAAAATATAATAAAATAGAAATTAGATAAAATAAAATTGGGTTGCCTCCCAACAAGCGCTTCTTTAATGTCAATAGCTTGACAATGGCTCTCATGGAGCCACAAGGTGATCAGGTCAATGTTGTATAGTTGTCCACACCAAACTTAGAGTTTGGATATGGGATCTTAACACCAAACTTAGAGTTTGGTTGTGGCCTCACAACACCAAACTTAGAGTTTGACTGTGTGGGCTCTTCTTGACTCTGAACTGAGAGAAGCTCTTCATGCTTACTCTCTTTTGTTATAGAGGGATGGCCATGTGCCTTAAACACAAGGTAGTCTCCATTTAATTGAAGAACTAATTCACCTCTGTTGACATCTATCACAGCTCCTGCTGTGGCTAGGAAAGGTCTTCCAAGGATGATGCAATCATCCTCTTCCTTCCTAGTGTCTAAGATTATGAAATCAGCAGGGATGTAAAGGCCTTCAACCTTTACTAAGACGTCCTCTACTATTCCATAAGCTTGTCTCAGTGACTTGTCTGCCAGTTGTAATGAGAACAAGGTAGGTTGTACCTCAATGATCCCCAGCTTCTCCATTACAGAGAGTGGCATTAGATTTATCCCTGACCCCAGATCACATAGAGCCTTTTCAAAGATCATGGTGCCTATGGTACAGGGTATTAAGAACTTGCCAGGATCTTGTTTCTTTTGAGGTAGAATTTTCTGAATCCAAGTATCCAGTTCATTAATGAGTAAGGGAGGTTCACTTTCCCAAGTCTCATTACCAAACAACTTGGCATTCAGCTTCATGATAGCTCCTAAATATTGAGCAACTTGCTCTCCAGTTACATCTTCATCCTCTTCTGAGGAAGAATAGTCTTCAGAGCTCATGAATGGCAGAAGGAGATTTAATGGAATCTCTATGGTCTCTGTATGAGCCTCAAATTCCTTTGGATCCTTAATAGGAAACTCCTTCTTCCTTGAGGGACGTCCCAGGAGGTCTTTCTCACTAGGATTTTTGTCCTCCTCCTCCCTTGTGCATTCGGCCATATTGACTATGTCAATGGCCTTGCACTCTCCTTTTGGATTTTCTTCTGTATTGCTTGGGAGAATACTGGGAGGAGTTTCAATGACTTTCTTACTCAGCTGGCCCACTTGTGCCTCCAAATTTCTAATGGAGGATCTTGTTTCATTCATGAAACTGAAAGTGGCCTTTGACAGATCAGAGACTACATTGGCTAAATTAGAAGTGTTTTGTTCAGAATTCTCTGTCTGTTGCTGAGAAGATGATCAATATGGCTTGCTATTGCCCAGCCTGTTGCGTCCACCATTGTTAAAACCTTGTTGAGGTTTTTGTTGATCCTTCCATGAGAAATTTGGATGATTTCTCCATGATGAGTTATAGGTGTTTTCATAAGGTTCACCCATGTAATTAACCTCTGCCATGGCAGGGTTCTCAGGGTCATAAGCTTCTTCAGAAGCTGCCTCTCTAGTACTGTTGGATGCATGTTGCCATCCATTCAGATTTTGAGAGATCATGTTGACCTGTTGAGTCAACACTTTGTTCTGAGCCAATATGGCATTCAGAGTATCAATTTCAAGAACTCCTTTCTTTTGAGGTATCCCATTATTCACGGAATTCCTCTCAAAAGTGTACATAAATTGGTTGTTTGCAACCATGTCAATGAGTTCTTGAGCCTCTTCAGGCGTTTTCTTCAGGTGAATAGATCCACCTGCAGAGTGGTCCAATGACATTTTCGAAAATTCAGAGAGACCATAATAGAATATATCTAATATGGTCCATTCTGAAAACATGTTAGATGGACATCTTTTGGTCAGCTGCTTGTATCTTTCCCAAGCTTCATAGAGGGATTCACCATCTTTTTATTTGAAGGTTTGAACATCCACTCTCAGCTTGCTCAGCTTTTGAGGAGGAAAGAATTTATCCAAGAAGGCAGTGACCAGCTTATCCCATGAGTCCAGGCTATCTTTGGGTTGTGAATCCAACCATATTCTAGCTCTGTCTCTTACAGCAAAAGGAAAAAGCATGAGTCTGTAGACTTCAGGATCAACTCCATTCGTCTTTACAGTCTCACAGATCTGCAAGAACTCAGTTAAAAACTGATAAGGATCTTCAGATGGAAGTCCATAAAACTTGCAGTTTTGTTGCATTAAAGCAACTAGCTGAGGCTTAAGCTCAAAGTTATTGGCTCCAATAGCAGGAATGGAGATGCTTCTTCCATCAAACTTGGACGTTGGCTTTGTGAAGTCACCAAGCATTCTCCTTGCATTATTATTATTTTCGGCTGCCATCTCCTTCTCTTGTTCGAAAATTTCTGAAAGGTTGTTTCTGGATTGTTGTAATTTAGCTTCTCTTAATTTTCTCTTCAGAGTCCTTTCAGGTTCTGGATCAATTTCAACAAGAGTGCCTTTATCCTTGTTCCTGCTCATATGAAAGAGAAGAAAACAAGAAAAGAAAGAGGAATCCTCTATGTCACAGTATAGAGATTCCTTTATGTTAGTAGAAAAAGGGAGGGGTAGAAGAATGAAGAAGGAGGTTCGGATTTTTGGATGAAGAGAGGTGAAGAGAAGTGTTAGTAATTAAATAATTAAATAGAAGAAGAAAAGAGAAGGGAAATTTCGAAAATAATCTTGAAAAAGAGGTTAGTAATTTTCGAAAATTAGAGATAAAATGTAATTAAAATTAAAACATGAAACAATTAGTTAATTAAAAAGAATTTTTGAAAAAGGGATGAGATATTTTCGAAAATTAGAGAGGGAAAAGTAGTTAGGTGGTTTTGAAAAAGATAAGAAACAAACAAGAAGTTAGTTAGTTGATTGAAAAAGATTTGAAAATCAAATTTGAAAAGATAAGAGGATAAGAAGTTAGATAAGATATTTTAAAATCAAATTTTAAAAAAAAATATAAAATTTTAAAAAGAATAAGATAAAAAGATAAGATAAAAGTTTAAAGAACAAGATATTTTGAAAAAGATTTAATTTTTTTTTTAAAATGACTTAACTAACAAGAAACTACAAGATAAGATTCTAGAATTTAAAGATTGAACCTTTCTTAACAAGAAAGTAACAAACTTCGAATTTTTGAACCAATCACATTAATTGTTAGCTAATTTTCGAAATTTAGATATAAAAGCTAAGAGCAAGATATTTGAAAAATAATCTTTAAAATTTTCGAAAATAATAAAAACAATGAAAAAGATATGATTTTTGAAAAAGATTTTGAAAAGATAATATTTTTAAAATTGAAATTTTGACTTGACTAGTAAGAAACAACTAATTTTTAAAAATTTTTGACCAAGTCAACCCAAAATTTCGAAAATTTGGAGGGAAATAAGGAAAAGATATTTTTTTGATTTTTAAATTTTTAAAGATGAGAGAGAAAAACACAAATATGACCCAAAACATAAAAATTTTGGATCAAAACACAAGATGCATGCAAGAACACTATGAGTGTCAAGATGAACACCAAGAACACTTTGAAGATCATGATGAACATCAAGAACATAATTTTGAAAAATTTTTGATGCAAAGAAAACATGCAAGACACCAAACTTAGAAATCTTTAATGCATGGACTCTAGCAAACAAAAAATGCATATGAAAAACAACAAACAACACAAAACAAGAAAACATCAGGATCAAACAAGAAGACTTGTCAAGAACATCTTGAAGATCATGAAGAACACTATGAATGCATGAGATTTTCGAAAAATGCAAGAAAAATGTTTAAAGCATGCAATTGACACCAAACTTAAAAATTTACTCAAGATTCAAACAAGAAACATAAAATATTTTTGGATTTTATGATTTTCTAATTTTTTGTATTTTTATTAATTAATTTTTTTGAAAATATTTTTGGAAAGACGAAAAAAGAAAAGAAAAATTTTGAAAAAGATTTTTGAAAAGAAAATTACCTAATCTGAGCAACAAGATGAACCGTCAATTGTCCATACTCGAACAATCCCCGGCAACGGCGCCAAAAACTTGGTGGACGAAATTGTGATCCATGTTCTAACTATTTTGAGAGAAATCATTATTATGGCACTGGTTGAATTCACAACTCCGTTCAACTAACCAGCAAGTGTACTGGGTCGTCCAAGTAATAAACCTTACGTGAGTAAGGGTCGATCCCACAGAGATTGTTGGCATGAAGCAAGCTATGGTCACCTTGTAAATCTAAGATGTCATTGGACCATTCTACAGGTGGATCCATTCACCTGAAGAAAATGCCTGCAGAAGCTCAGGAACTCGTTGACATGGTTGCAAATAACCAGTTTATGTACACTTCTAAAAGGAATCCTGTGAGTAATGGGACGTCTTAGAGGAAGGGAGTTCTTGAAATTGATGCTCTGAATGCCATATTGACTCAGAACAAAATGTTGACTCAACAAGTCAATTTGATTTCTCAGAGTCTGAATGGATTGCAAAATGCATCCAACAGTACTAAAGAAGCATCTTCTGAAGAAGAAGCTTATGATCCTGAGAACCCTGCAATGGCAAAGGTAAATTACATGGGTGAAGCCTATGGAAACACTTATAATCCCTCATGGAGAAATCATCCAAATTTCTCATGGAAGGATCAACAAAAGCCTCAACAAGGCTTTAATAATGGTGGAAGAAACAGGTTTAGCAGTAGCAAGCCTTTTCCACCATCCTCTCAGGAACAGACAGAGAATTCTGAGCAGAGCTTTTCTAGCTTTGCAAACATAGTTTCTGATCTATCTAAGGCCACTCTAAGTTTCATGAATGAAACAAGGTCCTCCATTAGAAATTTGGAGGCACAAGTGGGCCAACTGAGTAAAAGAGTCACTGAAACTCCTCCTAGTACTCTCCCAAGCAATACAGAAGAGAATCCAAAAAGAGAGTGCAAGGTCATAACCTTACTTGGTGTGGCCGAACCTAGAGAGGAGGAGGAGGACGTGAATCCCAGTGAAGAAGACCTCATGGGACGTCCTCTGGACAAAAATGAGTTCCCATTTGAGGAACCTAAGGAATTTGAGGCTCATATAGAGACAATAGAGATTCCATTGAACCTACTTCTGCCATTCATAAGCTCTGATGAATATTCTTCCTCTGAAGAGGTGGTGGACGAAATTGTGATCCATGGTCTAACTATTTTGAGAGAAATCATTATTATGGCACTGGTTGAATTCACAACTCCGTTCAACTAACCAGCAAGTGTACTGGGTCGTCCAAGTAATAAACCTTACGTGAGTAAGGGTCGATCCCACAGAGATTGTTGGCATGAAGCAAGCTATGGTCACCTTGTAAATCTCAGTTAGGCAGATTAAATTGGTTTATGGTTTCGAAAATTAATAATAAGAAGAAAATAGATAAAATAATAAAAGGGATAGAACACTTATGCAGATTCATTGGTAGGAATTTCAGATAAGCATATGGAGGTACTGTATGGCTCAAGGACGCCTGCTCTCCTACTGCTTCAACTCAATCCTTCTTACTCCTTTCCATGGCAAGCTGTATGTAGGGCATCACCGTTGTCAGTGGCTACATCCCATCCTCTCAGTGAAAATGGTCCTCTGCGGCTGTCACTCGCATGGCTAATCATCTGTCGGTTCTCAATCAGGTTGGAATAGAATCCATTGATTCTTTTGCGCTTGTCATCACGCCCAGCCTTCAGGAGTTTGAAGCTCATCACAGTCATTCAATCCCAGAATCCTACTCGGAATACCATAGACAAGGTTTAGACTTTCCGGATCCTCATGAATGCCGCCATCTATCTAGCTTATACCACGAAGATTCTGTTGGGGAATCTAAGAGATACACATTCAAGCTCTGTTGCATGTAGAACGAGAGTGGTTGTCAATCACGTGCGTTCATAAGTGAGAATGATAATGAGGGTTATCTAATCATCACATTCATCATGTTCTTGGGTGCGAATGAATATCTTTGGAATAAGAATAAGAGAGAATTGAATAAAAGAAAATAGAATTGCATTAATACTTGAGGTACAGCAGAGCTCCACACCCTTAATCTATGGTGTGCAGAAACTCCACCGTTGAAAATACATAAGTAAAAGGTTTAGGCATGGCCGAATGGCCAGCCCCCATGTGGTCTAAGAACTATGCGTTCAAAGATGCTCTTCAGATCTAAAGTCATCAAAAGATCTCTAATACATTAATAAATCATCCTATTTATAATAAACTAGCTCCTAGGGTTTACATGAGTAAGTAATTGATGCATAAATTCACTTCCGGGGCCCACTTGGTGTATGTTTGGGCTGAGCTTGATCAATCCACGAGCTGAGGCTCCTCTTGGAGTTGAACTCCGAGTTATGACGTGTTTTGGGCGTTCAACTCCGGATCATGACGTTTTTCTGGCGTTTAACTCCAGACAGCAGCATGAACTTGGCGTTCAACGCCAAGTTACGTTGTCAATTTCCGAATAAAGTATGGAATATTATATATTGCTGGAAAGCCCTGGATGTCTACTTTCCAAAGCCGTTGAGAGCGCGCCAATTGGAGTTCTGTAGCTCCAGAAAATCCATTTTGAGTGCAGGGAGGTCAGATTCCAACAGCATCAGCAGTCCTTTTATCAGCCTTTTTCAGAGTTTTGCTCAAATCCCTCAATTTCAGTCAGAATTTACCTGAAATCACAGAAAAACACACAAACTCATAGTAAAGTCCAGAAATGTGAATTTAACATAAAAACTAATGAAAACATCCCTAAAAGTAGCTTGAACTTACTAAAAACTACCTAAAAACAATGCCAAAAAGCGTATAAATTATCCGCTCATCACAACACCAAACTTAAATTGTTGCTTGTCCCCAAGCAACTGAAAATCAAATAGGATAAAAAGAAGAGAATATACTATAAATTTCAAAATATCAATGATTATTAATTATAATTAGATGAGCGGGACTTGTAGCTTTTTGCCTCTGAACAGTTTTGGCATCTCACTTTTTCCTTTGAAGTTCAGAATGATTGGCTTCTTTAGGAACTTAGAATTTCGGATAGTGTTATTGATTTTCCTAGTTAAGCATGTTGATTCTTGAACACAGCTACTTATGAGTCTTGGCCGTGGCCCTAAGCACTTTGTTTGCCAGTATTACCACCGGATACATAAATGCCACAGACACATAACTGGGTGAACCTTTTCAGATTGTGACTTAGCTTTGCTAAAGTCCCCAGTTAGTGGTGTCCAGAGCTCTTAAGCACACTCTTTTGCCTTGGATCACGACTTTAACCACTTAGTCTCAAGCTTTTTACTTGGACCTTCATGACACAAGCACATGGTTAGGGACAGCTTGATTTAGCCGCTTAGGCCTGGATTTTATTTCCTTGGGCCCTCCTATCCATTGATGCTCAAAGCCTTGGATCCCTTTCTACCCTTGCCTTTTGGTTTTAAGGGCTATTGGCTTTTTCTACTGCTCCTTCTTTTTCTATATACTCTTTTTTTTTCGAATGCTTCTTCTTTTTCACTGCTTTTTCTTGCTTCAAGGATCAATTTCATGATTTTTCAGATCATCAATAACATTTCTCTTTGTTCATCATTCTTTCAAGAGCCAACAATTTTAACATTCATAAACAACAAGATCAAAAGACATATGCACTGTTCAAGCATTCATTCAGAAAACAAAAAGTATTGTCACCACATCAATATAATTAAACTAAATTCAAGAGCTATTTTCGAAATTTATGTACTTCTTGTTCTTTTGAATTAAAACATTTTTCTTTTAAGAGAAGTGAAGGATTAATGGAATTTATTCATAGCTTTAAGGCATGGTTACATACTAATGATCATGAAATAAAGACACAAAACATAGATAAACACAACATTAAAAACCGAAAAGCAGAAAGAAATAAGAACAAGGAATGAATCCACCTGAGTGAGGGTGGCGCCTTCTTGAAGGTCCAATGGTGCTCTTTGAGCTCCTCTATGTCTCTTCCTTGCTTCTGTTGAATGATTCCTAGTAATTCTTGGTGTTCCTCCCCTTAGTTGCTTCCTCTACCCCTCTTGCTCACCAATGAACTGAAATGACTTGGTTAGGCAGACATTACATCAAAAGAAACAGGATCCTGGTAAATTCTTAATACCTTGTACCATAGGCACCATGACCTTTGAGAAGGCTCTGTGTGACCTTGGGTCAGGTATTAACCTCATGCTACTCTCTGTAATAGAGAAACTGGGAATCTTTGAGGTACATGCTGCCAAATTCTCATTAGAGATGGCAGACAAATCCATGAAAAAGGCTTATGGACAGGTAGAGGACGTGCTAGTAAAGGTCAAAGGCCTTTACATCCCTGCTGATTTCATAATCCTAGACACTGGGAAGGATGAGGATGAATCCATCATCTTTGGAAGACCCTTCCTAGCCACAACAAAAGCTGTGATTGATGTGGCCAGAGGAGAGTTGATCCTTCAATTGAATGAGGACTACCTTGTGTTTAAAACTCAAGGATCTTCCTCTGTAACCATGGAGAGGAAGCAAGAAAAGCTTCTCTCAATGTAGAGTCAAACAAAGCCCCCACAGTCAAACTCTAAGTTTGGTGTTGGGAGGCCACAACCAAACTCTAAGTTTGGTGTTGAACCCCCACATTCAAACTCTAAGTTTGGTGTTGAAAGGTCCCAACAATGCTCTGAACATTTGTGAAGCTCCATGAGAGCTCACTGTCAAGCTATTGATATTAAAGAAGCGCTTATTGGGAGGCAACCCAATTTTATTTATCTATGTTATTTTCTTTTTTTAGGTTGATGATAATGTGGAGTCACAAAAACAACTACAAAAAATCAAAGAAAAATAAAAAATAGCATTAAAAATAGCACACCCTGGAGAAGCAACCTACTGGCGTTTAAACGCCAGTAAGGGTAGCAGAATGGGCGTTTAACGCCTAGTTTGGCACCATTCTGGGCTTTAAACGCTAGAAACAAGCACCAGACTGGCGTTAAACGCTAGAAACAGGCTACAATCTGGCGTTAAACGCCAAAAATAGGTTGCAGTCTGGCGTTTAACGCCAGGAAAGGAATAAAAGCTGGTGTTTAACGCCAGAAACAAGCAGCAATCTGGCGTTAAATGATAGGATTGCACAGTAAGGGCGTTTTGTACGCCTAAAAAGAGCAGGGATAAAATCCTTGACCCCTCAGGATCTGTGGACCCCACAGGATCCCCACCTACCCCACCTCTCTCTCTCTCTCTCACTCACCAATCAAATCATATCCTCTTCCCTATATTCTCTTCAGCAATCACCTTCATACCTCTTCCCTAAAAACCTCACCCACCTCACTTTAAAAATTCAAACACTTTTCCCTCCCAAACCCAACCCTAATAACCAAAACCCAATCCTCCCTCACCCCTATATAAACCCCTCACTACTCCTTCATCTTCATACAACACAAACACCTTTCCCCCCTCTTGGCCGAACCTCCTATAACCCTCCATCTCCTCCATTTTCTTCTTCTTCCCCTTCTTTCTTTCTTCTTTTGCTCGAGAACGAGCAAACCTTTTATGTTTGGTGTGGTAAAAGCGTTGCTTTTTATTTTTCCATAACCATTTATGGCACCTAAGGCCGGAGAAACCTCTAGAAAGAGGAAAGGGAAGGCAAAAGCTTCCACCTCCGAGTCATGGGAGATGGAGAGATTCATCTCAAAGGTCCATCAAGACCACTTCTATGAAGTTGTGGCCAAGAAGAAAGTGGTGCACGAATTTGTAATCCGCACAACTAACCAGCAAGTGCACTGGGTCGTCCAAGTAATACCTTACGTGAGTAAGGGTCGATCCCACGGAGACTATTGGTTTGAAGCAAGCTATATTTATTTTATTATTCTTAGTCAGGAGGCCAATAGGATTAAAAGTGAAATTACTAGATTTGATTATAAAAATAAAAGAGAATAACAGTGTTACTTGTTGTGCAGTAATGAGAAATATGTTGGAGTCTTGGAGATGCTTTGTCCTTTGAACTTCAACTCTTCCTTGAATTCCTTCAACACACGAAAAGTCCCTTCCATGGCAAGCTCTATGTAGGGTGTCACCGTTGTCAATGGCTACCTCCCCTCCTCTCAGTGAAAACGTTCCTATGCTCTGTCACAGCACGGCTAATCATCTGTCGGTTCTCAATCGGGTTGGAATAGAATCCATTGATTCTTTTGCGTCTATCACTAACGCCCAGCCTTCAGGAGTTTGAAGCTCGTCACAGTCATTCAATCCCAGAATCCTACTCGGAATACCACAGACAAGGTTTAGACTTTCCGGATTCTCATGAATGCCGCCATCAATCCGGCTTATACCACGAAGATTCTGCGTAATGAATCTAAGAGATACTCATTCAGTCTGATGTAGAACGGAGGTGGTTGTCAGGCATACGTTCATGGTTTGGGGAAGGTGATGAGTGTCACGGATCATCACCTTCTCCACAGTTAAGCGCGAATGAACATCTTAGATAAGAACAAGCGTGTTTGAATGGAAAATAACGGAATTGTATTAGTTCATCGAGACGCTGCAGAGCTCCTCACCCCCAACAATGGAGTTTAGAGACTCATGCCATCAAAAAGTATGTAATTCAGATCTGAAAATGTCATGAGGTACAGTACCATACTCTAAAAGTTGTTTAAATAGTAAACTAGTAACCTAGGTTTACAGAATATGAGTAAACTAAGATAATTGGTGCAGAAATCCACTTCTGGGGCCCACTTGGTGTGTGCTGGGGCTGAGACTAAAGCTATCCACGAGTAGAGGCTTTTCTTGGAGTTGAACTCCAAGTTATGACGTGTTTTGGGCGTTCAACCCCAGATCATGACGTTTTTCTGGCGTTTAACTCCAGACAGCAGCATGTACTTGGCGTTCAATGCCAAGTTACGTCGTCAATCTTCGTGCAAAGTATGGACTATTATATATTTCTGGAAAGCCCTGGATGTCTACTTTCCAACGCCGTTGAGAGCGCGCCAATTGGACTCCTGTAGCTCCAGAAAATCCATTTCGAGTGCAGGGAGGTCAGGATCCAACAGCATCAGCAGTCCTTTTTCAGCCTAAGTCAGATTTCTGCTCAGCTTCCTCAATTTCAGCCAGAAAATACCTGAAATCACAGAAAAAATACACACACTCATAGTAAAGTCCAGAAATATGATTTTTGCTTAAAAACTAATAAAATTCTATTAAAAACTAATTAAAACATACTAAAATCTACCTGAAATTACCCCCAAAAAGCGTATAAACTATCCGCTCATCACAACACCAAACTTAAACTGTTGCTTGTCCTCAAGCAACTAGATAAATAAAATAGGTTTTAACAGAAATTAAGAAGTAATAATATTTTAGAGTTTTAATTGAAGCTCAGATTCTTATTAGATGAGCGGGGCTTGGAGCTTTTTGTTTCTGAACAGTTTTGGCATCTCCCTTTATCCCTTGAATTTCAGAATGATTGGCATCCATAGGAACTCAGAATTCAGATAGTATTATTGATGCTCCTAGTGTAGTATGTTGATTCTTGAACACAGTTATTTTATGAATCTTGGCCGTGGCCCTAAGCACTTTGTTTTCCAGTATTACCACCAGATACATAAATGCCACAGACACATGACTAGGTGAACCTTGTTCAGATTGTGACTTAGCTTTGCTAGAGTCCCCAGTCAGAGGTGTCCAGAGCTCTTAAGCACACTCTGTTTGCCTTGGATCACGACTTTAACCACTCAGTCTCAAGTTTGTAACTTGGACCTGCATGCCACAAGCACATGGTTAGGGACAGCTTGGTTTAGCCGCTTAGGCCTGGATTTTATTTCCTTGGGCCCTCCTATCCATTGATGCTCAAAGCCTTGGATCCTTCTTACCCTTGCCTTTTGGTTTTAAGGGCTCGTGGCTTTTTCTATTGCTCCTTCTCTTTTTTTTTTTTTTTTTTGCTTCAAGAATCAATTTCATGATTTTTCAGATCACCAATAATATTTTTCGTGTTCCTCATTCTTTAAGGAGCCAATATTCATCAAATTCAAAGTACAGGTCATGCACTGTTCAAGCATTCATTCAGAGAACAAAAAGTATTGCCACCACACATAATTAATTATAGTTTTTATTACTAAGAACTCATAAAAATATAGATTACTTCTTTATTCTAAAAAATTCGACTACTTTATTTATGCCTGATGATGATGAGAAAAATAACTTATAGCTTAATTGGAAATAAAATCAAAATAGACATACTAATTACTACTACTAAATATCTCCTAAGGTAAATTTATAATACTACTATCACTAAGTTAAAGCAGAAAAATTGGAACTCAGCAACCTGTTGTTTTGAGGAGTAGATGTCCCTCTAATCTGTGGGGTGCTTTTCAAGGATTAATTTTTGACGCTTTAGCTCCCTTAGATCACGCCCTTGCTCTTCCTGTTCCTTAAGCAGTTTGCACAGCATGCTACTTTGATTGTTCTGTTCTTCCTTTATTTGGTCCATAGCTTCTTGCAATTTGGAAACAGAAGCCTCAAGATGTTCCCAATATTCGAATTGAGGCAGTTCTGGGAGGGTTTCCTGTGCTCTCCTCTTGGCAGAATCATCTTGTTGCTGTTGTCTGACCATTGATATTCCAGTGATTGGCCTCTCAACTGAAATATACTCTGTTATTCCCATCTTCACTCCGGCATCTTTGCAGAGCATAGAAATTAAGCTTGGATAGGCCAATTTGGCGTCCTTGGAATTCCTGTTTGCTATTTTATATAGCTCACATGAGATCAGTTGATGGACTTTTACCTCTTTTCCCAACATGATGCAGTGAATCATGACAGCTCTTTTGATGGTTACTTCAGAACGGTTGCTGGTGGGCAATATGGAACGCCCAATGAAATCCAGCCAGCCTCTGGCTACTGGTTTTAGATCTTCTCTTTTGAGTTGAATTGGGGTGCCAGTGGTGCTGGTAGTCCACCTGGCTTCAGGGATGCATATGTCCTCTAGAATCTTGTCTAGACCTTTGTTTACCCTCATCATTCTCCTGTTAAAGGAGTCTGGGTCATCTTTCAGTTGAGGAATCTTAAATATTTCCCTGATCTTGTCAGGATGAGTATGAACAATCTTCCCTCTGACTAAGGTCCGATGGTCATAGAGAGCAGCTCCAATTATTCTCTGCCTGTCTGTCTGCCATAAATTAGCATAGAACTCCTGAACCATGTTTCTTCCCACTTTCGTTTCAGGATTGGTCAGAATTTCCCAATTCCTGATTCGAATTTGCTCTTGAATCTCTTGATATTCATCTTCTTTCAGATCAAATTTGACTTTCGGGATCACTGATCTATGACTCATTATTTTGTAATAATGATCTGAATGTTCTTTAGTTAAGAACTTCCCTTGATTCCAAAGGGGCTTTGGAGCACTCTCTTTCTTGCCCCTTTGGGTGGGTTGCTTTCCTCTAGGGGCCATGAATTTGATGAGTATGTTTTTGTGATCACGGATAACCACACCAAACTTAGAGCTTTGCTTGTCCTCAAGCAAAAGAGAAGAAAGAAGAGGGATAGGAAGAGAGCAAGTGTGGCAAGGTGAAGAAGAATGGGGCGCCGAACTCAATATATGGGGAGGGGGGGTGGGAAATTCGAAAATAAGAAAAGGGTGAGATATAAGATATGATTTATAAAAGATAGATATGATAAGAAAAAGATATAGTTTAAAAAGAGAAAGATATGAATCATATTTAAAAAGATAGATTTGAATTTTTTTTAATTTTGAAAAAGATATTTTTAAAGAGATAATTGAGTTTTGAAAACAAATTTTAAAAGAGTTTGATTGGATTGAAAATAATTTGTCTTTATGGATTAAGATACATTTGATATTATTGAAAAAGGGATTTTAGAAATTAGGATTTTTAGAACACTAATTTGAATTGAGGGATGATAATTTAAAATATGTTTATGCAAGAAATCATGAATTGGAACATAAAAAATTAGAAAATTTGTAAAGAGAAACGAAATTTACCTCCTCCCCACCATCCTGGCGTTAAACGCCCAACTGCTGCCTGGTTTGGGCGTTTAACGCCCAAATGTTGCTTCTCCTGGGCGTTCAACGCCCAGCTGATGCATCTTTCTGGCGTTGAACGCCAGGAAGTCCTTTGTTACTGGGCGTTTTTCTAAACGCCCAGGATGCTGCCAATCTGGCGTTAAACGCCCAGAAGGTGCTTCTTTCTGGCGTTTAACGCCCAGAAGATGCTCCTTTCTGGCGTTTAACGCCCAGAAGGCAACCCTTACTGGCGTTGAGCGCCCAGTGGGTGCTTCTTTTGGGCGTTCAACGCCCAAAATGTTTCTTACTGGCTTTTTCACGCCAGTAAGCTTCCAATTTCCTTTATAACTTTGTGACTCCAACCAATTGCTATTTTACCTTGAAGAGACCTTGACATATACCTGAAAAAAATCAATTAATTAATTAATACGAATAAAATTAAATTTTGTGATTGGCTGGGTTGCCTCCCAGCAAGCGCTTCTTTAATGTCATTAGCTGGACTATTACTGAGTTTTAATTAAGTCTCAGTTTTGAGCACTCTTGCTCAAAATTTCCTTCAAGATAGTGTTTGACACTTTGTCCATTAACAATGAACTTTTTGTTAGAGTCATTATCCTGAAGCTCTATGTATCCATATGGTGATACGTTTGTAATGACATATGGACCTCTCCACCGGGATTTTAATTTCCCGGGGAATAATTTGAGCCTAGAGTTAAATAGCAGAACTTTCTGCCCTGGCTCAAAGACTCTGGATGACAATTTCTTATCATGCCATTTTTTCGCTTTCTCTTTGTAAATCTTTGCATTTTCGAAAGCATTGAGTCTAAATTCCTCTAGCTCATTTAACTGGAGCAATCGTTTTTCTCCGGCTAGCTTGGCATCAAGGTTCAGGAATCTGGTTGCCCAATAGGCCTTATGTTCCAGTTCCACTGGCAAGTGACATGCCTTTCCATACACAAGCTGGTATGGAGAGGTCCCTATGGGGGTCTTGAATGCTGTTCTGTATGCCCACAGAGCATCATCCAAGCTTCTTGCCCAATCCCTTCTACGGTTAATTACAGTCCGTTCCAGGATTCTTTTGAGCTCTCTATTTGAGACTTCAGCTTGCCCATTAGTTTTGTGATATGGAGTAGCTACCCTGTGGCTAACTCCATAATGAACCAGAGCAGCATAAAGCTGTTTATTGCAGAAATGAGTGCCCCCATCACTAATTAGCACTCTAGGGATACCAAATCTGCTGAAGATGTGTTTCTGGAGGAATTTTAACACTGTTTTAGTGTCATTGGTGGGTGTTGCAATAGCCTCCACCCATTTGGATACATAATCCACTGCCACCAGAATATAAGTGTTTGAGTATGATGGTGGGAAGGGTCCCATGAAGTCAATGCCCCATACATCAAACAACTCAATCTCTGAGATCCCTTGCTGAGGCATGGCGTAACTGTGAGGTAGATTGCCGGATCTTTGGCAATTGTCACAATTAAGTACATACACTCGGGAGTCTTTATAGAGAGTAGGCCAGTAGAAGCCACTTTGGAGGACTCTTGTGGCTGTTCGCTCACTTCCAAAGTGTCCTCCATACTGTGATCCATGGCAGTGCCATAGGATATTCTGTGCTTCTTCCTTAGGCACACACCTACGGATTACTCCGTCTGCACATCTCTTAAAGAGATACGGCTCATCCCAAAGATAATACTTTGCATCCGTGATCAGCTTCTTTATTTGCTGTCTACTGTACTCTTTGGGTATAAATCTCACTGCCTTGTAGTTTGCAATGTCTGCAAACCATGGCACTTCCTGGATGGCATAGAGTTGCTCATCCGGAAAGGTTTCAGAAATCTCAGTGAGAGGGAGGACGCCCTTCCACTAGTTCTATTCGGGACAGGTGATCTGCTTGATTCTCTGTTCCTTTCTGTCTCTTATTTATATCAAATTCCTGCAGGAGCAGCACCCATCTTATCAGTCTGGGTTTGAATCCTGCTTTGTGAGTAGATATTAAGAGCCGCATGATCTGTATACACAATCACTTTTGATCCTACTAGATAGGATCTGAATTTGTCAATGGCGTAAACCACTGCAAGTAGCTCTTTTTCTGTGGTTGTGTAATTTTTCTGTGCATTATTTAAAACACGGCTGGCATAGTAAATGACGTGCAGAAGCTTGTCATGCCTTTGTCCCAACACTGCACCAATGGTGGTCACTGGCATCACACATTATTCAAATGGCAATGCCCAGTTTGGTGCAGAGATGATTGGTGCTGAGACCAATTTAGTTTTCAGGGTCTCAAATGCCTGCAGACACTTTATCAAAGATAAATGGCGTGTCAGCAGCTAGCAGGTTGCTTAGAGGTTTGGCGATTTTGAAAAATCCTTTATAAACCTCCTGTAGAATCCTGCATGCCCCAAAAAGCTTCTGATTGCCTTAACATTGGTGGGTGGTGGTAATTTTTCAATTACTTCAACTTTAGCTTGATCCCCTCTATTCCCTTGTTCGAGATTTGTGCCCAAGGACAATTCCTTCAGTCACCATAAAGTGACACTTCTCCAGTTTAAAACCAGGTTAGTCTCTTGGCATCTCTTTAGAACAAGTGCTAAATGGTTAAGGCAGGAACTGAATGAGTCTCCAAACACTGAAAGTCATCCATGAAGACTTCCAGAAATTTTTCCACCATATCAGAGAAAATTGAGAGCATGCACCTCTGAAAGGTTGCAGGTGCATTGCACAGGCCAAATGGCATCCTTCTGTATGCAAATACCTGATGGGCATGTGAATGCCGTTTTCCTGATCTTGGGGATCTACTGCAATTTGATTATACCTGAATATCCATCCAGGAAGCAGTAGTATTCATGACCTGCTAGTCTTTCTACTGGTCTATGATGGTAAAGGAAAGTGACCTTTCTGGTGGCTGTATTGAGCCTTCTGTAATCAATACATACGCCACCCTGTAACTGTTCTTGTAGGAACCAGTTCATTTTTTTATTATGAACCACTGTCATGCCACCTTTCTTAGGGACGACTTGGACAGGGCTCACCCAGGGGCTGTCAGAAATAGGATAAATAATCCCAGCCTCTAGTAATTTAGTGACCTCTTTCTGCACTACTTCTTCATGGCTGGGTTCAGCCGCCTTTGTGGTTGAACTGGCTTGGCGTCACCCTCCAGTAGGATCTTGTGCATGCATCTAGCTGGGCTAGCCCTTAAGATCACTGATGGACCACCCAAGAGCTGTCTTGTGTGTCCTTAGCACTTGAATCAGTGCTTCCTCTTCCTGTGGCTCTAAGGTAGAGCTTATGATTACAGGAAAGGTATCACCTTCTCCCAAGAATGCATATTTTAGGGAAGGTGGTAATGGTTTGAGCTCGGGTTTAGGAGGTTTCTCCTCTTCCTGAGGGATTTTCAGAGGTTCTATATTTCTCTGACTCTCCAGATCAGGCTGGACGTCTTTAAGGATGTCCTCTAGCTCTGATTCGGGACTCTCAGCCATATGACCTCTCTTACCAGAGAGTCATAACATCAACACTCATGCAGTCATGGGGTGTCTGGATGTTGCATGGCTTTGACAACATTCAACTTGAACTCCTCCTCATGACTCTCAAGGTTACTTCCCTTTTTTGGACATCAATGAGGGTTCGGCCAGTTGCTAGGAAAGGTCTTCCTAGAATGAGAGTTGCACTCTTGTGCTCCTCCATTTCCAGCACCACAAAGTCAGTAGGAAAGGCAAATGGCCCAACATTGACAATCATGTCTTCAATCACGCCTGATGGGTATTTAATGGAGCCATCAGCAAGTTGAAGACATATCCTAGTTGGTTTGATTTCTTCAGTTAAACCAAGCTTCTAATAGTAGATGCAGGTATTAGGTTGATACTTGCCCCAAGATCACATAAAGCTGCTTGGTGCAAGTGCCCTCTAATGTGCATGGTATCATAAAGCTCCCAGGATCTTTAAGCTTCTCAGGTAAGCTTTTCAGAAGACTGCACTGCATTCTTCAGTGGGTAAACTTTTTAGTTTCCCTCCAATCCTTCTTATGACTTAAGATCTCTTTCATGAACTTAGCATAAGAGGTATTTGCTCAAGTGCTTCTGCAAACGGAATCTTTATTTCAAGAGTCCTGAGATAGTCTGCAAAACGGGCAAATTGCTTATCCTGTTCCGCTTGGCGGAGTTTTTGAGGATAAGGCATTTTGGTTTTGTATTCCTCAACCTTAGTTGCTGCAGGTTTATACCTACAGAGTGGGTTAGGAAGCCTTCTTAGAAGGGTTGTTATCAGCACTGTATGTGACTGATTCCCTACTGGCATTTGAATGCCAGTGGTGGAAGTTGGAGTGGCATTAGACGCCACTTCCTTGTTGTTACTGGCGTTTGAACGCCAGAACCATGCTCCCTTTGGGTTCAACGCCGGATTCATGCTTGTTCTGGCGTTGAACGCCAGGAATGAGCATGGTCTGGGCGTTCAGCGCCAGCTTTATTCCTCTCTGGGCTCTGATTGTCCTCAGAGGGATTTTCAGTATCCATCTGTTCATTTCTTGGTTTCCTGCTGCTTTGAAGTGAGGTATTTAATGTTTTCCCACTTCTTATTGAACTCTTGGCATTCTTCTGTTATTTGTTTTAACATTGCTTTCTGTTTGCCTTAATTGTGCTTCCATGTTCCTGTTGGCCATTCTTGTTTCCTGTAATATTTCCTTGAATTCGGCTAGCTGCTGAGTTAGAAAGTCTAATTGCTGATTGAATTCATTAGCTGATCCACTGGACTGAGTTGCAGTTACTGTTTTAACTTCTTCTTTCATGGAAGATTCACTGCTTAGGTACAGATTGATTTCTAGCAACTGTATCATAAGCTCTTGAGCTCTTCATTGTTTTTCTCATATGTATAGATCCACGAGCTGAGTGGTCTAGAGAAATCTAAGCTTTTCTGTAAGCCCATAGTAGAAGATGTCTAATTGCACCATTCTAAAACATTCAGAGGGGCATTTCTTAGCATCTCTCTGTATCTTTCCAGGCATCATAAAGAGATTCATTATCTCCTTGTTTGAAGCCTTGGATGCTTAGCCTTAGCTGTGTCATCCTTTTGGAGGGAAATAGTGATTCAGGAATTTTTCTGACAGCTGCTTCATGTTTTATGCTGTTCTTAGGCTGGTTATTTAACCACCTCTTAGCTGATCTCTTACAGCAAATGGAAACAGTAATAATCTGTAGACATCCTGATCCACTTCCTTATCATGTACTGTGTCAGCAATTTGCAAAAATAATTTTTCTGACAGAATACTGACAGTTTTGCTGCACCTTAGGCTGGATTAACTCAAAGCTACTCTCCAATGGAAACAGATACTACATCCTGATCCACTTCCTATCATGTACTGTGTCAGCAATTTGCAAAAATTGTGCCAGAAACTCTGTAGGTTCTTCATGTGGAAGACCAGAATACTGACAGTTTGCTGCACCATGATAATGAGCTGAGGATTCAACTCAAAGCTACTAACTCCAATGGAGGGTATAACAGATACTACTCCCATATGAAGCAGTAGTGGGGTTAGCATATGACCCAGAGTCCTCTTGGACTGTCATTCCCACTTAGTTCCATGTTGGAATAAAAGAAATGGTATATATGTTGATATATTTATTTTATAAAAATTAAATTTTTTTATAAAATAAAAACGAAATAAATAAAGAAAGTGGAAATATTTTGAAATTGAAAATTGAATTTTTATATAAGATTTTCGAAAAATGTAGTTCAAAATTAGTTAGAAAATAAATTTTTTTTTTTGAATTTTAAATTTTATGATGAAAAAGAAAACACAAAAGACACAAGACTTAAAATTTTTAGATCCAATGCTCCTTATTTTCGAAAATTTTGGAGGGAAAACACCAAGGAACACCAAACTTAAAAATTTTAAGATCAAGACACAAGAAAAACTCAAGAACACCTTGAAGATTACAAGAACACCAAGAACAAAAGGAAGAACACCAAACTTAAATTTTTAGAAAACTTTAATAAAATTTCGAAAATTATGAAAGATTAACAAGAAAACACCAAACTTAAAGTTTGGCACAAGATTAAATCAAGAAAAATTATTTTTGAAAAAGGTTCCAAAGCGTATACCCAATTATTAAGAATATAAACCAATACTCTAGCCAATTGGGAATAAATGTAACACTTGTTCTAGATATTCCAATTAATGCTTTAAAAAGAACACAAGTGAAACAAGAAAAGACACAAAGCAAGAAAAACTCAAGATCAAACAAGAAAAATAAGCAAGAACAACTTGAAGATCAATGAAGAACAAAGAACACAAGTCGAAAATTTTAAAGAAAAATATGAGATATGCAATTGACACCAAACTTAGAACAAGACACTAAACTCACAAAAATTAGCAATTAATTAAAAGAAAAATAATAAATTTTTGAAAAGAAATTTTTGAAAAGAAACTATCCTATCAGAATTTGATGACTCTATAACAAAAATAATAAAAATAAATTATTCCTAATCTAAGAAATAAAATAAACCTTTAGTTGTTCAAACTCGAATAATCCCCGGCAACGGCGCCAAAAACTTGGTGCACGAATTTGTAATCCGCACAACTAACCAGCAAGTGCACTGGGTCGTCCAAGTAATACCTTACGTGAGTAAGGGTCGATCCCACAGAGACTATTGGTTTGAAGCAAGCTATATTTATTTTATTATTCTTAGTCAGGAGGCCAATAGGATTAAAAGTGAAATTACTAGATTTGATTATAAAAATAAAAGAGAATAACAGTGTTACTTGTTGTGCAGTAATGAGAAATATGTTGGAGTTTTGGAGATGCTTTGTCCTTTGAACTTCAACTCTTCCTTGAATTCCTTCAACACACGAAAAGTCCCTTCCATGGCAAGCTCTATGTAGGGTGTCACCGTTGTCAATGGCTACCTCCCCTCCCCTCAGTGAAAACGTTCCTATGCTCTGTCACAGCACGGCTAATCATCTGTCGGTTCTCAATCGGGTTGGAATAGAATCCATTGATTCTTTTGCGTCTGTCACTAACGCCCAGCCTTCAGGAGTTTGAAGCTCGTCACAGTCATTCAATCCCAGAATCCTACTCGGAATACCACAGACAAGGTTTAGACTTTCCGGATTCTCATGAAGGCCGCCATCAATCCGGCTTATACCACGAAGATTCTGCGTAATGAATCTAAGAGATACTCATTCAGTCTGATGTAGAACGGAGGTGGTTGTCAGGCATACGTTCATGGTTTGGGGAAGGTGATGAGTGTCACGGATCATCACCTTCTCCACAGTTAAGCGCGAATGAACATCTTAGATAAGAGCAAGCGTGTTTGAATGGAAAATAACGGAATTGTATTAGTTCATCGAGACGCTGCAGAGCTCCTCACCCCCAACAATGGAGTTTAGAGACTCATGCCGTCAAAAAGTATGTAATTCAGATCTGAAAATGTCAGGAGGTACAGTACCATACTCTAAAAGTTGTTTAAATAGTAAACTAGTAACCTAGGTTTACAGAATATGAGTAAACTAAGATAATTGGTGCAGAAATCCACTTCTGGGGCTCACTTGGTGTGTGCTGGGGCTGAGACTAAAGCTATCCACGAGTAGAGGCTTTTCTTGGAGTTGAACTCCAAGTTATGACGTGTTTTGGGCGTTCAACCCCGGATCATGACGTTTTTCTGGCGTTTAACTCCAGACAGCAGCATGTACTTGGCGTTCAACGCCAAGTTACGTCGTCAATCTTCGTGCAAAGTATGGACTATTATATATTGCTGGAAAGCCCTGGATGTCTACTTTCCAACGCCGTTGAGATCGCGCCAATTGGACTCCTGTAGCTCCAGAAAATCCATTTCGAGTGCAAGGAGGTCAGGATCCAACAGCATCAGCAGTCCTTTTTCAGCCTAAATCAGATTTCTGCTCAGCTTCCTCAATTTCAGCCAGAAAATACCTGAAATCACAGAAAAAATACACACACTCATAGTAAAGTCCAGAAATATGATTTTTGATTAAAAACTAATAAAATTCTATTAAAAACTAATTAAAACATACTAAAATCTACCTGAAATTACCCCCAAAAAGCGTATAAACTATCCGCTCATCAGAAAGTGATCCCTGTGGTCCCTTTCAAGCTAAAAAAAAAATGAGTATCTGAAGATCTGACATAAGATCTGATGCGTGGGCATCATCTCTATCTTTTCCTGGTGAATTTGCACTTAAATTGTTGAGTTTAATTAAGAATTAATTATATTTTAGTCACTATGGATGCTATTTTGAGTTTTGTGTAATTTTATTTATTTCAGGTAGCATTCGACAGAATTTGATGGAGTTTCTGTAGCACAAGAATCAAAGGAGATGGCTGCGAGGAGCGACGCGCACGCGTGCCTGACGCGTACGCGTGATCAGGAAGTATCCATGGCGACGCGTACGCGTGACTGACGTGTCCGCGTGATTTGAAGATTTGCTCAGTGACGCGGCCGCATGACCGACGCATCTACGTGACTTGCGAAGAAGACCAGCAACGCGTACGCGTGACTGACACGTACGAGTGACGTGCGCGATCTGCAGAATTTACAGAAATCGCTGGCATGGATTTTGGGCCGCATTCTGACTCAGTGTTCAGCCCAGAAAATACAGATTAGAAGCTGCAGAATGGACAAATCAAGTGGTCTCCACCCATCAGCTGAAGACTTGTTAATTAATTCAAATTTAAATTCAAATCTTAATTTTTAGGAAAATATATTATTTTTATTTTTAGATAATTAGATTTTAAATTTATTAGGATTAGTTATAAATAGGAACTCTGTACATTTAGATAGGGACACACACATTGTTACCAGAACCCTTATTATTTTTCTTCTCTGAACTATGAGCAACTAATCCTCCGTTGTTAAGGTTAGGAGCTCTGTCTATTTTCATGGATTGATTCGTTTGATCTTTTTAATTTAATTCATGTCTTGATTTATATTTCAACAATTGTTTTCGTTCTTTATTCTATGAACATTGGGTGGAACGGAAGTATGACCCATGTTCTAATTGAGTTTTTGTAAAACTTGGAAAATCTCTTTACTTGAACAACAGCTTGAAAACATATTATACTGAATTTTTAATTGTTTGTATTTAATGGGATACGTGACATATAATCTCCTTATTTATGGATAATTAGGATTTTTTTGGCATATAAATTAGAAATCGATCATCACCCTCTAATTGAAATTAATTGACCAAGGAATTGGTAATTAATGAATTTTAGAGGAGACTAGGAAGGTCTAAGGAATTAGGGTCTAGTCACATATAGTTTGCCATGAAATTAAATCTTGCATGATTAAATTAATTAGTAATAAAAATTAATCCGGAAATTAGATAACTCTGAAATCTTAACTGCTTTCTCAATACTTTATTCTCAGCTTATTTATCTGCCTGTCTTTAATATTCCAAGTTTGCTGTTTAATGCTCTTTGAATTTCTCAAAACCATTTTCTGCTTGCCTAACTAAGCTTATTACTCAATAACTGTTGCTTAATCCATCAATCCTCGTGGGATCGACCCTTATTCACGTAAGGTATTACTTGGTACGACCCGGTGCACTTGCCGGTTAGTAAGTGTGGTTTACAAAAACCGCATCAAGTTTTTGGCGCCGTTGCCGGGAATTGATAGTGATTAACAACTATTAGTTGTTTGATTGCTTAGATTAGGCATTTTATTTTTTAATTTTATTAAAATCTATTTTTAAAAAAATTTTCAAAAAAAAATTTGAAAAAAAAATTAAATAAATTTTTTAAATAAATAAATAGCACCAATATTTTTCTTAATTTCTGAAATTAAGTTTGGTGTTACCTATTTATTATTTAGTATTTTTATTTTATTATTTTACACAGATTACCTCATTGGAAATTTTCTACACTCTGACGTAGAGATTTCCATCTTTTCTTGTTTGCTGTTTGTTTATGCGCAGGAACAGAGACAAAGAACATTTCTTAGGCTTTGATCCTGAATTTGAAAGGACTTTCAGGCGGCGTTTACAACAAGCAAGACTTTACAAGGCTGCGGAATCCACTATAGATCCGACTAATACTGAGAATGCCAATGCAGCAAATCCGAATGGGAATGAACAACAAAGGAGAGTACTTGGTTCTTTTTCCACTCCTACAGCGGATCTGTATGGAAAGAGCATTGTGGTGCCTCCTATTGCTGCGAACAACTTTGAGTTGAAGCCTCAACTGGTCATTCTAGTGCAATAAAATTGCCAGTATCACAGTCTTCCCCACGAAGACCCAAATCAGTTTATTTCTAGCTTCCTGCAAATCTGTGAAACTATGAAGACAAATGGAGTGAACCCAGATGTGTACAAACTCATGCTCTTCCCGTTTGCTCTAAGGGATGGAGCAAAGCTATGGCTAGATTCCCAACCCAAGGAGAGTTTGGACACTTGGAACAAGGTGGTTATTGAGTTTCTCACTAAATTTTTTCCACCAAAGAAGCTGACTAAGCTTAGGGTGGAGGTTCAGACCTTCAGACAGAAGGATGGAGCAAACAAGAGAGCCCACTCATGGACATCAACAAGAGCATGAGAAAATCCCTCATCGAGAAATCCCTGAGATGCCTCAAGGGATACGTTTTCCTCCACACAACTATTGGGAGAAACTATGGATAGGAGGGCCCAAGGAAATAAAATCCAGGCCTAAGCGGCTAAATCAAGCTATCCCTATCCATGTGCTTGTGTCATGAAGGTCCAAGTGAAAAGCTTGAGACTGAGTGGTTAAAATCGTAATCCAAAGCAAAAGAGTGTGCTTAAGAACTCTAGACACCTCTAACTGGGGACTTTAGCAAAGTTGAGTCACAACCTGAAAAGGTTTACCCAGTTATGTGTCTATGGCATTTATGTATCTGGTGGTAATACTGGAAAACAAAGTGCTTAGGGCCACGGCCAAGACTCATAAAGTAGCTGTGTTCAAGAATCAACATATTAAACTAGGAGAATCAATAACACTATCTAAAATTCTGAGTTCCTATAGATGCCAATCATTCTGAATTTCAAAGGATAAAGTGAGATGCCAAAACTGTTCAGAAGCAAAAAGTTACTAGCCTTGCTCATCCAATTGGGACTAAGTTTCATTGATATTGTGAGATTCATTGTATATTCTCTTCTTTTTTTCTTATTTTGTTTTTAGTTGCTTGGCAACAAGCAACAATTTAAGTTTGGTGTTGTGATGAGCAGATAATTTATACGCTTTCTGGCATTATTTTTATATAGTTTTTAGTATAATTTAGCTACTTTTTAGTATATTTTTATTAATTTTAAGCAAAATTCACATTTATGGACTTTACTATGAGTTTGTGTGTTTTTCTATAATTTTAGGTATTTTCGGGCTGAAATTGAGAGACCTGAGCATAAATCTGATTCAGAGGCTGACAAAGGACTGCTGATGCTGATGGATTCTGACCTCCCTGAACTCGAAATAGAATTTTTGGATCTACAGAAATCCAAATGGCGTGCTCTTAACAGCATTGGAAAGTAGACATCCAGGGCTTTCCAGCAATATATAATAGTTTATACTTTGCTTGAGGTTAGACGACACAAACTGGCATTTAACGCCAGCTTTCTGCCCTATTATGGCGTTAAACGCCAGAAACAAGTTGCAAGCTAGAGTCAAATGCCAGAAACAAGTTACAAACTAGCGTTTAACTCCAAGGAAGGCCTCTACACATGAAAGCTTCAATGCTTAGCCCAAGCACACACCAAGTGGGCTCGGAAGTGGATTTCTGCATCATTTACTTATTTCTGTAACCCTAGTAACTAGTTTAGTATAAATAGAACTTTTTACTATTGTACTCATATCTTTTGATCATCCTTGATCTTGGGATTAGGTCCTTTTCCCTATTTTCGAATTCATATGCCATTGGGGGCTGGCCTCACGGCCATGCCTGGACCATTATCACTTATGTATTGTCAATGGTGGAGTTTCTACACACCATAGATTAAGGTGTGGAGCTCTGCTGTTCTTCGAGTATTATTGTTCTTCTATTCAATTCATGCTTATTCTTACTCTAAGATATTCATTCACACACAAGAACATGATGAATGTGATGATTATGTGACACTCATCACCATTCTCACTTATGAATGCATGATTGACAACCACTTCCGTTCTACATGAAAACAAGCTTGAATGTATATCTCTTGGGTTTCTAATCAACGATTGACATTGGCTCCCCTCTAACAATGGGGCATCTGAATCAGAGATTAGAATCTTCGTGGTATAGGCTAGAATCCATTGGTAGCATTTCGGAGATCCGAAAAGTCTAAATCTTGTCTTTGGTATTCCGAGTAGGATCTGGGATGGGATGATTATGACGAGCTTTAAACTCACAACTGTAGGGCGTGGTGACAGACGCAAAAGGATAGTAAATCCTATTCCTACATGATCGAGAACCAACAGCTGATTAGCCATACGATCTCTGTACATGATATTTTTCATCCGAGACGAGAAATCCGACAGCTGATTAGCCGTATAAAAACCGTAGAGGACCATTTTCACTGAGAGGACGGGAAGTAGCCATTGACAATGGTGACACCCAACATACAACTTGCCATATAAAGGAGTATGAAGGATTGGATGAAGGCAGTAGAAAAGCAGAGATTCAGAAGGAACAACGCATCTCCATACGCTTATCTGAAATTCCCACCAATGAATTACATAAGTATCTCTATCTTTATTTTATGTTTTAGTTATCTTTTAATTATCAAAACTCTATAACCATTTGAATCCACCTGACTAAGATTTACAAGATGACCATAGCTTGTTTCAAGTCGACAATCTCCGTGGGATCGACCCTTACTCACATAAGGTTTATTACTTGGACGACCTAGTGCACTTGCTGGTTAGTTGTTTGAAGTTGTGAAAAAGAGTTGAGATTACAATTGTGCGTACCAAGTTGTTGGCGCCATTGAGATCACAATTTCGTATACCAGGGACCTTATAATCCACTCCCCTAAGGGAGCCCAGCGACCTCGTTGGCACATCGGTCCGGGTTCTGGCTCTGATACCATCTGTAACAACCCAGATCATCTGCTAGCACGATATTGTCTGCTTTGGCACACAAGGCCTCACAATTTTGCCTTTGACGATAGGGATGATAGTCAAAGCCCTCCACACTCACTCGTCAAAACGTGTCATGAAAGGGAGAGGTATCCACACCCTTATAAGACATGCTTCGTTCCCCTCCCCAACCGATGTGGGACCTTACATTATCAAATTTATGATTATACAAAGTGATCTTACAACCCCCTTTAATTGAAACTAGTAGCCAAATTACTATAGTTTAACGGTGCAAAAATACAGCATAATGCAGTAGCCAGAACAACAATTCTCCATTCAATGAGACAGATAATTAGAACAACAATTCTCCATTCAATTCATACAAATTAATTAAGTCTTAACCAATCAAAAAGTGAACCACAGTGAGGAAGAAACTTACAGCAGGATCCATTGAAATGAAGAGTTTGATGCGTGAGTATCTTCCCTATCTTTTCCTAGTGAATTTGCATTTAATTTATTGAGTTTAATCAAGAATTAATTATCCTTTAGCCACTATGGATGTTACTTTGAGTCGTGTGCAATTCTGTTTGTTTTAGGCAGCATTTGGCTGGATTTGATGGAGTTTCCGCAGAAAAAGAGAAGAAGGCGAATGATGCTGTCAATCCTGACCTCTCTGCACTCAAACCTGAATAACTGGAGCTATAGAGGTCCAATGGACAAGATTCTAATGGTGTTGGAAAGCTAACTTCCGTCGCTTTCCAGCAATATATAATAGTTCATAGTTCTTTCCCACCAATTCGGCCAAGCCTGCGCCTAACTTGAGATTTCTCAAGTTAGGCGCAAGACAACATCAACAACATGCAACAATGAGCGTGACTCCAAGTAAGGCGCACTAAAGCTTGAGTTAGGCGCATGCCACAACAAAAACACGCCACGTTGATTTTGCTTCACTCAAGTAGGGCGCTGCAACACAAGCCTTGTAGTTCCAATCACTGCATACCTCAAGTAAGGCGTGGCTTAATGCCAAGTTAGGTGTTGCCCCCTACGAAGCAAGTGGTCCCCATTCATCATTTGAAGACGCGCGGATTGCTTTAATTAATTCTGATTTAAACTTTATTTTTATTGGAAAAGATATTATTTAGTTTAAAAAAAATATAATTTAAATTTATTAGGATTAGATATAAAAAAGGAAAAGAAACTTCTCTTCTGGAGGAATCCATCTCATTCTGTAAATCACAGTTTACCTGAAACCTAGTTTTTCTCTCTGAACCATGAGCAACTAAACCTTCACTGTTAAGGTTAGGAGCTCTGTCTATTGTATGGATTGATTCTATTGTTTTTCTATTTTAATTCATGTACTGATTTATATTTCAAGAATTGTTTTTGTTCTTTATTTTATGAAATTGGGTGGAACGGAAGTATGACCCTCTTTCTAATTGAGTTCTTGTATAACTTGGAAAAGCTCTTTACTTGAATAACAGCTTGAAAACATATTCTCCTAAATTTCTAATTATCTGGATTTAATGGGATACGTGACATATAATCCTCTGATTTTTGGGTAATTAGGATTTCTGTGGCATATAACTAGAATTGAACTTCACCCTCTAATTGGAATTAATTGACCAAGGAATTCGCAGTAAATGAGAGTTAGAGGAGACTAAAAAGGTCTAAGGAATTAGGGTTTAGTCATATATAGTTGCCATGAATTAAATCTTGCATGATTAAAATAGTTAGTAAGGAAAGTCAATCAGGAAAATAGATAACTCTAAAGCCTTAATTGTCTCTCCGTATATTATTTCCATCTTATTTACTGCCTATCTTCTGATATTCTGAATTTACTATTAATGCTTTGAACTCTCAAAACCATTTTCTACTTGTGTAACTAAGTAAATTAATCAACCATTATTGCTTGATCCATTAATCCTCGTGGGATTGACCCTCACTCACCTGCCGGTTAGTTTGTAGTTAGAAATTCCGCACCAAATTTTTGGCGCCATTGCCGAAAATTGACTGTGATTGACAACTATCAGTTGTTTTATTGCTTATATTAGACGTTTTTGTTTTACTTTTATTTGATTTATTTCTTTAAATTTTTTAATTTAACCTAATTTATTTTTTCTTAATTTTTGAAATTAAATTTGATGTTGCCTCAATTATTTGATTGCTTAAATTAGATAATTTTTTTTAATTAATTTTTTTTGTTATTATTAATTTTTATTTTTCATTTATTTTTCTTTCCTTTATTTTTCTTTTCGTTAGCACTTCCCCTCCCCCTGTTTCGTTCATATTTTAGTTTCTTTATCTTTAATTTTTATTTATTATTTTTTCTTTAAACTCTCATTCGTTCTTCTTTTTTTTTCTTTCTATTTTTATTTTCTTTTATTTTCGTTTATTTTTTCTTTTTATTATTTTTATTTTTCTATATTTTATTAGTTTTATTTGATTTTTTTATCTTTAATTTTTAAAAGTTGTATCATATATTTTTCTTCAATTCTTGAAATTAAGTTTAGTGTCTCCGTAGTAATTTTTTTAAATATTTTTTTTAAATACTAGTATTTTTCTGTTTAATTTTTAAATTTTTAGTTCACCTCTTTTTATTTATTTTTGAATTCTTCTTTTATTTTTAGGGAAATTATAGCATACAGATATAAAGATAAAAATATTCCCTTTGGTTCTATGTAAATGTGACACTTGGATCTCTGCTGATAATTGGAGGAGTGAAGGGTATTTACAAATTTGATTAATTAATATTATTAATATTATTAATATTATTATTAATATTATTAATATTAATAAACGGTTACTAACCGTTTTGTACCATTTGGTTGAAGGGACACAACCTTTTAAGGATTGTGTATGTTCAAAACATTGTGTCTATTGGCTAAAGGGACACAACTCTTTAAGAGTTGTATATGTTCAAAACATTGTATCTATTGGCAATAGAAATGACACAACCATTTGTATACGTAACTAATCATAATTGCTACGTGCAATATGTATAAATAAGTCCTTGTCCACTATTTCAGATATGAAGTACTCTAAGCGTACAATTTACACTACTATTAAGAGATTTTCTTTGTTCAAGAGAGTTGAGAATTTCTTACTATTGCTAATTAAGAAATTCTTAGGTTTCATTGTATCTTGGGAGAGTATTGTCATCAACCCTATAGCAACTAAGTGTGGGGACAAATATCTCTCTAAAGAAAGCGATCTAATCGTGCCTTGAAACCACTACACAAATATAAGATTTTGTCATCTTACCATCTTCATATACCCAACAGTTTTAGAGAGATACTTCTTGAAGATGGCACAAGATCAAAACACTACGTTCAAGGTCATAAATCAAGAGTTTGTCAAATTAGATCGTTTTGATGGAACGAACTTCAACCGTTGGAAAGACAAGATGATGTTTCTTCTTTCAGTTCTCAATCTTGCATATGTGATTGACCCAAAGACTACACCAATTGCCGATGCCGTTGAAAATTCCACATCGGAAGAGAAAGAAAAGATTGTTCAATTGAAAAAGAAACGTGATGAAGATACTTTTGCATGTCGAGGTCATATTCTCAATACTTTATCCGATCGACTCTATGATCTCTAAATGTCAATTCAATCACCATTAGAGATTTGGAAATCTTTGAAAGAAAAGTACAATACTGAACGACAAGGAACAGATAAGTTTATTATGATGAAATATTTTGAATTTATTATGAATGATACTATGCATGTCATGGATCAAATTCATGAATTACAAATCCTTATAAGTAGACTTCGTGATCTACAAGTGGTGATCCCTGAATCATTACAAGTTGGAACAATTATTTCAAAATTGCCTTCATCTTGGAATGGTTATAGGAAGAAACTTTTACATCTTGGTAAGGACTTCACAATTGAGAAATTACTAAGGCATATACGTATAGAGGAAGAAACTCGAAAATGTGATGCTGTGTATCTTTCTCAAAGTTCTAAAGTGAATCATATTGGTGAAAACAACACCAATAAAAAGAAAAGAAAGTTCTCTAAAGATTCAAAGCAAGATAAGAAGAGACAAAGAGAGTGTTATCATTGTCACAAGAAAGGACACTATACCAAAGAATGTAGACTTCTGAAAAGGGAAGCACCAAAGACCACTTAGTGGAAGAGAAGGATCTAATTGCTATGGTTGTAGAAAAAGTACAAAACATGCATATTGGCATGGTTACAGAAGTCAACATAGCAACACAAGGAAAATCACTTGAGTGGTGGATAGATTCTGGGGCTACTGTTCACGTTTGCAATGATCGCAACCAATTCAAAACATGAAGAAGTGAACAATAGAGAAGTCTTGATGGGCAATGACAACTCAGCCAAAGTTTGTGGTCAAGGAAGTGTGGAATTAAATTTTACATCTGGAAAGAAATTAAGTTTAATAAATGTACTTCATGTTCCAGATTTGAGAAAAAATTTAGTTTCTGTTAGTCTCTTGTGTAAGAAAGGATCAAAGTTGTTATGGAATCCGATAAAGTGATCTTGCTTAAGATGATTATTCATAGGAAAAGGATATTGTACTGAAGGCATGTTTAAACTTAGTATTAATAAAGTGAATGTTTCCTTGTATGTTGTTGATTCTTGTGATTTTTGGCATAGTAGATTAGCACACTTAAATTACAAATCAATTGAATATGCAAAAGAATAACTATATTGATCTTAGTAACAAGGATTTTAGTAAGAAATGTGATATTTGCATACAATCTAAAATTACTAAGAAACCTTTTCCTAAGGTTGAAAGAAATAACACATTATTAGAATTGATTCATAGTGATTTGTGAGCTAAATGACAATATACTAGAGGAGGAAAAATACTTTATAACCTTCATTGATGATTGTTCTAGATTACTATGTGTATTTGCTTAGAAATAAAGATGAAGCTTTGAAATGTTTAAGAAATAAAAATGGAAGTAGAAAATATGCATGATAAGAAAATAAAAGTTCTTCATAGTGATCGAGGTGGAGAATATTTTTCTAATGAATTTGATCACTTTTGTGAATTACATGGTATTGTGCATGAATCTTCTGCTCCATATACTCCGCAACAAAATGGTTTGGCGGAAAGAAAGAACCGTACCTTAGTGGATATGGTTAATTCAATGTTACTAAACGCAAAATTGCCTTACAATTTATGGGGTGAAGCATTATTGACATCATGTCGTATCCATAATAGGATACCATCAAGACATAGAAAGGTTTCTCCTTATGAAATTTGGAAAGGAAGGAAACCTAATTTAAATTATCTTAAAGTGTGCGGGTGTTTAGCCTTTTATCGAGTTCCTGATCAAAAGAGAACCAATTGGGCCAAAGCCATAAAATGCACTTTTATAGGATAAGCTCAAAATTCTAAAGCATATAGAATATTAGACTTAGTGTCTAATGTAGTTGTTGAATCAAGAGAAGTAGAATTTATTGAAAATAAATTTATCAATGATTCAACTTCTAATTTAGAGTATCCCCAAAATGATACTAATATTTCACAAGAAATAAATAATGAAAATAATAAACGTCTAAGCGACAAAGAGTTTATTGAACCAAGGAAGAGCTTGAGAGTAAGAAAAGAAAAGGACTTGGGTCCAGATTTTATTTCTTCTCAGGCTATCACCTTTTTGGTAGAAGGAACTAGGAATTTTGTAACAAACAAGATTCCTATTGTTATGAACATAGAGGGTGATCCTCAAACATTCAAAGAGGCTATGGCTTCAAGGAATTCTGCTTTTTGGAAAGAAGCAATAAATGATGAAATTGACTCAATATTATCTAACAATACTTGGGTCTTGGTTGATTTTCCTCCAGGATCAAAGCCTATAGGATGTAAGTGGGTATTTAGAAAAAAGTATAATACTGATGGTTCATTACAAACCTTTAAAGCAAGGTTAGTGGCCAAGGGGTTTAGACAACGAGAAGGTCTAGACTATTTTGATACCTACGCACATGTGGCAAGAATGACTTCTATTAGGGCTCTTATAGCATTAGCATCCATACATAAGCTTCATATACATCAAATGGATGTTAAAACAGCTTTTCTAAATGGAGATCTTAATGAAGAAATTTATATGGAGCAACCGGAAGGCTATGTGCTACCCGGAAATGAAAAGAAAGTTTGCAAATTAATTAAGTCTTTGTATGGGCTAAAACAAGCGCCTAAACAATGGCATGAGAAGTTTGGTTCGTGGTGTTATCAAATGGCTTCTCACATAATAGTGCGGATAATGTATTTACTCAAAATTTACTAAAGATTATGGAGTAATTATTTGTTTATATGTTGATGATATGTTAATCATCAGAACAAATTTAGAAGGAATTCGTATAACGAAGGAGTATCTAACTTCTAAATTCAAGATGAAGGATTTGAATGAAGTTGATACAATATTAGGCATAAAGGTACATAAGAATGAAGTTGGCTTTACTTTAAGTCAATCTCATTATATTAAAAAGGTATTGGAAAAGTTTGATCATCTCACAATTAAAGAATTCAATACGCCGTATGATCCTAATCTTAAATTAGAAGGAAACATGGGAAGATCTATAGCACAATTAGAATATGCTAGTGCTATAGGAAGTTTAATGTACGCAATGCATTGTACTAGACCTGATATAGCATTTGCTGTGTGTAAATTATCAAGGTTTACAGGAAAGCCTAGCAATCAACATTGGAAAGCTATAACAAGAGTTCTTGGTTATCTCAAGAAAACCATAAACTTGGGATTACATTATAGTGATTATCCCGCAGTTTTAGAAAGTTATTCCGATGCAAGTTGGATTACAAATCTTAGTGATAACAAATCCACTTCAGGATGGATTTTCACCATAGGTGGTGGAGCAATAAGTTGGGCCTCAAAGAAACAAACATGTATTACACATTCTACTATGAAGGCTGAGTTTGTAGCTTTATCAGCTGCAGGTAAAGAAGCGGAATGGTTAAAAAATTTGTTATATGATATAAAGCTGTGGCCACAGCAGACGACAGCCATTTCAATCTTCTGTGATAGTGAATCAACCATGTCTCGAGCATATATGGTGGACGAAATTGTGATCCTCAAAGTTGGTCTCTTTGTACTTGTATGAAATTTAAATATTGGCTCTATCAAAAATACCCCAAAGAGATCATGGTATGATGAATTGGGATCTTAATAATCCTTGGTAATGGCATGTGTGATCACAACTCCGTTCAACTTAACCAGCAAGTGTACTGGGTCATCCAAGTAATATCTTACGTAAGTAAGGGTCGATCCCACAGAGATTGTTGGTATGAAGCAAGCTATGGTCACCTTGTAAACCTCAGTTAGGCAGATTAAATGGTTTATGATAAGTTCGAAAATAAATAATAAACAGAAAATAAAATAGTAAATAGTTACTCATATAATTCCATGGTGGGAATTTCAGATAGGCATATGGAGATGCTGTGCTCCTCTCGAATCTCTACTTTCTTATTACATTCATCCAATCCTTCTTACTCCTTTCCATGGCAAGCTGTATGTAGGGCATCACCGTTGTCAATGGCTACATCCCATCCTCTCAGTGAAAATGGTCCTATGCTCTGTCACATCACGGCTAGTCATCTGTCGGTTCTCAATCAGGTTGGAATAGAATCCCTTGATTCTTTTGCGTCTGTCACTAACGCCCAGCCTTCAGGAGTTTGAAGCTCGTCACAGTCATTCAATCCCAGAATCCTACTCGGAATACCACAGACAAGGTTAGACTTTCCGGATTCCCAGAATCCTACTCGGAATACCACAGACAAGGTTAGACTTTCCGGATTCCCATGAATGCCGCCATCTATCTATCTTATACCACGAAGATTCTGTTGGGGAATCTAAGAGATATGCGCCCGGCCTAAGGTAGAACGGAAGTGGTTGTCAGTCACGCACGTTCATAGGTGAGAATGATGATGAGTGTCACGGATCACACATTCATCAAGTTGAAGTGTAACGTATATCTTGGAATAAGAATAAGGAGAATTGAATGGAAAATAATAGTAATTGTATTGAAACTTGAGGTACAACAGAGCTCCACACCCTTAATCTGTGGTGTGTAGAAACTCCACCGTTGAAAATACATAAGTGAAAGGTTCAGGCATGGCCGAATGGCCAGCCCCCAAAACGTGATCAATGGCCCCCTAAGATGAAGAATAAAACAAAACTGAGACCAAAGATGAAACGTGGTCAAAAGACGACTAATACACTAGTAAAAAGTCTTATTTATACTAAACTAGCTACTAGGTTTACAGAGGTAAGTAAATTGATGCATAATTGGGCCCACTTGGTGTGTGTTTGGGCTGAGCTTGATCTATTCACGAGCTGAGGCTTCCTTTGGAGTTGAACGCCGAGTTATAGCGTGTTTCTGGCGTTCAACTCCGGGTTGTGACGTGTTTCTGGCGTTTGATTCCAGACAACAGCATGTACTTGGCGTTGAGCGCCACTTTACGTCATCAATTCCCGAATAAAGTATGGACTATTATATATTGCTGGAAAGTTCTGGATGTCTACTTTCCAACGACATTGAGTGCGTGCCATTTGGAGTTCTGTAGCTCCAAAAAATCCATTTTGAGTGCAGGGAGGTCAGATTCCAACAGCATCAGCAGTCCTTTTGTCAGCCTTCTTTCAGAGTTTTGCTCAGGTCCCTCAATTTCAGCCAGAAATTACCTGAAATCACAGAAAAACACACAAACTCATAGTAAAGTCCAGAAATGTGAATTTAACATAAAAACTAATGAAAATATCCCTAAAAGTAGCTTGAACTTACTAAAACTACCTAAAAACAATGCCAAAAAGCGTATAATTCCGCTCAATTAATAAGGTTATATGGAAAGTCTAGACATATAAGTTTGAGACATGAATTTGTGAGGCAACTAATAGATGGTGTAATTACCATCACTTATGTAATCTCAAGAAAATTTAGCAGACCCTTTGACTAAAGGTTTTGTCAAGGGATAAAATCAAAGAAACTACTGCTAAATGGGATTAAAACCTATTATTGCTAAATGGGAACCCAACCTTATTCTAGTAGACCACTTCAAGGTTTAATGGGTAATAACAAGTTATTTAGCAATTGGAGCACTAGGTATAGGATTTAGTGCTATTTACAATAAATTAGGAGGGTGAGTTTAAACTCTTAATGGAATGATAATATTATCTATAAAAAGATTCCAACTCTATGAATATAAGAGTGGTGCCGCTCTAATCGAGAATTTTAGAGGTTTTATTCTCGTAAATACTCATGAAACCAGGATGAGCACAAGGCCATATAAGTGCTTAAAATTGTAAACTCTTGAACTTGGAGGGTATAAGTAATGTGTGTGATTTTTGGTACTAGCATTAGAGTATAGGTTTAATCGATTAGACACTATACTTCGTTAGAACTTTAAAATTTACACTAAAAGAATGTTTAATCTTAGTGACATTCTTTATGCATATACTTATGACATTTAAATTTTGTAAATAGTGGGGATTGAAGGGTATTTACAAATTTGATTAATTAATATTATTAATTTATTAATATTATTATTAATATTATTAATATTAATAAACGGTCACTAACCGTTTTGTACCATTTGGTTGAAGGGACACAACCTTTTAAGGATTGTGTATGTTCAAAACATTGTGTCTATTGGCTAAAGGGACACAACTCTTTAAGAGTTGTATATGTTCAAAACATTGTATCTATTGGCAATAGAAATGACACAACCATTTGTATACGTAACTAATCATAATTGCTACGTGCAATATGTATAAATAAGTCTTTATCCACTATTTCAGATATGAAGTACTAAGCGTACAATTTACACTACTATTAAGAGATTTTCTTTGTTCAAGAGAGTTGAGAATTTCTTACTATTGCTAATTAAGAAATTCTTAGGTTTCATTGTATCCTGGGAGAGTATTGTCATCAACCCTATAGCAACTAAGTGTGGGGACAAATATCTCTTTAAAGAAAGCGATCTAATCGTGCCTTGAAACCACTACACAAATATAAGATTTTGTCATCTTACCATCTTCATATACCCAACAAGGAGCAGCTTGCAGAGTTTTCTGAACAGCTTGTAGAGCTTGTAGAACTGGTTTACAATGGCTCTACATTGTAGCTAAGCTGAGGGAAGATAATTCCAAGCTAGCATTAGAATTTCGTTGAAGGAATATCATGAATGGACTTATCATTGTTGGGCCATTGTTTCATTCTTGAAATATTAAGCGGAGACCAATTATAATTACCAAAAAAAAGAGGAGACCAATTATTATAAATTTATAATATTGTTGTTAAACTAATGAAATTGATGTGGAATAAATAAACTGATGAGGAAGCATGAATGTAGTTTATTCCTCTTATTTGTAACGTTTTTAAATTCAAAATAACACATTATCATAAAATTTGATCTTTTAATTTGAAATTTAGATATAGTTGAACTTTGTTATTAGGAATAACTAGTTTATTTTTTTTGTATCTTGCACGAAAAAATTAAATTTAATTTAAATTATAAATATTATTTAGTATTACTATAAATTATATATATAATTATTAAAATAGTTATCCTTTGTGATTTACAATATTTATTTTTACAAATTTTTTTTGTCATCTCTATTTATAATTTGACTTATTTTAATTCTCCAAAATTATTAAAAATTTAGCTATTAAAATTTTGAATTACAAAAAATATTCAATTTCGATTTGATTTTTATATTCACAATATAATAGATTATTCCATATAACTCATTATTTTGAGAAAATTGTTTTTTTTTTTATTTTTAGAAAATATTTTTATATTTAATTTCTCATAATAAAAATTATAAATATATTAGTTACTTTAAATTAAAATTTAATTTTAATTTTTATCTACCACATTTATTAAAATTAGATCTTTTATGCTTTATTTTAAATTTTTTATTCTATTAAAAAAATTTATGATTTAAAAAATTTAATTAGTAATTAAATTAACAAAATATCAATTTGTATATATTAAATTAAGTATATTTTTTCTTTCACATAAAATATGTTAATGTTATTTATTATTTCTACCCATAATATAACACGCGATAGTAAATCTAAGAAGAATAAATTGGCATATTAATAATTTCGTTGTGTGTGTAAAATTTTTAATTAAAATAAAATGACAATATACTTTGCAACAAAAGAAAAATTAAAGTAACCATAAATTTTGTACCAAAAATAGAGTCAGATGTCAAAGAAGTGAGACGAGGACAGGCTGAGAGTAGAGATGTCTACAAGTATTTCGTCCTTGAACCCTGACCTTTTTCCTGTCCTCGTCTTCAATTTCTATCGTAAAAAAATATTTACTCTCATTTTTGTTCTCTTACATTTTTCACAATTCCTACAAGATTCTATTATCTATCTATTTTGATAATTTTCTATAAAAATTCTAATAAAAAAAATAAAAAATAAAAAATCATAAAACATTGCATTAACTTATGAATACATCTTATTCAAAATAATAAATTCAATAAAATTTAATATCATGTTTAAAAAAATAAAATAACACACCATATAATTACTAAAATATATGAGAGATAAAATTACTAAAATATTCATAGTAACCTAAAATTTTGAGGAATTCGAAGATTAATTAACTGTATAATTTAGAATAAAACACACAATTAAACTAAACCCAACTCAATGTTACACAATTTATCCAAATAAAAAAATATTACATGAATCTCCTCAATCACCTCTCTGTATAAATTGAATGAGTCAAACTAGATTTTGATCTCTAAGTAAATCTAATTACACTGCCTCGATTTATGCATGCATGCATGCTGTCCTAGTAAATTTAAACAGAGTGATTATATTTATTAAAACAGCCTGAATGCATGCATAAATCGAAACAGGGTGATTAGATTTACATAATGAGGTAAATCTAGTCTGACTCATTCGATTTAATAAAGAGGTGATTGAGGATATCCATGTAATATTTTTCAATAACTATAATTTTTTATTCATTTGATAATTTAAATAATTATCAATAACTATACACTACTCACGTACGATTTCTGCCTTCTTTGATTCTCCATATTTATAGTTGCACTAAATTTTCATATTCAATTTTTTTTTACTGTTATTTGAAACCATCTATTTTTAAAGTTTCAGTACAAATAAATATGAAAATTTTATTAATTTAAAATTTAAAATATAGATGAGATATAATTTAATTAAAGTCGATCAAAATAGTAACAAAATTTATTAATTTTTATTTTTTAAATTAGTCTAAATTGAATTATTAATATTATTTTATTATTTATAAAAATTATATTTTTATATTTATAAAAATTATATTTTTATATTTATAACTTCATATATCTCGTTTACGGTATAAACGAGATAACTATGAATTTATCTCGTTATGTGGATTTTTTAAAAATTTTATTATTTCGTTTGCAAACGAGATAATGCCAAAAAAAATCGTGTCTTATCTTGTTTACGGTGTAAACGAGATATAAGCAATCTTACTTTATTTACACGGTAAACAGAATATGTAAAAAATTGAAAATTGGTAAATATGTTACAAATTACCTATTTTCGTAAATAAAATATTTATTTAAAAATCCTAATGTATGTGTATGCATAGTGTATCAATATTTTAAAGAAAATAATTTTTATACTTAATTTCATAAATTAAATGATAATTTTGTTGATATAGTATTTTAATTATTTTTCTCAAATTATATATTGTAAATCGCAACACACTGGTTCGATTTAAGCACGCATGTTGTTCTAGTAAATCTAATCACCTTGTTTCGATTTATACATGCATGCTGTTCTAGTAAATCTAATCACCTTGTTTAGATTTACTAGGAAAGCATGCATGCATGAATAAATCGAACCAGGGTGATTAGATTTATGTAGAGAACTAAATCTAGTCTGACTCATTCGATTTACATAGAGGTAATTTGGAAGATCCATATAGCATTTTTTTTATTTGGGTGAATTGTATAATATTGAGTTCGGCTTGGTTCAATTGTGTGTTTTACCCTATCATTTATTTATTATAATTGATTTGATTTAAATTATTTGTTATAATTAATTGATTGATATAAATTATAATAAATTGTGTAATATTCAAATATCTAATCAAATTAATTAGTTGATATAATTAATTCATCATAATGAATTATATTATTTAATGAAATAAAAAGATAAATTAAAAAATATTTTTAAAAGCATGCGACATCAATTTTATTATTACATGTAAAAATTTAATTTTTATATAATAAAATAGATAATATTTTTGACCCTTCTATTAACTAGTGTTGTAAATTTTTTTCCTCATTTTTCTCTTTTCATTGCATTTCGGTGAAAATAATAAAAACACGGAAACTCTTCTTTATTTTTCCCACAAAAAAATTCACCAATAACAACCAGAAAATTCCTTCTCCAATATTTTCTCCCTTGGCTCACCCTTGTATAACCATTAGTCCATTACAAAGTTCTAGACTCCATTAATATTTGTCAACACCTAACCCATATTTCATAACAAGGTTTTGGGCTTTTGGCAGTTACCAAAATTTTGTAAAATAAACATTATAAATACAATGAAGTCCAAATTTCTGAGTAAAAACCCATGTCCAAAAACTTCCACTAATATGACCAAAAACAAAAAAGTTGCCACTAATGGAATTCAAGTGATGTACATACTGTTATAGAACCAACACGGCTTGTTAGGCTCTTCAAAGCCGCTTGAACTAACTAAAATCTAACGCATTGTCCCCTTTGTAGACCACGTGTCTGTCAAATAACTTATAATTTAAAATATCTGTAAATCTGTACATATTTACATCTGTACCATAGAGCGACCCTTATTTTTATTATTCATTATTTTATTTCTTTTAAAAAAAAATCTGTTCTTTCTTCTTTGCTTTTCTGTTTACCACATGGTGCATTTAATTATTTTCTGTGTTTTGTGCTAAAAAATAATAGAAAGAGATCACATGGGTTACTACTCATACCCAAGGAGTGATTCTTGTTATTGTGGATGGAGGAACGACTCAAATTTTGGTTGTCAAAGTCTAAACCAAAGAAATTTCAGTGCTCCATGTTCCAACTATCAAGAGCCACCACCTCCCTATTCATATCAAGAACCACCATCTTCATTTACGTACCAAGAACCATCATCTTTCTACCCATATCAAGAGCCACCATCTACCTATTCATACCAAGAACCATCCTCTTTTTACTCTTATCAAGAACCATCATCTTCTTTTTATTCATATCAAGAGCCACCATCTTCTTATTCATATCAAGAACCATCAGCTCTTGAGCTTCATATGAAAGAATTCATACATGATATAAGGACGAGTGTCAAAAATATAGAGAAACATGTGCAGTTGATTATCAAGTCCCAGAAAGAAGAACAAGCAAATTTCTTCCCAAGAGATATAATGCAAGATCCTATGGAAGAAAGTGAGGGAATCAATTAAAGGAGTTCATACTCCAGTGAATTAGAGAACTTTTCACACTCTCACATGGAAGAAGAGGAAGATACAAAACAAAGGAGGAAGATGCACCAACAAATAAGGAAGATGCACAAACAAAGGAGGTTGTAAGGGATGAAAACAATTATGGGAATCTACACTCCAATGAAGCAGAGAGTGGCATAGAGGGTGAGTTTATTGAACCACAAATTCAAGAAGTTTTTAATGAAGGGTACACTCCAACCATCACACAACACCCAAATTTTGAAATCAAAGAAGTGAAGGCAACCAAGGAAAGCACTGAAAAGGGGATTGTGACCAAGAAACAAAAGAAAATATTCATGAAAAAGAGAAGGTCAGAAAAAAATAATCCAACCTCTGCACCAACAAGCAAGGTGAATCAAGCTAATCACAATAAAAGAAAGCTTGTTAGGAGGAATTTATATTAGGGAGCACTAATTTTCACCTCTCCCCCCTTGGAGACATTTCTTTTAACCAACTAGAAGAAGAGGAAGAAAATTCAACAATCAAGTGTCAAGCTAGTGACATTAAAAAAAAGCGCTTATTAGGAGGCAACCCAACTACTAGTATCCTTGTTTTTGCAGTTACTTTGGTTTTAATTTTATAGTTATTTTGATTTTAGCATTATAGTTATTTTAGTTTTGGTTTTAAAATACTTTATCTCATTTTTTTAAATTTTCTTGTTTTACATGTGTTTTGGTCATGCAGAATGATCAGAACAGGAACAGGAGCAATTATGAAGAATTTTTGACACCATGTTTTTAGCTTTTCTTTGCTTGAGGACAAGCAAACTTTTAAGTTTGGTGTTGTCGCTTCGCTTTTGCCCTTTTCTGTTTATTTTAATAGCATCAAATGGAGATGAATGTTCTCCATGGAGGAATGAGATGGCCACTGGCATAACTGAGCACCAAAGGGAGATGAATGTTCTTCATGGAGGAATGAGATGGCCACCAGCATAACTGAGATGGTTGAATTCCTTTCATTCTATTTTTCTTCCGTTCTTATTTTGTTGTCTTCTATTTTTTTGTTGCTTTGATTGCCTGCATGATCTTTAGTACTTTCAGTTCTTAGATTTAGTTTCATTCTGTCATTTGCTTTTAATTAAAAAAAAAAACAAAAAAACAAAATTTTGTCTCATGTATTGCTCACTGAACTTGAATCTAAAAAGAAAAAAATGATGTATTGTATGAGAAATTGAGTTATATTTAAGAGTAGTCTTAATTACTTAAATGTGGTGGTATTATTTGTGATTTTGAATGAATGACATGAACAATACATAGTTGAATTCGAATCAAGGGATGTTGACGTATAAGGAACAAGAATTTAGAGAACTATTATGAATTCTCTGAAGTAACAAAAAAAATTTAATCCTTGAAGCAGAAGAAATAGTAAAAGAAAAATAAAAGCAAGATCCAAGGCTCTGAGCATCAATGACTAGGGAGGTTAGACATGATTAAAAGCTCAAAGAGTTATTTCCCTGGTCATATGCTTGTGGTGTGATTGCGTCAATTAATCCTTGATGTGGCAGAAATTGGCAGATTAAGAATTATTAAGAAAAATAGCGTTGCAAGTACAGCTCTTAACCAGCAAAAATCCACTTGTCAATTTAGAAAAGAGTTGTCACAAATTTTAAAAATAAAATACTGGGAGTATGAGTCCCAGGTCGTCTCCCAACGTGTTGCTGACAGATGTGCTATTTTATTAATCAGAGGTTTTCCAAAATGGTTTTGAGTTTGATAAATGGGAAATTAAATTAGAGAATTTATGTAATTTAAATAAAAACCTTGATAAGGAGAAGATCAATTGGAAGTTCTATCCTTGCTGGATTTTTCTCAAGATCAATTGGTAATTGGTAGTTATTTCCACTTAGTTATCCTTTACTGAATAAAGGAAAGTCAAGTAAGTTGGAATTCAACTTCTATTCACAAGTCCTAATCCTCTCCCTTGGGAAGGATTAGTGTTAGTGACTAGAGATTCAACCAACGATAAACCCAATTACAAATTGACTCTTGAGTGTTCCAACTCAAGGTTCTCCTTTTAATCAACTCCCAATCAAGTTGGGAAACTACTCCATGATCATAAATATAGACTTCACAAAATAAAAAGGAAAAATAAAAAGAGACATGATAAACAATAATCGAAAAGATCAATTAAAAATAAAAATAGTTCTTGTATTAATAAACTCTAAAAATAATCCAATTGTAACTCTGGACAAATTAAGGATATGAAAGAGTAAGAGAAAGGTAAGTAAACAAAATAGAATGACCAGTTCCGGAGGTAGACTCTTCTCAATAACCAAAGCAAAATCTTCAAATCCTAAATTATGAGTGTAAAGGAAAACCTAGGGGAAGAGTAAAAAATCAGATCTAAAACTAAAATTATGCGGAATGAATAATTCTCCCAGTCTCTGCATGTTCCCTGCCTCTAATCTGTGTTTCTGGGCCGAAAGCTGGGTTAAAACGCGGCCCAGAATCCACGCCAGCGATTTCTGTAAATTCTGCAGATCGCGCACGTCACGCGTACGCGTCGTCCATGCGTGCGCGTCAATCAGCGTTTTTTCTTGTCACGCGTACGCGGCGTCCACGTGTTCGTGTCACTCGTGCAGATTCCAATCCACGCGTTCGCGTCAGGCACGTGAGCGCATCACTGCGATATCCTCCATTTCGCACGGTCGCGTGAGCCATGCGCCTGCGTCACTTCTCGCTGGTCATCTCCTCAATTTCTTGTGTTCCTTCCATTTTTGCGAGCTTCCTCTCCATTCTCTAAGCCATTCCTGCCATATGAAGCCTGAAACACCTAACACACAGATCATGGCATCGAATGGTATAAAGGAGAATAAAAATATACAATTAAAAGATCTTTAGGAAGCAAGTTTTCAATCATAGAGCAATTTGGGAAGGAATTGTAAATACATGCTAATCATATGAATAAGTGGGTAAAGACTTGATAAAAATCACTCAATTAAAGACAATATAAATCATAATATAATGGTTTATCAACCTCCCTACACTTAAACATTAGCATGTCCTCATGCTTAGTTGAAGGAGATAAATATGAATGAATATGGACATGTAAGACTCATGCAATGCAATGCAACCTATATATATGAGTGCAACTATATGATTTTGTCTATCTGATTAAAATTAAATAAGTTCTCTAAGAAAAAAATATAGAGCAGATTCCACTAATTCAAATCATACAGTAAAAGCAAGTAAATTTGTAAAAAGACAGCTCGTGAAAGCAGGGGACATAGAATCAAGAATTGAACCTTTACTGATGGTGTGTGTGCACTCTAATCTCTCTAGTGTATAGGGTAATCACTCTATTCTTCTCTAATCATGCTTTCTAATTTTTGTTCTTCACATAACCAATCAACAACATTTAATGTACCAATGCAAACATCATGAGGTCTTTTCAAGGTTGTAATGGGGCTAAGGTAAGGGTAAGAGTATATATGGTTAAGTGAGCTTATAAATTGAATCTTTAATTAACCCAAGCTTTCACCTAATCATATATGTATATTCTATATAACTTCAAATTTCATACCTAGCTACCCAGAATTTCTTTTTCACATTCCATACTCATGCATCAACCTTTATTTTAAGTTCATCACATGTGCATTGATTGTTGAACTTTAACTTATGTATATTTTGAACATGAAAATAAACATAGCTTATCAATACACATAGATTTTAATTTTCTTTCATAATTTCACATGAGTAGGTACCCAAATTCCCATTATTTTATCATGACACATTCCTTTATTAACCTTTGTTCCTACAATCTTCCCACACTCAATTAACACACAATTTCTATCTTAAGTTAACCAAAGATTCAATTGGGATATTTAATTATTTTTCTGCTTAAGGCTAGTAATGAGCGGATAATTTATACGCTTTTTGGCATTGTTTTTAGTATGTTTTTAGTATGTTTTAGTTAGTTTTTATTATATTTTTATTAGTTTTTAGTTAAAATTCACTTTTCTGGACTTTACTATGAGTTTGTGTGTTTTTCTGTGATTTCAGGTATTTTCTGGCTGAAATTGAGGGACCTGAGAAAAAATCTGATTCAGAGGCTGAAAAGGACTGCAGATGCTGTTGGATTCTGACCTCCCTGCACTCGAAGTGGATTTTCTTGAGCTACAGAAGCCCAATTGGCGTGCTCTCAATTGCGTTGGAAAGTAGACATCCTGGGCTTTCCAGCAATGTATAATAGTCCATACTTTTTTAGAGATTTGATGGCCCAAATAGGCGTTTCAAGTCAGCTCAAGAATTCTGGCGTTTAACGCCGGAACTGGCACAAGAATGGGAGTTAAACGCCCAAACTGGCCCAAAAGCTGGCGTTTAACTCCAAGAAAAGTCTCTAAACATGAAAGCTTCAATGCTCAGCCCAAGCACACACCAAGTGGGCCCGGAAGTAGATTTTTATGTCATTTACTCATCTTTGTAAAGCCTAAGCTACTAGTTCTCTACAAATAGGACCTTTTGCTATTGTATTTACATCTTTTGATCACTTTAGATCTTAGGATCATCTTTGGACGTCTAGTTCTTAGATCATGGGGGCTGGCCTCTCGGCCATGCCTAGACCTTGTTCTTATGTATTTTCAACGGTGGAGTTTCTACACACCATAGATTAAGGTGTGGAGCTCTGCTGTACCTCGAGTATTAATGCAATTACTGTTGTTCTTCTATTCAATTCAGCTTATTCTTGTTCTAAGATATTCATTCGCACCCAAGAACATGATGAATGTGATGATTATGTGACGCTCATAATCATTCTCACTTATGAACGCGTGCCTGACAACCACTTCCGTTCTACAAGCAAACAAGGCTTGAATGTTTATCTCTTGGATTCCTTAATCAGAATCTTCATGGTATAAGCTAGAATTGATGGCGGCATTCAAGAGAATCCGGAAGGTCTAAACCTTGTCTGTGGTATTCTGAGTAGGATTCAAGGATTGAATGACTGTGACGAGCTTCAAACTCCTGAAGGCTGGGCGTTAGTGACAGCCGCAAAAGAATCACTGGATTCTATTCCAACCTGATTGAGAACCGATAGATGATTAGCCGTGCTGTGACAGAGCGCGTTGAATATTTTCACTGAGAGGACGGGACTGTAGCCATTGACAACGGTGATGCCCAACATACAACTTTCCATGGAAAGGAGTAAGAAGGATTGGATGAAGATAGTAGGAAAGCAGAGAGACGGAAGGGACAAAGCATCTCCATACGCTTATCTGAAATTCTCACCAATGAATTACATAAATATCTCTATCTTTATTTTATGCTTTATTCATAAATCATCCATAACCATTTGAATTTGCCTGACTGAGATTTACAAGATGACCATAGCTTGCTTCATACCAACAATCTCCGTGGGATCGACCCTTACTCGCATAAGGTTTATTACTTGGACGACCCAGTGCACTTGCTGGTTAGTTGTGCGAAGTTGTGATAAAGAGTTGAGATTGCAATTGAGCGTACCATGTTGATGGCGCCATTGATGATCACAATTTCGTGCACCAAGTTTTTGGCGCCGTTGCCGGGGATTGTTTGAGTTTGGACAACTGACGGTTCATCTTGTTGCTTAGCTTAGGTATTTTTCTTCAGAGTTCTTAAGAATGAATTCTAGTGTTTCAAGGTGATGTTCTTATCATCACCAAAGCTGATTGATTCTCATCAATTTAGCTCTTGAATGTAATGTCCTGCTGAAGCTTGGCTAGCCATGTTTAATTTCTTTAGACTGAAGCTTTAGACTAACATTGCATGATTCCTGGAATTCCCATTAAGAATTTTGATATCCTTATTTTCTTTTTCACTCAATTTTCAAAAAAAAAAAATCAAAAAAAAAATTACAAAATCATAAAAACCAAAAATATTTTATGTTTCTTGTTGAGTCTAGTGTCTCATTTTAAGTTTGGTGTCAATTGTATGTTTCTATTCTTCTTGCATTTTTCAAATTCATTCATGTGTCTTCATTGATCTTCAAGTTGTTCTTGATGATTTCCTTGCTCTGATCTTTAAATTCTCTTGTCTTGAGTGTTATGTTGTTTCTCAATTGCAATCTCAATTTGTTAGTGTCAGTAGTATACAAACTTCTAAGTTTGGTGTCTTGCATGCATTGTTTATTTGATTTTAGTTGCATTTTGATTATTCCTCATCATTAAAAATTCAAAAAAAAATTTTATTTTGTGTCTTTTCAAGTCAATAATACAGAGAATTGAAGATTCAGAGCATACAGCAGAGGAATTACACAGAAAAAGATGAGCGTTCAAAACGCCCAGTGAAGAAGGAAAACTGGCGTTTAAACGCCAGCCAGGGTGCCTGGCTGGGCGTTTAACGCCTAAAAGGGGTGAGTTTTGGGCGTTAAACGCCAGAATGTATACCATTCTGGGCGTTTAACGCCAAGATGGCACAAGAGGGAAGATTTTGTTTTTAATTCAAATTTTTTCAAGTTTTCAAAATTTTTCAAAATCAAATCTTTTTCAAATCATATCTTTTCAATCATATATTTTCAAAATCAATTTCTTTCCATTTTCAAAAATACTTGCTAACAATTAATGATTTGATTCAACATTTCAAGTATGTTGCCTTTTCTGTTGAGAAAGGTTTAATGTCTGAATCATATCTTTTAAATTTCTTGTTAGCCAAGTCACTAATTTTCAAAATCAAATCTTTTTAATTTGTTTTTCAAATCATATATTCTCAATCATATCTTTTTAAAACTATATCTTTTCAATCATATCTTTTAATCACATCTTTTTCAAAATAGTTTTCAATCATATCTTTTTGATTTCTAATTTCAAAGTCTTTTTCAAAAATCACTTTATTTCTTTCCCAATCACATTTTTCGAAAATCATTCTTCAATTTTTCAAAATATTTTTAAAATCTTTTTAATTTATTTTTGAAAATTTCTTCCCCTCTTCTCACATCCTTCTATTCATGGACTAACACTCCTCCTCAATGCACAATTCGAACTCTATCTTTCTTGATAAATTCAAATTCTTCTACCCCTTCCTTCTATTTCTCCTTTCCTCTGACACCTCAAGGAATCTCTATACTGTGACATAGATGATTCCATATTTTTTGTTCTCTTCTATTTCATATGAGCAGGAGCAAAGACAAAAGCATTCTTGTTGAGGCTGACCCTGAACCTGAAAGGACCCTGAAGCGAAAGCTAAGAGAAGCTAAAGCACAACTCTCTGTAGAGGACCTAATAGAAATCTTCAAACAAGAAGAAGACATGGCAGCCGAAAACAACAACAATGCCAACAATGCAAGGAAGGTGCTAGGTGATTTTACTGCACCTACTCCCGACTTCTATGGGAGAAGCATCTCTATCCCTGCCATTGAAGCAAACAACTTTGAGCTTAAGCCTCAATTAGTTTCTCTAATGCAACAGAATTGCAAGTTCCATGGACTTCCATTGGAAGATCCTCATCAGTTTTTAGCTGAATTCTTGCAAATCTGTGACACTATCAAGACCAATGGGGTTGACCCTGAGGTCTACAGACTTATGCTATTCCCTTTTGCTGTAAGAGATAGAGCTAGGATATGGTTGGACTCACAACCTAAAGAAAGCCTTAACTCTTGGGAAAAGCTAGTCAATGCCTTCTTGGCAAAGTTCTTTCCACCTCAAAAATTGAGTAAGCTTAGAGTGGAAGTCCAAACCTTCAGACAAAAGGAATGTGGATCCCTCTATGAAGCTTGGGAAAGATACAAACAATTGATCAGAAAGTGTCCTTCTGACATGCTTTCTGAATGGAGCATCATAGGTATCTTCTATGATAGTCTGTCTGAACTGTCCAAGATGTCATTGGACAGCTCTGCTGGAGGATCTCTTCATCTGAAGAAGACGCCTGCAGTAGCTCAAAAACTCATTGAAATGTTTGCAAATAACCAATTCATGTACACTTCTGAAAGGAATCCTGTGAACAATGGGACGAATCAGAAGAAAGGAGTTCTTGAGATTGATACTTTGAATGCCATACTGGCTCAGAACAAAATATTGACTCAGCAAGTCAATATGATTTCTCAAAGTCTGTCTGGAATGCAAGCTGCACCAGGCAATGCTAAGGACGCTTCATCTGAAGAAGAAGCTTATGATCCTGAGAATCCTTCGATGGAAGAAGTAAATTACATGGGAGAACCCTATGGAAACACCTATAATCCTTCATGGAGAAATCATCCAAGTCTCTCATGGAAGGATCAACAGAGACCTCAACAAGGTTTCAACAACAATAATGGTGGAAGAAACAGGTTTAGCAATGGCAAGCCTTTTCCATCATCTTTTCAGCAACAGACAGAGAATTCTAAGCAGAGCCACTCTGACTTAGCAACCATGGTCTCTGATCTAATCAAAACCACTCAAAGTTTCATGGCTGAAACAAGGTCCTCCATTAGGAAATTGGAGGCACAAGTGGGACAGCTGAGCAAGAAAATTACTGAACTCCCTCCTAGTACTCTTCCAAGCAATACAGAAGAGAATCCAAAAGGAGAATGCAAGGCCATTAACATGACCCACATGGCCGAACTTGGAGAGGAGGAAGAGGCAGTGATCGCCCCTGAGGAAGACCTCAATGGACGTCCACTGGCCTCCAATGAGTTCCCTAATGAGGAACCATGGGAATCTGAGGCTCATAATGAGACCATAGAGATTCCATTGGATTTACTTCTGCCATTCATGAGCTCTGATGAGTATTCTTCCTCTGAAGAGGACGAAGATGTCACTGAAGAGCAAGTTGCTAAGTACCTTGGAGCAATCATGAAGCTAAATGACAAGTTATTTGGTAATGAGACTTGGGAGGATGAACCCCCTTTGCTCACCAAAGAACTGGATGACTTGACTAGGCAGAGATTACCTCAAAAGAGATAGGACCCTGGAAAGTTCTGAATACCTTGTACCATAGGCACCATGACCTTTGAGAAGGCTCTGTGTGACCTAGGGTCAAGCATAAACCTCATGCCTCTCTCTGTAATGGAGAAGCTAGGGATCTTTGAGGTGCAAGCTGCAAGAATCTCACTAGAGATGGCAGACAATTCAAGAAAACAAGCTTATGGACTTGTAGAGGATGTTCTGGTAAAGGTTGAAGACCATTACATCCCTGTTGATTTCATAGTCCTAGAGACTGGGAAGTGCATGGATGAATCCATCATCCTTGGCAGACCCTTCCTAGCCACAGCAAAGGCTGTGATTGATGTTGACAGAGGAGAATTGATCATTCAAGTGAATGAAGAATCCTTCGTATTTAAGGCTCAAGGATATCCCTCTGTAACCATGGAAAGGAAGCATGAAGAACTTCTCTCAAAACAGTGTCAAACAGAGCCCCCACAGTCAAACTCTAAGTTTGGTGTTGGGAGGCCACAACCAACTTCTAAGTTTGGTGTTGAATCCCCACATTCAAACTCTAAGTTTGGTGTTGGGAGGATCCAACATTGCTCTGAATATCTGTGAGGCTCCATGAGAGCCCACTGTCAAGCTACTGATATTAAAGAAGCGCTTGTTGGGAGGTAACCCAATGTTATATTTATCTATTTCCCTTTGTTATTTTATGTTTTCTGTAGGTTGATGATCATGTGAAGTCACAAAATCAATTGAAAAAGCAAAAACAGAATGAAAAACAGAAAGAAAAATAGCACACCCTAGAGGAAAACTTGCTGGCTTTTAAACACCAGTGAAGACAGTAAATGGGCGTTTAACGCCCAGTCTGGCACCATTCTGGGCGTTTAACGCCAGAAAGGGGCACCAGACTGGCGTTTAACGCCAGGAATGGGCACCAAGCTGGCGTTAAACGCCAGGAATGGGCACCAAGCTGGCGTTAAACGCTAGAAATGGGCACCAGCTCGGCGTTTAACGCAAGGATTGGCAGAAGGAGCATTTTTGCTCGCTAATTGGTGCAGGGATGAATTATCCTTGACACCTCAGGATCTGTGGACCCCACAGGATCCCCACCTACCCCACCACTCTCTCTCTTCTTCACCCATTCACCAATCACCTCAACACCTCTTCCCCAAAAACCCCTCACCTATCAAATCCTACCATTCTCTTCACCACTCACATCCATCCTTCATAAAACCCCACCTACCTTACCATTCAAATTCAAACCACTTTTCCTCCCAAACCCACCCATCCATGACCGAACCCTATCCCTCTCTCCACCCCTATATAAACCCATCTTCACCCCTTCATTTCCACACAACCTAAACACTACTTCTTCCCCCTTAGTCGAAACACAAAGTCCCCTCCATCTCCTCTATTTCTTCTTCTTCTACTCTCTTCTTTCTTCTTTTGCTCAAGGACGAGCAAACCTTCTAAGTTTGGTGTGATAAAAGCATTGCTTTTTGTTTTTCCATAACCATTTATGGCACCTAAGGCCGGAGATACCTCTAGAAAGAGGAAAGGGAAGGCAAAAGCTTCCACCTCCGAGTCATGGAAGATGGAGAGATTCATCTCAAGGGTGCATCAAGACCACTTCTATGAAGTTGTGGCCAAGAAGAAGGTGATCCCTGAGGTCCCTTTCAAACTCAAAAAAGGGTGTCAACTTTGATCAAAGGTTGGACCAAGTCCTCATGGATACCACTAAGATAAGGGTGGAGCACCAAGAACATTCCATCCTCCTCTATGAAATTAGAGAAGATCAAAGAATCATGAGAGAGGAGCAACAAAGGCAAGGAAGAGACATTGAGGAGCATAAACACTCCATAAGATCTTTAAGAGGAAGAACAAGCTGCCATCAATAAGGTGGACCCGTTCTTTAATCTCCTTGTTCTTTATTTTTCTATTTTTCGAATTTTCATGCTTATGTTTATCTATGTTTGTGTCTTATGATCATTAGTGTCTTAGTGTCTATGCCTTAAAGTTATGAATGTCCTATGAATCCATCACCTTTCTTAAATGAAAAATGTTCTTAATTGAAAAAGAGAAGAATTGCATGAATTTTGAATTTTATAACAGATTAATTATTTTGATGTGGTGGCAATACTTTGACTTCTGAATGTATGCTTGAACAGTGCATATGTCTTTTGAATTTGTTGTTCATGAATGTTGGCTCTTGAAAGAATGATGAAAAAAGGAGACATGTTACTGAGGATCTGAAAAATCATAAAAATGATTCTTGAAGCAAGAAAAAGCATTGAATACAAAAAAAAAAAAAAAAAAAGAAAAAAAGAAAAAGAAAAAAATAATAATAAAGTCGTGATCCAAGGCAAAAAGAGTGTGCTTAAGAACCCTGGACACCTCTAATTGGGGACTCTAGCAAAGCTGAGTTACAATCTGAAAAGGTTCACCCAGTTATGTGTCTGTGGCATGTATGTATCCGGTGGTAATACTGGAAGACAGAGTGCTTTAGGCCACGGCCAAGACTCATAAAGTAGCTGTGTTCAAGAATCATCATACTTAACTAGGAGAATCAATAACACTATCTGGATTCTGATTTCCTATAGAAGCCAATCATTCTGAATTTCAAAGGATAGAGTGAGATGCCAAAACTGTTCAGAGGCAAAAAGCTAAAAGCCTCGCTCATCTAATTAATACTGATCTTCATAGATTTTTTAGAATTCATTGCATATTCTCTTCTCTTTATCTTATTTGATTTTCAGTTGCTTGGGGACAAGCAACAATTTAAGTTTGGTGTTGTGATGAGCGGATAATTTATACGCTTTTTGGCATTGTTTTTAGTATGTTTTTAGTATGTTTTAGTTAGTTTTTATTATATTTTTATTAGTTTTTAGTTAAAATTCACTTTTCTGGACTTTACTATGAGTTTGTGTGTTTTTCTGTGATTTCAGGTATTTTCTGGCTGAAATTGAGGGACCTGAGAAAAAATCTGATTCAGAGGCTAAAAAGGACTGCAGATGCTGTTGGATTCTGACCTCCCTGCACTCGAAGTGGATTTTCTTGAGCTACAGAAGCCCAATTGGCGTGCTCTCAATTGCGTTGGAAAGTAGACATCCTGGGCTTTCCAGCAATGTATAATAGTCCATACTTTTCCAGAGATTTGATGGCCCAAACAGGCGTTTCAAGTCAGCTCAAGAATTCTGGCGTTTAACGCCGGAACTGGCACAAGAATGGGAGTTAAACGCCCAAACTGGCCCAAAAGCTGGCGTTTAACTCCAAGAAAATTCTCTACACATGAAAGTTTCAATGCTCAGCCCAGCACACACCAAGTGGGCCCAGAAGTAGATTTTTATGTCATTTACTCATCTTTGTAAAGCCTAAGCTACTAGTTCTCTACAAATAGGACCTTTTGCTATTGTATTTACATCTTTTGATCACTTTAGATCTTAGGATCATCTTTGGACGTCTAGTTCTTAGATCATGGGGGCTGGCCTCTCGGCCATGCCTAGACCTTGTTCTTATGTATTTTCAACGGTGGAGTTTCTACACACCATAGATTAAGGTGTGGAGCTCTACTGTACCTCGAGTATTAATGCAATTACTATTGTTCTTCTATTCAATTCAGCTTATTCTTGTTCTAAGATATTCATTCGCACCCAAGAACATGATGAATGTGATGATTATGTGACGCTCATCATCATTCTCACTTATGAACGCGTGCCTGACAACCACTTCCGTTCTACAAGCAAACAAGGCTTGAATGTTTATCTCTTGGATTCCTTAATCAGAATCTTCGTGGTATAAGCTAGAATTGATGGTGGCATTCAAGAGAATCCGGAAGTCTAAACCTTGTCTGTGGTATTTTTAGTAGGATTCAAGGATTGAATGACTGTGACGAGCTTCAAACTCCTGAAGGCTGGGCGTTAGTGACAGACGCAAAAGAATCACTGGATTCTATTCCAACCTGATTGAGAACCGACAGATGATTAGCCGTGCTGTGACAGAGCGCGTTGAACATTTTCACTGAGAGGACGGGACTGTAGCCATTGACAACGGTGATGCCCAACATACAGCTTGCCATGGAAAGGAGTAAGAAGGATTGGATGAAGACAGTAGGAAAGCAGAGAGATGGAAGGGACAAAGCATCTCCATACGCTTATCTGAAAATCTCACCAATGAATTACATAAGTATCTCTATCTTTATTTTATGCTTTATTCATAAATCATCCATAACCATTTGAATTTGCCTGACTGAGATTTACAAGATGACCATAGCTTGCTTCATACCAACAATCTCCGTGGGATCGACCCTTACTCGCGTAAGGTTTATTACTTGGACGACCCAGTGCACTTGCTGGTTAGTTGTGCGAAGTTGTGATAAAGAGTTGAGATTGCAATTGAGCGTACCATGTTGATGGCGCCATTGATGATCACAATTTCGTGCACCAGCTAGTAATGTGGTAAAATGTAGAACAAATGGGATTAAAACGGCTCAAAGTGGCTAACAAAGGTAATTTAAAGGATATGCTTATTTGGGATAAGTGAGCTAAACAAATAATAGCCTCAATCATATGCATACATATAACACATTAACATTGGACATATAGGATAAAACAAAATTCAAATTACAATCATAAAGAAGTAAACACACAAGAATAAAATATTTATGGTTAAATATTGTAACCATGTATTTAGGCTCAAAGTCTCACAGGTTGTGTGTTCTTTAGCTCGAAAACCATGTTCCAATTACAACTTTAAACAAATTTAACATAAAGGTTTTGATTTAAATTAGTGAGAAAACAAAAAATTGGGTCTTAGAAGAGACTTATTGTCTTTTCAATCAAGTGGAACATGCATGCAATTAACCTATTACTATGCAATCTATCCTATTCTAAAGAAAAGAAAAACTAACTAAATATTCTATTTTATTGGTGTTAAGGAAGAGAAATTACCTCCGGAAGTCAGGTACTGACCGACCTCTCCACACTTAACGCTTTGCACTGTCTTCGGTGCCATCTGTCAGGAACAAAGGTTGGTTGGTAGCAGTATCGCCGCAGTCGAGACCGTCATGGCTCCCGGTGCTGGTAAAGGAAGTAGAGTCCGGAGTGTCTTGGTCTTTGTCAAGTCTGTGGTTGCCTGTGAGTAGCTCCTTGAGGTATTTGAATTGGCGTCGGTTACGGCGCTCTCGTAGCTTCGCTTTCTGGTCTTACCGGTCCAACCTCTCCAGTATTTGATGGAGCAGATGACTTGTTGAAAGTGCTTGTAGTGTTGAAGGGGTAATGTCTGCAGCTTGTTCTACGGACTGGCTGGTAGTGGCTGTTGGTGGCCTGAGATATTTCCTGTTAGGGACGTACTGATCATCCCGTGGAAGTATGGCTTTGGTGTCCCCAGCTCTGTAGGAGACTCCGGCTGCTGAGATAAGATCTGACACCAAGGTGGGGAAAGGTAAGTTACCCGCAATTCGTACGTGTCCCATGGTATTCTGGATGTGTCTTGGTAGGTTTAGAGGCTGGTCTGTAAGGATGCACCATAGTAGAATGGCCATGTCTGCAGTGAAGGAGGACTCATGAGTGCTCGGAAAGACGTAATGGGACATAATATATGCCCACACGCAAGCCTCCAAGGTAAGTGCAGAAGCCGATATTCCCTTAGGTCGGGAACGATGGTATCCATAAATCTATCTGTTGCTAGGTTGTGTGATAACGCTGAAAACATCGTCCCAGTCGAATTGGTATGTCTGGCACTTGAGTAAGGCTTCTTGTAATGCGTCCAATCCTTCTAGAGCAGGGGGAAGATCTAGAGCTCGTTGAATGACCTCTTCTGTAATGGGGACTTGCTTCTATCGGACATAGACAGACTGCAGGATTGGCAAGTGGAAATTGTAGTAGAATTCAACTACCCATGAAAGATTAACCTACCGTGGCTGTCTCTGTAGGAATACCCAGTGTCTTTGTTCAATTTGTGGCTCAACAAATTCAGCAATACGGGTCGGGAGGATAAGAAGGTATTCATTGTTGTAATTCCTTTCTGCGAGGATGGAGAACATCTGCTCGCAGTAGCGGTTGGGAAATCGCGTAGTGTCCTTTGCTGGGAAGGCTTTCTCTTTTTCATCGACCTTTATAATCCTCTTAATTCTTTTTGTTGAGGGCTTAACTATGGTTGAAGATGGCTTTGTCACTAATGCTCTTTTTGTTCCTCTCCTTGCTGGTGGTTTGGGAGTAGCTTTGTCTTTTCCTTTCTTGGTGGCCATCTTGAAAGGGAAAGAGTAAGGACGTTAAAACTTCAAGGGTTAGAGCAAGGAAGAGAACGGGAAAGGTGGTAATCAATGCACAATAAAGAAGAATGATGTTAACACATAGTCATGACTACATGTGAAAAGTCATCAATGGAAATATAGCAAGTGCATGTGATGACAGTGAAAGGCATGAGTAGCAGAGATCAAGCATTCAATGTCCAAGTTAGATTACCAAGTCTTTCAAACTAACAATATGTTTGTATGGACAATTATAAATAATTAATAAAACACTTAGCATGAAAGTAGGATAACATAAAAGTAGTGCATGACGCCATACGGGCTTTTTCACAAACACTTAGCATGCATGGTAAATAAGGTATTGAAAGTATTACATTGAACATGCAAGCAACCCTATAAAAATAATATATAATTGTCAAACAATTCTTGAACAATCCACAAGCAAAATATAGGAAATAATGACCCAAATAAATTTTCAACACCAATAAAAAGGGTTTAAAAAGAAAAAAAAAGAAAAAGAAAACATAGATAACAAAAGTAAAAAAAAGAAGAAAACATAAAAATAAGAATAAGAATAGAAAAGGAAAGAGGGAAGAAGAAAAGAAAAACTTGATAATGGTGGTGAAAAAGAGGAAGTAGAAAGTGAGAAAGAAGAAAGAAGGAAAAAGGAAGAAGGAGGAAGAAAGGAGAAAGAAATATGGAGGGAGAAGAAAAATTAGGATTTGGGGAAGAAAAAGATAAGATATTTTGGCTGATCTGGATATGTTGGGCGGCGCAGTCGACGCGGACGCGTGGGTCACGCTTTCGTGCGAATAACGCTTATATGAAGTGACGAGGATGCGTCGGTCATGCGGACGCGTGACATGATTTGTGCTAGTGGCACGAGAGCAGCCTTGCGTTCGCACAACTCTCTGTGTGAAACTCATTTTTCCAAATTTAAGGGTGACGCGTTCACGTGGTTATCGCGATCGCGTGAATGGCCATATTTTGAAAACAACGCGGACGCGTGAGCACGCGTTCGCGTGGTAGGGCTTGTGCTTCTAGCGCGAGTCCCGCCCAATTCCAGCTCAACTTACTGCCATACACCAATTTACGTCGATTTTATAGGGCCACGCGTTCGTGTGAGTGGCGCGGACGCGTGGGGAGGCTATGTTGCAAACGACGCGAACGCGTTTGTGACGCGGTCGCGTGAGCGAGTTTGTGCCAAATGGCGCCTCCAGCCACACTTTCGTGTGACTCTCTATTCAATCTTATTTTCTTCCCACACTTAGAAGAGTTATTGAAAAAGGGAATTAAGGAGAGGGAAAAGAACGATCATACCATGGTGGGTTGTCTCCCACCCAACACTTTGCTTTAACATCCTTAAGTTGGACGCTCCACTAGCTTAGTCTTCTGCTGTGGGTGGATCTTCCAAGAGGAAGATCTCTAGCTCCTTATTTTTTTCCATCTTCTCGCCATGAAATAACTTCAAGCGATGTCTATTGACCTTTATAAGTTCAGAGCTTGAAGGATGGCTCAAGTGAAAGACTCCATATGGCTCCACCTTCTCTACTCGATAGGGACCGTCCCATCCGGATCTCAGCTTGCCTGGCATGAGCCGCATTCTGGAGTTGTAAAGGAGGACTAAGTCCCCAGGTTGGAACTCTCTCCTCTTGATGTGCTTATCATGCACAGCCTTCATCTTTTCCTTGTAAAGCCTGGAGTTTTCATAAGCTTCTAGGCGAAGGTTCTCTAATTCTTGCAGTTGCAACTTCCGTTCAGCTCCGGCTTTCTCAAAGTCCATGTTGCATTCCTTTACCGCCCAGAAGGCTTTGTGTTCTAACTCAACTGGGAGATGACAGGCCTTTCCATAAACTAAGTGGAAAGGACTCATCCCGATTGGTGTCTTATATGCTGTCCTATATGCCCAAAGTGCATCTTGGAGCCTGGTGCTCCAGTCCTTTCTATGAGGCTTGACTATCTTTTACAGTATGCGCTTTATCTCTCTGTTAGACACTTCGGCTTGCCCATTAGTCTGGGGGTGATAGGCTGTTGATACTTTATGAATTATCCATGCCTCTTCAGTAATCCTGTTAGTCTCCTGTTACAAAAGTGAGCACCTTGATCGCTCACGATTGCTCATGGTGATCCAAAGTGACAAATAATATGGTTTCTAACAAAGGAAACAACAGTGTTAGCATCATCAATACGGGTCGGAATTGCTTCCACCCATTTAGAAACATAATCTATAGCTAATAGTATATAAAGGTGACCATTAGAATTTGGAAATGGACCCATGAAGTCAATGCCCCAAACATCAAAAATTTCATAGAAAAGCATAATTTGTTGAGACATTTCATCCCTCTTGGATATATTACCAAATCTTTGGCAAGGAGAACAAGATTTACAAAGGTTAGCAGCATCTTTAAAAAGAGTAGGCCACCAGAATCCACAGTCTAAAACTTTTCTAGCTATTCGTTGAGGGCCAAAATGTCCTCCACTCTCAGATGAGTGGCAGGCCTCTAAAATGGACTGGAATTCTGATTGAGGTACACACCGTCTAATTACCTGGTCAGCACCACACCTCCATAGATATGGATCATCCCATATATAATATTTGGACTCGCTTTTCAGCTTGTCTCTCTGATGCTTAGTAAAATCGGGAGGCAAAGTGTGGCTAACTAGATAATTAGCTACATGTGCATACCAAGGAACTACTTCAGCTACTGCCTGTAAGCTATCAAACGGGAAAGTATCATTGATAGGAATGGAGTCATTTTTAATGTGCTCAAGGCGACTCAAGTGGTCTGCCACTAAATTTTGGTTACTACTCCTATCTTTAATTTCTAAATCAAATTCTTACAGCAGTAGCATCCAATGTATTAGCCTTGGTTTAGACTCCTTTTTAGCTAATAAATATTTTAGAGCTACATGGTCTGAGTACACTACTACCTTAGTACCAAGTAAATAGGCTCAAAATTTATCCAGAGTGAAAACAATAGCTAGAAGCTCTTTTTCAGTTGTAGTGTAATTAGATTGAGCAGCATCTAAAGTCTTAGATGCATAAGAAATTACAAAAGGATCGTTACCTTCATGCTGAGCTAGTGTTGCTCCTACTGCATGATTGGAGGCATCACACATGATTTCAAATGGTTGACTCCAGTCTGGTCCCCTCACAATCGGAGCTTGAGTCAGGCCGGTCTTCAGCTTATCAAACGCTTGTTTGCAATCCTCACTGAACTTGAACTCAATATCTTTCTGCAGTAGTCTGAATAAGGGTAGTGCTACCTTACTAAAGTCCTTAACGAATCTCCTGTAAAAACCTGCATGGCCAAGGAACGAACGGACTTCCCTCACAGAGGAGGGGTAAGGTAAACTAGAAATAACATCCACCTTTGCTGGGTCTACAGAGATACCAGTATCAGAAACAACATGTCCTAGAATAATTCCTTGTTTCACCATAAAATGACACTTTTCAAAATTTAAAACAAGGTTTGAACTAACACAGCTGTCCAATACTCTAGATAAACTATCCAAGCAAAGGCTAAATGAATCACCATATACGCTAAAGTCATCCATAAAAACTTCCATACAGGTCTCAATGAGATCAGAGAAAAGACTCATCATACACCTTTGGAAAGTAGCTGGTGCATTGCATAAGCCAAAGGGCATTCTCTTATAAGCGTAGGTCCCAAAAGTACATGTAAAAGTAGTCTTTTCCTGATCTTTAGGAGCTATATGGATTTGAAAATAACCTGTATAAACCATCTAAAAAGTAGTAATGAGATTTACCTGACAAGCGATCAAGCATCTGATTAATGAATGGCAAGGGGTAATGATCCTTGCGAGTGGCTTGGTTGAGATGCCTGTAGTCAATGCAAACTCTCCATGAGTTCTGCATTCTGGTTGTCAGAAGTTCTCCCTGCTCATTTCTTATTGTTGTGACTCCAGACTTCTTGGTACCACTTGCACTGGGCTGACCCATTCGCTATATGAAATGGGGTAAATGATATCTGCTTCAAGTAGTCTGGTTACTTCCTTCTTGACAACTTCTAAGATGGTTGGATTCAATCTTCTCTGAGGTTGACAGACAGGCTTTGCTCCTTCTTCTAAGAATATTCTATGTTCACAAAGTTGAGGGCTGATGCCTACGATATCCACCAAGCTCCATCCAATTGCTTTCTTATGCGCCCTCAATACACTAAGCAGTTGTTCTTCTTGTTGGGAAGTGAGTTCCCTCATAATGATAACTGGAAACTTCTGCTTGTCCTCAAGGTAAGGATACTTGAGGTGTGGAGGAAGGGGCTTTAATTCTATTTTCTACTCATGGCTGGCTCTGGATCATCTGGGGCTGGTGAAGATGGTAACGAATCTTCAGTATGTTCAGAGGGTGTCCCCACACTAGGGTCTTGTTCCATGTGACTCTCTTCCATTTTTTCCTGGTGAGTTGCAGCTATAATTTCATCAATGATGTCGCATTGGAATATGGAGTGATCTTCCGGGGGATGTTTCATAGCTTCATCCAGATTGAAGCTCACTGTTTTGCCATCTACCTCAAAAGAATAGGTTCCCGAAAAGGCATCCAGCTTGAACTTCAAAGTCTTCAAAAACGGTCTTCCAAGCAAGATTGATGAAGGCTTTTTGATAAATGAATTTTTGCCGGTATAGAAATTATCAAGTAATCAAACACAAGAGTATTAGTCCCGAGTCATTCTTCCCTAGGAATGCTACAAGGATGCATGCTATTGGTTAAGTGATCTTTCGTGGCTTGAAGAGTGTGGCATAAAAGTGCTAATAAAAGAAAACAACAATCAATCAATATCCAAAGCCTTGGCTAAGGTTGAACATTGGAAGTTCCATCACTATAACTTCCTTCAAGTGTGATAACAAAGGAGTGTTGCTTTACTTAGTTAACCCCTAATCATAGAGGAAAGTCAAGTAAAAGTAACTAATTTGAGTCACAAATCCTAGTCTCACCCTAGGGAAGTCTAGCTTTAGTGCACTCTAGGTCAATTAGCAATTCTCAATTATTAATCAACAATTGACATCCATTATTCAAGTGTCTCCAATGACTCAACCACTAGGCCAAGTGAGGGGATGCTACTCCATACCTAAAGTTGGCATTTTCTCAAACATGTGGAGAGCAAGAATGAAAGACATAGTAAAATTGAGAAAAGGTTTAGAATCAAAGTAATTCAACACAAGAGATTAACAACAATCAACAATGAACAACAATGAAAATGAGATCTTCAATGAATTAATAGAATCCAAAATAACAAAGTTAAACCTAAGATCTGTAAGAATTGAACAATTACAAACACTAATTGAGATTAGAGAAGAGGATCTACAACATGAACAAAGTAAATTGAGTGTTGTAATAGATCTCACCAAGGAATGGTTGAGAAGTGAGAAAATGAAGATGAATCCTAGAGAGAGGTTGGAGTCTCTCTCTCTACAAATGTAACTAACTAAAAAAATCTAAGAAAAACTTGTGAAAATGAGTCTATGGATGTGAATGTGTGTCAATCCCCTTCAATCCTTGGTTCTTATATGCAATTTGGCGCCAAAGTTGGTTGCTGACACCTTCCAAAATCTCCAGGCACGTGTTGCAATAACAAAATCACGTGCGGACTATGACGCGTGCGCGCACGGTACGCGTGCGCGTCCCTAGCTTATTCTACAATGTGCGCGCGAGCGCCTTGTGCGCGTGCGTGTGCTTGGCCGGGATTAATTCTTTGGCTTTTTGTGCTTCTCTCCACTTGCATGCTTCCTTCCTTGCTCCTTTGATCCATGCCTAGCCTATTTCAACCTGAGATTACTAGCAAACACATCAAGGCATCTTATGGAATCAAGGATGAATTAGAATTCATCAAAATAAGGCTTAGAAAGCATGTTTTTACACTTAAGCACAAATACGGGAGAGATTACAAAACCATGCCAATTCATAGGTTAAATGCGAGAAAAGGTTATCAAAATACTCTAAATTCAATACAAGATAAACCCTAAAAATGGGGTTTATCACTTTCCTGAGTCATTTTAGGGCATCTCCAAGATATAGAAGTCAATGGGAAACGTGAGCCCCTTAATGCTTACTAACACATCTTCAGCAATTTCAACCACATAATAATGCTTTTATCTGCTAACACAAAACGAGCTGCCGACCTTTTTAAGGGAGGGAGCCTTAAAGCATTATATATAGACATGGGCATAATACTCATGCACACTCCTAAATCACACATACAGTAAAAAAATATCACACCTCCAATGGTACAATTAACCATACATGGGCCTGGATCGCTATATTTTTCAGGTATATTTTCCATTAAAGCAGATATAGAACTACCTAAAGGAATAGTTTCTAATTCATTAATTTTATCTTTATGTATGCACAATTCTTTTAGAAATTTTGCGTATTTAGGTACTTGCTGAATAACATAAAAAAGGGGAACGGTTACCTCAACCTTTTTTAAGATTTCTACCATTTTGGGATCAAGTTCCATCTGCTTTCTGAATTTCATAGCAAGGTGTGGAAATGGGATAGGAGTGGCGTCTCTTACAGCTTCAGCTTGCTGGGGTTCTGCATTCCTTGGTTGGGCTGCTTTTGCTTCCGCTATGCCTTGTGCTTCATCATCTTTTTCAACATCCTCTACCTCAACCCTGTCCTCAGCTGGGGCGTGTTCTAGCGGGCTTGGCTCCTCAGGAGTCCTCCCTTGTAGTGTGGTTCCAGACCTCAAGGTAATGGCATTGATGCCACCCTTGGGGTTGGGTAATGGTTGAGAGGGGATTCCACAAGAGCTCAAAGGCTGGTTGTTGGAGTTATTTAGTGATCCACTCTATGAGATAAGAGCTTGCAAGGTAGAGTTCAGACCATTAAGAGTAGAAGTAAGGTTATTTTTCATGGCCAGCTGTCTTCGATCAATAGACTCTAGTAACTCATCATTAGAAGATGAAGAGGGATAAGTTATCTGAGGGGTCTGCTGAGACGTTTGGGGCTGTCTTAGATGAGGTGTTCTGTAAGCTTGATTCTGATTCTGCTATTGATAGGTAGAATTCTGCTGATACCGGTTCTGCTGATTGTTGTTATTATTCCATTTCTGAATGCCTTGACTGTCTCTACCTCCTCTATTATAGTTGTCCCTCCAACCTTGGTTAGAATTGCCGCCTTATTGATAATATCTTTGATTTGGGCGGTCATAGAAGTAATGAGTTGCTGCCACAATGTTGTCTTCCTGTTGGAGCTGCGGACATTCATCAGTATAATGACTGTAGTCAACACAAATCCCGTATACTCTTTGTGGAACCAGCTGCTAGCTTTGCTGTGGTGGAGAAGGCTGAGCCTGCTGTGCTTGTTGTTGATTCAACTGCATCTGCTTCAGTAAGTTGGTCATTTCACATATGCTCTGGGTCAGAGCAGTGGTCTCCTTGCTAGAGGATACCTCTGCAATAGCTTTTGACCGGCTTTGTTTCTACCTGTGATTCCTAGTAGATTCAGCTAAGTCGCTGATCAATTGCCATGCCTCATCAGTAGTCTTGTACTTTTTCATAGACCCATTGCTAGAGACTTCCAATGTGGTCTTATCTTGAGGCTTCATGCCCTGTGTGAAGTAGCCGAGCGATACTATCTTATCAATCATATGGTGGGGACATGCTTTCAGAAGATTGTTGAAGTGCTCCTAATATTCATAGAGAGTCTCGGATTTGTGCTGAACAATCATGGAAATTTCTTTCCTCAGTCTATCAGTAACTTCAGTTGGAAAGAAATTTTCCAAAAATTCTCTTCTAAGCGTATCCCAATTAGAAACAGTTGCTCCGGGTTGAGTGTAGTACCACTCTCTTGCCTTTCCCTCAAGAAAGAATGGGAAGGCTTTTAACAGAAAAGAAATTTCATCAGCACCATCACGCTTAACAGTAGAACAAGCTGTCTGGAAATCCCTAAAGTGCTTGATAGGCTCTTGAGCAGGTAAGCTATGAAACTTGGGCATCAAGTTGTGTAGTTCAGTCTTTATTTCAAAATCTACAGCCACCGCTCGGTGACGCGCCTGATACGGCTGCAGTGTGAAATCTGGGGGTCCAGCTTCCTGGATAGTAACTCTCCTAGGTGCTACCATGTTATCTGCACGTGAATCAACTGAATCAGTAGTAGAGGAGTGACGTGAGCGGAAATTGGCAGATTAAGAATTAATTAGGAAAATGGCGTTGTGGGTACAGTTCTTAACCGGCAAAAATCCACTTGTCAATTTAGAAAAAGGGTTGTCACAAATTTTAGAAATAAAATACTGGGAGTATGAGTTCCAGGTCGTCTCCCAACGAGTTACAGGAATATGTGCTATTTTATTAATCAGAGGTTTTCAAAAGGGGTTTTGAATTTGATGAACAGAAAATTAAATTAGAGAATTTATATGATTTAAATAAAATCTTGACTGGGAGAAGATTAATTGGAAGTTCTATCCTTGTTAAAATTTTATCAAGAGCAATTAATAATTAGTCATTGTTTACATTTAGTTAACCCTCAACGAATGAAGGAAAGTCAAATTAAAAGTCAACTTCTATTTACAAGTCCTAATCCTCTCCCTTGAGAAGGATTAGAGTTAGTGACTAACATGTCAACCAACAATGAACCAATTACAATTGAACTATTGAGTATTCTAACTCAAGGTTCTCCTTTTAATCAACTCCCAATCAAGTTGGGGGACTACTCCATCATCATAATTGTAGACTTCACAAAATCAATAGGGGAAATAAGAAGAGACGTAATAAATAATGATGAAAGAGATTAATTAAAAGTAAAAATAGTTTTGCATTAATAAATTATGAAAATAATCCAATATCAACTCTTGACAGATTGAGAATATGGAAGAGTAAATAAAAAGTAAATAACAAACTATATTGACCAGTACCGGAGGTAGACTCTTCTCAAAAGCTAAAGCAAAAAATTTTCAAATCCTAATTTATGAATGTCAAAAGAGAGAAACCTAGGGGAGAAGTAAAATCAGATCTAAAAACTTGAAATTATGCGGAATGAATTGTTATTGTTGCCTCTGCATGTTCCCTGGCTCTAATCTGTATTTCTGGGCCGAAAATAGGGTTGAAATGTGGCCCAGAATCTGTGCCAGCGACTTCTGTAATTCTGCAGATCGCGCACGTCATGCAGCCGCGTCGTCCACGCGTTCGCGTCACTCATCATTTTTCCTATCACACGTGCGCGTTGTCCACGCATTCGCGTCATTCGTGCAGCTTCCAATCCACGCGGTCGCGTCAGGCACGCGAGCGCATCACTGTGATTTCTCCCATTTCGTGCGGTCGCGTGAGCCATGCGACCGCGTGACTTCTCGCTGGTCATCTCCTCAATTCCTTGTGTTCCTTCCACTTTTGCACGCTTCCTCTTTATTCCTTACGCCATTCCTGCCCTATGAAGTCTGAAACACTTAACACACAGATCACGGCATCGAATGGTACGAAGGAAAATAAAAATATACAACTAAAAGGTCTCTAGGAAGCAAGTTTCCAATCTTAGAATATTTTTAGGAAGGAATGGTAAATACATGCAAATCATATGAATAAGTGGGCGAAGACTTGATAAAACCACACAATTAAACACAATATGAATCGTAAAATAGCGGTTTATCAACCTCCCCATACTTAAACATTAGCATGTCCTCATGCTAAATTGAAGGAGATAAATATGAGTGAATAGGGACATGTAAGACTCATGCAATGCAATACAACCTATATACATATGAATGCAGCTATATGATTTTGTCTTTATGATTAAAAATAGATAAGTTCTCTAAGACAAAACATTGGCAGATTTCACTAATTCAAATCATATTGTAAGAAGGTAAATTTGTAAGAAGATAGCTCGTGAAAGCAGGGAATATAGGACCGAGCATTGAACCCTTACTGTTGGTGTGTGTGCACTCTAATCATCTCTAGTATATGGGGTAATCACTCTATCCTTCTCTAATCATGCTTTCAACAATTTTGTTTTTCACCTAACCAATCAACAATTTTAAAATGCCAACGCAAACATCATGAGGTCTTTTCATGGTTGTAACGGGGCTAAGGTAAGGTGAGGGAACATATATGGCTAAGTGAGCTTATATATTGAATCTTTAATTAGCCTAAGCTCTCACCTAACATACATATATTCTATATAATTTCAACATTCATCTTAGTTACCCAAAATCTCCTTTTCACATTCCATACTCATGCATCAACCTTTATTTTAATTTTATCACATGTGCATTGATTATTAAACTCTGACTTATCATTGGGGTGATTTTGTCCCCATATTCACTAAAGTAAAGGAAAAATTTTTTTTATCAATGCACATAGATTTGTAATTTTTCTTTTATGGTTTCACATGAATAGGTACCCAAATTCCCTTTATTTTATCATGACATATTTTCCTATTACCCTTTATTCCCATAATTTTCCCATACTCAGTTAACACACAAATTCTATCTTAAGCTAACCAAAGATTCAATTGGGATTTTCAATTGTTTTTCTGCTTAAGCCTAGTAATGTGGTAAAATATAGAACAAATGAGATTAAAAATGGCTCAAAGTGGTTAACAAAGGTAATTAAAAAGGTTGGCTTATTTGGGATACGTGAGCTAAACAAATAATGGCCTCAATCATATGCATGCACATAACACATTAACATTGGACATATAGGATAAAACAAAATTCAGATTACAATCATAGAGAAGAAAACACACGAGAAATAAATATGTTTATGGTTAAATAGTGTAACCATGTATTTAGGCTCAAAGTCTCACGGATTATGTGTTCTTTTAGCTCAAAAATCCTGTTCCAATTTCAACTTCAAATGAATCTAACATAAGTGTTTTGATTTAAATTAGTGAAATTTTCAAAAAATATATGGTCTTAAAAGAAACTTATTATCTTTTCAATCAGGTAGAACATGCATGCAATTAACCTACTACTATGCAATTTATCCTATTCTAAAGAAAAAGAAATTGGTGTTAGGGGGAAAGAATTACCTCCGAAAGTCAGGTACTGACCGACCTCCCCACACTTAAGGCTTTGCACCGTCCTCGGTGCCATCTTTCAGGAACAAGGGTGGGCTGGTGGCAGTATCTCCACCGTCAGGGCCGTCATGGCTCCCTGTGCTGGTAATGAAAGTAGAGTCCGGAGTGCTTGGGTCCATATCAGGTCTGTGGTTGCCTGTGAGTAGCTCCTTAAGGTATTTGAAATAGCGGTGGTTACGACGCTCTCGTAGCTTCACTTTCTGGTCTTGCCGGTCTAACCTCTCCAGTATTTGATGTAGCAGCTGACTAGTAGAAGGTGGAATGTCTGCAACATGTTCTGCGGACTGGCTGGTAGTGGCTAGTGGTGGCCTGAGATATCTCCCATTAGGGACGTATTGATCATCCCGTGGAAGTATGGCTTTGGTGTCCCCAGCTCTGTAGGAGACTCCGGCTGCTGAGACAAGATCAGAGACCAAGCCAGGGAATGGTAGGTTGCCTGTGATTTGCATGTGTCCCATAGCATTCTGGATGTGTCTTGGTAGATTTAGAGGCTGGTCTGTGAGGATGCACCATAGTAGAACGGCCATGTCTGCAGTGAAGGAGGACTTATGAGTGCTCGGAAAGACGTAATGGGACATAATCTGTGCCCATACGTGAGCCTCTAAGGTTAGTGCAGAAGCCGATATTCCCTTAGCACGGGAACGATGGTACCCAGAAATCCATTTGCTGCCAGGTTGCGCGATAACTCTGAGAACAGCGTCCTAGTCAAATTTGTACGCCTGGCGCTTGAGTGCGGCTTCTTGAAATGCGTCCAATCCTTCTGGAGCAGGGGGAAGATCTAAGGCTCGTTGAATGGCCTCTTCTGTAATGGGAACTTGCTTCTGACGGACATAAACAGACTGTAGGGTAGGTAGGTGGAAATTGGAGTAGAACTCAACTACCCAAGAAAGATTAACCTGTCGTGGCTGTCTCTATAGGAATCCCGAAGCAGGATTGACGAAGGTCTTCTTGAGTCATTTTGGGGCATCTCCAGGATATAAAAGTCAATGGAAAACGTGAGCTCCTTAATGCTCGCTAATACATCTTCAGCAATTCCAACCACTGTGATAATGCTTTTATCTGCTAACACAAAACGAGCTGCCGACCTTTTTAAGGGAGGGAGCCTTAAAGCATTATATATAGACAAGGGCATAATACCCACGCATGCTCCTAAATCACACATACTATCAGAAAATATCACACCTCCAATGGTACAGTTAACCATGCATGGGCCTGGGTCACTACATTTTTCAGGTATATTTCCCATTAAAGCAGATATAGAACTACCTAAAGGAATAGTTTCTAATTCATTAATTTTATCTTTATGTATGCACAACTCTTTTAGAAACTTTGTGCATTTAGGCACTTGCTGAATAACATCAAAAAGGGGAACATTTACCTCAACCTTTTTGAAGATCTCTACCATTTTGGGATCAAGTTCCATCTACTTTTTGGGCTTCTTAGCAAGGTGTGGAAATGGAATAGGAGTGACGTCTTTTAGAGCTTCAACTTGCTGGGGTTCCGCACTCCTTGGTTGGGCTGCTTCTGTTTCAGCCATGCCTTGTGCTTCATCTTCTTCTTCAACATCCTCTACCTCAACCGTGTCCGCAGCTAGGGTGTGTTCTGCTGGGCTTGATTCCTCTAGATTCCTCTCTTGCAGTGTGGTTCCAGATCTCAGGGTAAGGGCATTGATGCCACCCTTAGGGTTGAGTAATGGTTGAGAGGGGAGTCCACCAGAGCTTGAGGACTGGTTGTTAGAGTTATTCAGTGATCCAATCTGTGAGACAAGGGCTTGCAAGGTAGAGTTCAGACCATTTAAAGTAGAAGTAAGGTTGTTTTCCATGGCCTGCTGTCTCCGATCAATAGATTGTAGTAACTCGTTATTAGGAGATGAAGAGGCATAAGTGATCTGAGGGGTCTGCTTAGATGCTTAAGGCTGCCTTAGATGAGGTGCTCTGTAGGCCCGATTTTGATTTTGTTGCCTAAAGTTGTTATTGTTATTCCACCTCTAGTTTCCATTGTTATCTCTGCCTCCTCTGTTATGATTGTCCCTCTAACCCTGGTTAGAATTATCTCTCTAGCCTTGGTTGGAGTTATCCTGCCATCCATGGTTGTAGCCGCCACCTTGATTGTACCCTTGATTGGGGCGGTCATAGAAGTTGTGGGTGGCTGCCACAGTTTGGTCTTCCTGTTGGAGTTGCGGACACTCATCAGTATAATGACTGTAATCAGCACAGATCCCGCATACTCTTTGTAGAACGAACTGTTGGCTGTGCTGTGGTGGAGAAGGCTGAACTTGCTGAGCTTGTTGTTTACTTAGTTGCATCTGCTTCAGTAAGTTGGTCATTTCACATAAGCTCTGTGTTATAGCAGCAGTCTCTTTGCTAGAGGATACCTCTCCAACAGCTCTTGACCGACTTTGTTTCTGCCTGTGATTCCTAGTAGATTCAGCTAAGTCGCTAATCAATTGCCATGCCTCTTCCGTAGTCTTGTACTTTTTTATAGACCCATTGGTAGCACCTTCCAATGTGGTCTTATCCTGAGATTTCATGCCCTGTGTAATGTAGCCGAGCAACACTATCTTGTCAATCATATGGTGGGGACATGCTTCCAGAAGATTATTGAAGCGCTCCCAATATTCGTAAAGAGTCTCAGATTCGTCCTGAACGATCATGGAAATGTATTTCCTCAGTTTATCGGTAACCTCAGCTGGAAAGAATTTCTCCAAAAATTCCCATCAAAGCGTATCCCAGTTAGAAAAAGTTGCTCCAGGTTGAGTGTAATACCACTCTTTTGCCTTCCCCTCAAGAGAGAATGGGAAAGCCTTTAGCAGAATAGAAGTTTCGTCAGTACCATCACACTTAACAGTATAACAAGCTGTCTGAAAATTCCTAAGGTGCTTGATAGTCTCTTGAGCAGGTAAGCCATGAAACTTAGGCATCAAGTTGAGTAGTGCAGTTTTTATTTCAAAGTCCACAGCCACTGCTGGGTGGCGTGCCTAGAATGGCTGTAGTGTAAAATCAGGGGCTCCAGCCTCTTGGATAGTGACTCTCCTAGGTGTTGCCATGTCACCTGCACGTAAATCAACTGGATCCGTAGAGGGGGAGCTTGTTTCTCCCTTAGATGACATTTTAGATTCGTCCTCGGAGAGGACTAGCCGACGCTGAGCTTGCCTTATACGTGAAATAGTTCTTTCAATCTCAGGGTCAAGTACTGGCAAGCTTGGATAAGGAAGTGAACGCGTCATTTAATGAAAGAAACGTGCAGCTCATAGTAACAAAATAAAAAAAGAAAAATACAATTAAATAAATTCCAATCAATAAATTAGCACACTATTGCAACTCCCCGGCAACGGTGCCAAAAATTGACGTGAGCGGAAATTGGCAGATTAAGAATTAATTAGGAAAATGGCGTTGTGAGTACAGTTCTTAACCGGCAAAAATATACTTGTCAATTTAGAAAAAGGGTTGTCACAAATTTTAGAAATAAAATACTGGGAGTATGAGTCCCAGGTCGTCTCCCAACGAGTTGCAGGAAGATGTGCTATTTTATTAATCAGAGGTTTTCAAAAGGGGTTTTGAATTTGATGAATAGAAAATTAAATTAGAGAATTTATATGATTTAAATAAAATCTTGACTGGGAGAAGATTAATTGGAAGTTCTATTCTTGTTAAAATTTTATCAAGAGCAATTAATAATTAGACATTGTTTACATTTAGTTAACCCTCAACAATGAAGAAAAGTCAAATTAAAAGTCAACTTCTATTCACAAGTCCTAATCCTCTCCCTTGGGAAGGATAAGAGTTAGTAACTAACAAGTCAACCAACAATGAACCAGTTACAATTGAACTCTTGAGTATTCTAACTCAAGGTTCTCCTTTTAATCAACTCCCAATCAAGATGGGGGACTTCTCCATCATCATAATTGTAGACTTCACAAAATTAATAGGGGAAATAAGAAGAGACGTAATAAATAACGATGAAAGAGATTAATTAAAAGTAAAAATAGTTTTGCATTAATAAACTATGAAAATAATCCAATATCAACTCTTGACAGATTGAGAATATGGAAGAGTAAATGAAAAGTAAATAACAAACTATATTGTCCAGTACCAGACGTAAACTCTTCTCAAAAGCTAAAGCAAAAAATCTTCAAATCCTAATTTATGAATGTAAAAAGAGAGAAACCTAGGGGAGAAGTAAAATCAGATCTAAAAACTTGAAATTATGCGGAATGAATTATTGTTGTTGCCTTTGCATGTTCCCTAGCTCTAATCTGTATTTCTGGGCTGAAAATAGGGTTGAAATGTGGCCCAGAATCTGTGCCTGCGAATTCTGTAATTCTGTTGATCGCGCACATCACGCGGCCGCGTCGTCTACGCATTCGTGTCACTCAATGTTTTTCGTACTACGCGTGTGCGTCGTCCACGCATTCACGTCGTTCGTGCAGCTTCCAATCCGCGCGGACGTGTCAGGCACGTGAGCGCATCGCTGTGATTTCTCCCATTTTGCGCGGTCGCGTTAGCCATGCGACCGCATGACTTCTCGCTGGTCATCTCCTCAATTCCTTGTGTTCCTTCCACTTTTGCACGCTTCCTCTTTATTCCTTACGCCATTCCTACCCTATGAAGCCTGAAACACTTAACACACAGATCACGACATCGAATGGTACAAAGGAAAATAAAAATATACAACTAAAAGGTCTCTAGGAAGCAAGTTTCCAATCATAGAATATTTTTAGGAAGGAATTGTAAATACATGCAAATCATATGAATAAGTGGGCGAAGACTTGATAAAACCACATAATTAAACACAATATGAATCGTAAAATAGCGGTTTATCAAGGAGCTTGTTTCTTCCTCAAATGGCGGCTCAGATTCGCCCTCAGGTGAGACTGGTGAATTGATGTTAGTCACTTCACCACCCTCAGAGGCTAGCCGACGTCGAGCTTGCCTAATACGTGAAATAGTTCTCTCAATTTCGGGATCAAAAGCGGCTAAGCTCGAATCAGGCAATGAACGAGTCATTCAATGGAAGAGACATATAGCTCATGGTAACAAAAACAAAATAAAATAAAATGCAAATAAATAAATTCCAATCAATAAATTAGCACTCTATTGCAACTCCCCGGCAACGGCGCCAAAAATTGACATGGCAGAAATCGGTAGATTAAGAATTATTAAGAAAAATAGCATTGCAAGTACAGCTCTTAACCAGCAAAAATCCACTTGTCAATTTAGAAAACAGTTGTCACGAATTTTAGAAATAAAATACTGGGAGTATGAGTCCCAGGTCGTCTCCCAACGAGTTGCAGACAGATGTGCTATTATATTAATTAGAGGTTTTCCAAAATAGTTTTGAGTTTGATAAACAAGAAATTAAATTAGAGAATTTATGTAATTTAAATAAAAACCTTGATTGGAAGAAGATCAATTGGAAGTTCTATCCTTGTTGGATTTTTCTCAAGATCAATTGGTAATTGGTAGTTATTTCCACTTAGTTATCCTTTACTAAATAAAGGAAAGTCAAGTAAGTTGGAAGTCAACTTCTATTCACAAGTCCTAATCCTCTCCCTTGGGAAGGATTAACGTTAGTGACTAGAGATTCAACCAACGATAAACCCAATTACAAATTGACTCTTGAGTATTCCAACTCAAGGTTCTCCTTTTAATCAACTCCCAATCAAGTTGGGAAACTACTCCATGATCATAAATATAGACTTCACAAAATAAAAAGGGAAAATAAAAAGAGACATGATAAAGAATAATCGAAAAGATCAATTAAAAATAAAAATAGTTCTTGTATTAATAAACTTTAAAAATAATCCAATTGTAACTCTGAATAAATTAAGGATATGAAAGAGTAAGCGAAAAGTAAGTAAATAAAATAGAACGACTAGTTCCGGAGGTAGACTCTTCTCAATAACCAAAGCAAAATCTTCAAATCCTAAATTATGAGTGTAAAAGAAAACATAGGGGAGGAGTAAAAAATCATATCTAAAACTAAAATTATGCGGAATGTATAATTCTCCCAGTCTCTGCATGTTCCCTGGCTCTAATCTGCATTTTTGGGCCGAAAGCTGGGTTAAAATGCAGACCAGAATCCATGCCAGCGATTTCTGTAAATTTTGCAGATCGCGCATGTCACGCGTACGCGTCGTCCACGCGTGCGCGTCAATCAGCATTTTTTCTTGCCACGCGTACGCATCGTCCACGCGTTCGCGTCACTCGTGCAACTTCCAATCCACGTGTTCATGTCAGGCATGCAAGCGCATCACTGCGATTTCCTCTATTTCGCGCGGTCGTGTGAGCCATGCGCCCGTGTCAAGATCAAATGCATTTAACAGAGTATGCCAAAGGCTTTGAGCACCACTATCTAGGAGTAACTTAAAGGAAAATCAGAACTTAAAGAGAGTTCCCCAGTTATGTGCTTGTGATGTTTTTGTGTCAGTGAAGCTTGAGACAAAACATTTAAAGTCACGGCTAGGCTCAAGGTGCAAAGCACCAAAGAAAAGAGAATCAAAGGAAATTTGCTATGTTCAAGGATTAAATTGAAGTAGAAAAGATTAGAGAATTCATAATATTATCTGGATTCTAATTCCGAATGACAGTGACATCCTTCTGATTCAAAGGAGAGTGAGATACCAAAACTATTCAGGATTGCAGTTGTAAACCCCACTATAAGAAGAGACATGAGCTTAATCGAACTCTCATTCTCATGCAAATTCACATCCTAAGCCTATATTAGTTTGGTTGCTTGAGGACAAGTGGTGCACGAAATTGTGATCATCAACAATGGTGCCAATAGACTTGGAGCTCTCAAACGTGAATCACACTTTGTCACAACTTCGCACAATTAACCAGCAAGTGCACTGGGTCGTCCAAATAATACCTTACGTGAGTAAGGGTCGATCCCACGGAGATTGTTGGTATGAAGAAAGCTATGGTCATCTTGTAAATCTCAGTTAGGCGGATTCAAATGGTTATAATAATTTTCAAAAATAAAGATAAATAAAGCATAAAATATAGAGATACTTATATAATTCATTGGTAGGAATTTCAGATAAGTGTATGGAGATGCTGTGTTCCTTCTGAATCTCTGTTTCCTACTGCTTTCATCCAATCATTCTTACTCCTTTCTATGGCAAGTTGTATGTAGGGCGTCACCGTTGTCAATGGCTACTTCCCATCCTCTCAGGAAAAATGGTCCAAATGCTCTGTCACAGCACGGCTAATCATCTGTCGGTTCTCGATCATGTCAGAATAGAATCCAGTGATTCTTTTGCGTCTGTCACTACGCCCAACACTCGCAAGTTTGAAGCTCGTCATAGTCATTCAATCCTTGAATCCTACTCAGAATACCACAGACAAGGTTTAGACTTTCCGGATTCTCAAGAATGCTGCCAATGGGTTCTAGCTTATACCACGAAGATTCTGATTAAGGAATCCAAGAGATATGCTCTCGATCTAAGGTAGAACGGAAGTGGTTGTCAAGGACGCATTCATAAGGACGGATGATGATGAGTGTCACAGATCATCACATCCATCATGTTGAAGTGCAACGAATATTTTAGAATAAGAATAAGCTGAATTGAATAGAAGAATAATAGTAATTGCATTAATACTCGAGGAACAGCAGAGCTCCACACCTTAATCTATGGTGTGTAGAAACTCCACCGTACATAAGTGATGAAGGTCCAGGCATGGCTGAATGGCCAGCCCCTAAACGTGATCAAGAGATTAATCAAAGACTAATTCCAAGATAAGACCCCGATAAAAATACAATAGTAAAAAGTCCTATTTATACTAGACTAGCTACTAGGGTTTACAGAAATAAGTCTAAGTGCGGAAATCCACTTCCGGGGCCCACTTTGGTGTGTGCTTGGGCTGAGCTTGAGCTTTACACATGCAGAGGCTTCTCTGGGGGTTAAACACCAAGTTGTAACATGTTTTTGGCGTTTAACTCTGGTTTGTGACGTGTTTCTGGCGTTTTACTCCAGAATGCAACATAGAACTGGCGTTGAACGCCAGTTTGCGTCATCTAAACTCGAATAAAGTATAAACTATTATATATTGCTGGAAAGCCCTAGATGTCTACTTTCCAAAGAAGTTGAGAGCACGCCATTTGGATTTCTGTAGCTTCATAAAATTTATTTCGAGTGCAGGGAAGTCAGAATCCAACAACATCAGCAGTCCTTTTTCAGCCTGAATCAGATTTTTGCTCAGGTCCCTCAATTTTAGCCAGAAAATACCTAAAATCACAGAAAAACACACAAACTCATAGTAAAGTCCAGAAATGTGAATTTTGCATAAAAACTAATAAAAACATCCCTAAAAGTAGCTAGATCCTACTAAAAGCTACCTAAAAATAATGCCAAAAAGCGTATAAATTATCCGCTCATCACAACACCAAACTTAAATTGTTGCTTGTCCCTAAGCAACCGAAAATCAAATAGGATAAAAAGAAGAGAATATACTATAAATCTCAAAATATCAATGAAGCTTAGTTCTAATTAGATGAGCGGGACTAGTAGCTTTTTGCTTCTGAATAGTTTTGGCATCTCACTTTATCCCTTGAAGTTTAGAATGATTAGCATCTATAGAAACTCAGAGTTCAGATAGTGTTATTAATTCTCCTAGTTAAGTATGTTGATTCTTGAACACAACTACTTTTATGAGTCTTGGCCGTGGCCCTAAGCACTTTGTTTTCCAGTATTACCACCGGATACATAAATGCCACAGACACATGACTGGGTGAACCTTTTTAGATTGTGACTCAGCTTTGCTAAAGTCCCTAGTTAGAGGTGTCCAGAGCTCTTAAGCACACTCTTTTTGCTTTAGATCACGACTTTAACCACTCAGTCTCAAGCTTTTCACTTGGACTTGCATGCCACAAGCACATGGTTAGGGACAGCTTGATTTAGCTGCTTAAGCCTGGATTTTATTTCCTTGGGCCCTCCTATCAATTGATGCTCAAAGCCTTAGATCCTTTTTACCCTTGCCTTTTGGTTTTAAGGGCTATTGGCTTTTTCTGCTTCCTTTTTTTTCGCAATATTTTTTTTTTGCAAGCTTTATTCTTCACTGCTTTTTCTTGCTTCAAGAATCAATTTTATGATTTTTCAGATCATCAATAACATTTCTCTTTTTCATCATTCTTTCAAGAGCCAACAATTTTAACATTCATAAACAACAAGATAAAAAATATGCACTGTTCAAGCATTCATTCAGAAAACAAAAAGTATTGTCACCACATCAATATAATTAAACTAATTTCAAGGATGAATTCGAAACTCATGTACTTTTTGTTCTTTTGTATTAAAAACATTTTTCATTTAAGAAAGGTGAAGGATTCATGGAATTATTCATAGCCTTAAGACATAGACACTAGACACTAATGATTATGTAATAAAGACACAAACATAGACAAACATGAAGCTCAAAAACTGAAAAACAGAGAGATAAGAACAAGGAAGTTAAGGAATGAGTCCACCTTAGTGATGGTGGCACCTTCTCCTTGAAGGACCAATGGTGCCCTTGAGCTCCTCTATGTCTCTTCCTTGCCTTTGTTTCTCCTCCCTCATAGCTCTTTGATCTTCTCTAATCTCATTGAGAATGATGGAGTGTTCTTGGTGGTCCACCCTTAATTGGTTCATGTCATGACTCAATCCTTCTAGATAAGTCTTGAGTTGTTCCCAATAGTTGTTTGGAGGAAAATGCATCCCTTGAGGCATCTCAGGGGTTTCTTGATGATGAGCTTCCTCATGCATCTCTTGAGATCCATGAATAGGCTATCTTGTTTGCTCCATCCTTTTCTTAGTGATGGGCTTGTCCTATTCAATGAGGATGTCTCCTTCTATGACAACTCCAGCTAAGTAGCATAGATGGCAAATGAGATGAGGAAAAGCTAGCCTTGCCAAGGTGGAGGGCTTTTCGGCTACTTTGTAGAGTTCTAGAGAGATGACTTCATAAACTTCTACTTCCTCTCCAATCATGATGCTATGGATCATGATGGCCCGATCCACAGTTACTTCGGATCGGTTGCTAGTGGGGATGATGGAGCGTTGGATGAACTCCAACCATCCTCTAGCCACAGGCTTAAGGTCCAGTCTTCTCAATTGAACTGGCTTGCCTTTAGAGTCTCTTTTCCATTGAGCTCCTTCCACACATATGTCCATGAGGACTTGGTCTAACCTTTGATCAAAGTTGACCCTTCTAGTGTAGGGGTGTGCGTCTTCTTGTATCATAGGCAAGTTGAATGCCAACCTTACATTTTCCGGACTGAAATCTAAGCATTTCCCCCGAACCATTGTAAGATAATTCTTTGGATTCGGGTTCATACTTTGATCATGGTTCCTAGTGATCCATGCATTGGCATAGAACTCTTGAACCATTAAGATTCTGACTTGTTGAATGGGGTTGGTAAGAACTTCCCAACCTCTTCTTTGGATCTCACGTCGGATCTCCGGATACTCATTTTTCTTGAGCATGAAAGGGACCTCAGGGATCACCTTCTTCTTGGCCACAACTTCATAGAAGTGGTCTTGATGGGCTTTTGAGATGAATCTCTCCATCTCCCATGACTCGTAGGTGGAAGCTTTTGTCTTCCCTTTCCTCTTTCTAGAGGTTTCTCTGGCCTTAGGTGCTATAAATGGTTATGGAAAAACAAAAAAGCTATGCTTTTACCACACCAAACTTAGAATGTTGCTCGTCCTCAAGCAAAAGAAGAAATAATAGATGAAGAAGAAGAAGATATGGAGGAGAGGGAGAGAGATGTGTATTCGGCCAAGGGAGATAAGAGAGGGTAGTGATGTGTGAAAATGAAGAAGGATAGAGGGGTTTATATAGTGGAGGGAGAGGGGTTAGGGTTCGGTCATTTAGGGTGGGTTTGGGTGGGAAAGAGATTTTGAATTTGAAAGTAGGTGGGGTTTATGGGGAAGAGTGGATGGATGTGAGTAGTGAAGAGGTGATGGGAAATAGTGATTGAGGTGATTGGTGAATGATGTTTGGGAAAGAGTATTATGAAAAGGTGTGAGAGAGAGGGAGAAGGTAGGTGGGGATCCTGTGGGGTCCACAGATCCTGAGGTGTCAAGGATTTCTCATCCCTGCACCCTTTAGGCGTGTAAAATGCCCTTTGTATGCAATCTGGGCATTTAACGCCAGACTGTGGCATGTTTCTGGCGTTAAATGCCACCTCCATGCTTGTTTTGGGTGTTCAACGCCAATCTGCAGCATGTTTCTGGCGTTGAACGCCACTTCCATGCTTGTTTCTGGCATTCAACGCCAGCTTCGTGCTCTGTTCTGGCGTTGAACGCCAGCCAGATGCTGCTTACTGGCGTTTAAACGCCAGTAAGATCTTCCTCCAAGGTGTGCTGTTTCTTCTGCTATTTTTTATTCTATTTTTAATTTTTGCAATTGTTTTGTGACTCCACATGATCATAAACCTAATAAAACATAAAAGAACAATAGAAATATAGATAAATAAAAATTGGGTTGCCTCCTAATAAGTGCTTCTTTAATGTCAATAGCTTGACAGTGAGCTCTCATGGAGCTTCACAGATGTTCAGAGTATTGTTGGAACCTCCCAGCACCAAACTTAGAGTTTGAATGTGGGGGTTCAACACCAAACTTAGAGTTAGGTTGTGGCCTCCCAACACCAAACTTAGAGTTTGTTTGTGGGGGCTTTGTTTGACTCTGTATTGAGAGAAGCTTATCGTGCCTCTTTTCCATGTTTACAGAAGGATAACCTTGAGCTTTAAACACAAGGTAGTCCTCATTCAATTGAAGGACCAGTTCACCTCTATCAACATCAATCACAGCTTTTGCTGTGGCTAGGAAGGGTCTTCCAAGAATGATGGATTCATTCTCATTCTTTCCAGTGTCTAAGATTATGAAATCAGCAGGGATGTAAAGGCCTTTAACCTTTACCAACACGTCCTCTACCGATCCATAAGCTTGTTTTATTGACTTGTCTGCCATCTCTAATGAGATTCTTGCAACTTGTACCTCAAGGATCCCTAGTTTCTCCATTACAGAGAGTGGCATAAGATTTATACCTGACCCCAGGTCACATAGAACCTTCTCAAAGGTCATGGTGCCTATGGTACAGGATATTAAGAATTTACCAGGATCTTATTTCTTTTGAGGTAGAGTTTGCTGAACCTATGTATCTAGTTCACTAATGAGCAAGGGAGGTTCATCTCTCCAAGTTTCATTACCAAACAACTTGGCATTCAGCTTCATGATGGCTCCTAGATATTGAGCAACTTGCTCTTCAGTTACATCTTCATCCTCTTCAGAGGAAGAATAGTTCTCAGAGCTCATGAATGGTAGAAGGAGGTTTAATGGAATCTCTATGGTCTCTATATGAGCCTCAGATTCTTTTAGGTCTTCAATAGGGAACTCCTTTATGTCTGGAAGACGTCCCATGAGGTCTTCCTCACTGGGATTCACGTCCTCCCTTCCTCTTTGGATTCGGCCATGTTGATAATATCAATGGCCTTGCACTCTCTTTTTGGATTCTCTTCTGTATTGCTTGGGAGAGTACTAGGAGGAGTTTCAGTGATTTTCTTACTCAGCTGACCCACTTGTGCCTCCAAATTTCTAATGGAGGACCTTGTTTCACTCATGAAACTTAAAGTGGCCTTAGATAGATCAGAGACTATGTTTGCTAAGTTAGAGGGGCTCTACTCAGAATTCTCTGTCTGTTGCTGAGAAGATGATGGAAAAGGCTTGCTATTGCTGAGCCTATTTCTTCCACCAATATTAAAGCCTTGTTGAGGCTTTTGTTGATCCTTTCATGAGAAATTTGGATGATTTCTCCATGAGAAATTATAGGTGTTTCCATAGGGTTCACCCATGTAATTCACCTCTGCCATTGCAGGGTTCTCAGGATCATAAGCTTCTTCTTCAGAAGGTGCCTCTTTAGTACTATTGGATACATTTTGCCATCCATTCAGACTCTAAGAAATCATGTTGACTTGCTGAGTCAACATTTTGTTCTGAACCAATATGGCATTT